>NC_136496.1:122825461-123432961 GCF_053919585.1 Euprymna scolopes | reverse complement strand
AAGCGGGGGGAAAACCCACGTTTCAAAATAATCGATATCAGACGTTGAGGAATTTGCTAGGGACATGGATTGGGTGGCGGTTCGTTAAAAACCATTATAGCGTAACCATCGTATATATATTTACCCGCGTGCATCGCCACCAGTGTGTGGTGTGACACAACGTATGGTTTTAAATTGGATGTCCAGTTCAAACACCACTCCCCTTAAAAAGAGGGGTGGGGCAACCCCGATGTGTGTTGAAATAGTTATGTTCGAGCCCGTTGACATTCCCCATTTACCCCCACCCCATACGAGGGTAGATACAAAGTCGGTTTTTAATGTGAGATGAAATGCGACTTCCTAAAAGAGGGACATTTTAGATTGGGACAAAAAAGGTCAGCTTCTAATATGTGTGTATGAGGGGGGGGGGGAATCCAGTTCTCGAAAAGGAGCACTCTGGATTAGAAGAAACACAAAATTCCCTCAGCCTAGAAAGAATTCCATTCACTAATCGAGGACAGGGTAGTATCAGAACATATACTATACTTTGATCTGTTCAGTCCTAGTGTAATATCAAAACAGATACTTCACTTTGAATTATTTATTTGTAAAAGAAAAAATATATTTACATCTTATACTAATTAGGAACAAGGCCATAAAAATATGAGGATAATACGGGTCGTTTCTATTGCTCTACAATGACCTATTTGAATATCCTACTCTTGGCTAAGTTAGAAACAAAGTGTAGTATCTGTTCTATCTTCACCTTTTCTGTCCTCGGTCAGTGGAGGAGAAATCCTTCTAGACAGAAACTATTTTTTTTATTTTTCTTCCTATCCAGAGTGCTCCTTTTTGGGGAGTTGGATTTTCCCTACATTAAAAACCGACCTTGTGTCTCTGTCCTTGTGGGGAGGCAAGTAAATAGGAAGTAGTCGTTGCAGTCACTACAATACACGAAAAGTCCAAACCAAGGATCACATGCCACGGCAAGGGCAACTGAGGCTTTTGGCAATAAACTTATCCTCCTCTCTGAAACGAGTATGCAACCCCTGTCCTTTGAGCACGAACTGGACATTTTTTATGGTTTCAGTCCTGTAAGACTATAAAAATTTTGATAACATGTATGGATGAATTATTGTCATTTATGGATGATACTGTTTATTCATTTATTTCGAGATTAATTTTGCTTATTGGGTGTTTTTTGGAATATGTCGTATATGTTGATGTTATCCTTCCATCTGTTTATGAAAGGGGTTTGGCTATGCCACACCCTCTTCTGTGTGTCTGTTTATTTCTTTGTGTTTTTGTTTTATGGGCTCGTGTGTTTACATATGAATTGTGTAAAATGTGCGTTTTGCTCGATAAGATCAAAATTTTTTGTCAGGAGAAAAGTGCAGTGTTTGTTCTAATATGATTCTTCATCTTTTCTTCACGTGAAGAACTCTTAGACCGAAGCAGTAAAAAATGTCCTCTCACACGCACATTTAAAACCGACCTTGTGTCTAACTCAGCCCTCGTGGAGATGCAAATAAAATAAGTTCTACGTTCCCCATGTATATTCTGTATATGAGAGAAAGCCACGATTTTCTCTGGGCACCAAAGCCAACAGAATATATGCTATTGTTGAGATGGCTTGCTGACTGGGGCATGCTTCTAGTCCTATGCAGATCTGGGAGTTCATCAATCCCAGGCTTTGCTTTCTTCCTTTGAGGCGATAGTCTCTTATCTCCAAGTGGCATTGTGTTGTTTGGGGTAAAAAAGCAATAAAAAAAAAATGGTCTAAAACACCCCTATTGGCAGGAACGTACAGAGGAGTGGTACTAGGGGTGCCCAAACACCTGCCCCTTTAACTTCTGTTTCAAAAGTGCCCTTTTCAGAGGAATGTATTATAGGCCTGTGCCCCACCGAGACGGTGTTCATTACTATAGTTTTGCCTTTTTTTTTTTTCACTTAGGCAGCTTCCCTGAAATGTTCTCTTCACGTCACTGCCTACCGGTGAATTGGGCTTCCCAAACATTTATTGCAAGCCAGTGTGCTCTTTTGTTTTGCACGCTGACTCTTCAAATTACATTGTAGACCTTTGTGTCACGCCATTCCGCCGTCGTAGAAGGCAGACTCCAATATCGTAGCCTTCAAGACCAATGTAAACAAGTTCTTGTTGAATAATCAAATTCTACCCAACTTACACCATTAATAACTACTACAGTACCACCTTACATACATTAATCCTTATCCTCGAGTGGCCTTCGGGCCTTGATAAATGGTGACTCCTTTGTAAAATAATAATAATAATAATAATAATAATGATGATGATGATGATGATGATGATAAACAGGGAGACAACTACTATCCTCGAAGCAATGTGGTTCCTAATCTATAAAACGCCGCCAAGTCATGTGCCCGGGGATCGTACCGGGATTGTCTTCAATTCGTTGAATCAGCGCATCCAATTCATAGAACTGCATTGCTAATTATATTTTACGATAATATTCATCAATGTAACCGCTCGTTCATTAATTCTCTCTCCCCTTCCTCCTCTCTATCTCTGTTACCATCACCCTCTTTCTCCCACTTCGTCTCTCTCTCTCCCTATTTAATTATCTGTCTCTGCATTCAGCAATTTTAACGTTAGGTTTTATTAGTATCAGTATTTGCGTTCTTATTCATAAGCATCGCCGCCATTCTGACGAAATTCAGAAAGAAAGATTTTGTCAATGAACAGATTCTTAATTCACGAAAATAATCTTTTTAAAAACTAAATTGTTGATTGTAGTATTTTTAAAGCCTTTTATTCATTATCTCATTTCCTGCGTTGTTTATATGTATCATTCTAATCCGACACGCACGTGCGCACACACGCGCGCAATATGTGTGTGTCTATATAGTAAAAAGGTAAAATAAAAACCCGAAAGCATTTATACATTCATAAACATTGTCTTTATTTCAAGACTTTCTCAGTTTATATTTATAATTGTATAATTTATTGCCATTTCTTCAAATCACGAACCCCCCTGTGTGTGTCATACACTGATGGTCAGTATATAAGTCTCGTAGACCTTTTTTTCACAACTTTCCCTGAGCTATGTTCATCCCCGTTTTTTTCTCCACTGGGATCTTCTGATCACTCGGTTGTATCGGTTAAAATAAAAACAAAATGTAATACCCCCCCCCCACACGAGATACCTCTACATCGTACAGTATATCGATACTCTATGGTTGACTGAGATAGCTTCCGTACATTTATATCAGATCTACCTCTGCGTTCCATGTTTAAAAAGAATGTGTCCTCTATAGTATCAGACCCGAGGGAATGGTTAATTGAAGGTATAGACCGCTTCATACCCTCCAAAAAATTCTAGCAAAAACCTTACAGCCAGCCGTGGTTCTCTTCAAAATGTGTTGCTGCGATTGCGCATAGAAATCACTATTTCCATTGCTTCCAACATAATAGATGTACTGAGACTAAAGTCGCCTTCAAGACTGCCAGCAACCACTGTAATAATATAAGAAAGAACACGAGAAAGTTGTATGCTCAGTCCGTCAAATCCAAAGTAGCTGGGCAGCAGCTTCGTGCCCACCAGTTTTGGCAAATAACAAACAGGGTCCTGAATAGAAGTGTGTGCTCTATTCCAACCATCATCTCGTCAGCACCGGACAAAGCCAAACTCTTTGCCAAGAACTTTGCAACTAATTCTACCCTATACGATCGGTATTTCTTCCTGTGTCTAAAAACATGCTATGCGACATACACATATCTATGTATGATGTTGCCAAGCTTATCAAAATCTCGATTCCAGTGAAGCAACGAGTCCCGCCGACGACACTACTATTATAGTGCTCAAAAAGATTCAACCAGAACTAGTTCCCATAATTAGAAAGCTGTTTAAGCGTTGTCTTAAGGAAAATTGCTTACGAAGGGGGCTACTATCAGGGGCAACAACTACTGGGGTACTGTGTAGGGATTTGGGCAGCAAGATGTCGGTTCACGTTACACTTGAACTTCTGCACGTCAGTACTGTTGGGGAAGCAGGGACCTGGAATGGAATTCCAGAGTCTAGCGGTTCTGGGGAAGAAACTATTGGAGTAAAAAGATCTTTTACATCTAGGGATTTCTACAGTGTGGGGGTGGGATTTAGCAGCCTGTCGGGTTTGTCGAAGGTGCTCACGTCGTGGGGGCACAAGTGATTGCAGTTCGTTAGAGCATTCACCACTAAAATACTTGTAGAAAAGGCAGAGGGATGCAACATTTCGTCGATGGGACAGAGGCTGAAGCTTAGATGCCAGTTCAGGGCCTATCAGGTTTGCGACTCTCTTTTGAACCTTGTCAAGGAGCGAGAGACTAGTAGCATATGCACCAGCCCAGATGCGACAGCAATACTCCATACATGGGCGAATGGTGGCCTTATAGAGGTACAGGATACTTTCGGGTGTTAGTAGTTGTCTAGCACAGTAGAGAGAACCCACCTTTCTTGCAGCGGCCCTGGCAATGCCTTCAATGTAATTGTTCCAACTCATGTTTCCTGTGAACGTTAGGCCAAGGAGTTTGAAAGATGTACTCTCAGATAAAGAGTCGTTGGCCATTGCTATAGGTGGTAGAGAGGGTTTCTTGCAATTATTGAATGAAACTAGTTTAGTCTTGGCGGCATTGAACGCGACCAACCACTTTTGTCCCCATTCCATTACAGATTGGAGGTCTTCCTCTAGTGTTTCTGCCATTTCTTTAGAAATGTGTTCATTCGTCTTCCTGTCGTGCCTGCCATAGAGTGTAGTGTCATCAGCATATATACCCATCTCAGAGGCAATTTTGTCGGGGAGGTCATTTATGAATATCAGGAACAATAGAGGTCCAAGGATAGAACCCTGGGCCACCCCCGCATTTATATCATATTGTTTAGATGTACGACCGTCGAGGACAACCTGGACTTTTCTCTTATCTAAGAAGGATTTAATTATATTAAGTATTCTACCAGTGATACCGTATGATCTAATTTTTCTGAGGAGACCCTTATGCCATACCCTGTCAAAAGCCTTAGATATATCTAGAGCTACCGCTCTGCTCTCCCCCGCTTTGTCCAGTGAATGGTACACACGTTCAGAGATTACAGAATGGTAAATACGTTCAGAGATTACATGTTTTCCGTTCTGCTAGATCTACAGCAGATGTACTAATTGTTATATCTTATAGGATTAGCGAATCCCTCGACAAAGGCTTCCCAAAAACTGATTACAAAGCTTGCTGCATGTCTGAATACCTTTTATGTAAAATTTCAAATGTTTAGACCAAAAATTGGCTGAATAGTTTGTTAGAGACTGCAAAGGTCAAATCTTTTGAACTTTGACCCCCTAGTAGCCAAATTTTCAGCCAAAAACCGATTAAAAACTTGCTTTATGTCTGAATACACTTTATGTAAAATTTCAAATGTTTAGACCAAAAATTGGCTGAGAAGTCAATTTTTTATAAAACTTTGATCCCAATTTCAATCTCTTAGCATTTATTGTTTTGGGCTCAAATAAAATTAAAAAGTTTGATCCATGTCCAAGTAACCTACATCTAAAATTTCAAGTGTTTAGATCCTAAATTGGCGGAGAAGTTTGGTAGAGTTTTCAAAGGTAAAATCGTTTAACTTTGACCCCTTTACAGCCATTTTTCTGGGCAAAAACCAATTAAGAGGATTTTCCCAAATCTCAATACCTCTTATGTCAAATCTCGAGACTAAAGACTGTACATTGACAGATAAATTTGGCAGGGAAATGTACACAGACTGACAGACACACAGACAATTTCACTTTTATATATATACTAGCAGTTCCGCCCAGCTTTGCTCGGGTCCTATGTACTGTTCGTAACTAGGCCTACGTGTGAATAGACTTTATGTAAGATTTCAAATGTTTAGACCAAAATTAGTCTGAGTAATTTCGTAGAGACTGCAAGAGGTAATTTAAAAAAAAAAAACTTTGACCCTAATTTTGACCCCTTAACTTTATTATTTTGTTCAACTCAAATTAAAATGTTTGACTCATGTCAAAGTAGCCTACATCTAAAATTTCAAGTGTTTAGACCAAAAATTGTCAGAGGAATTTAGTAGAGCCCGCAAAGGTCAACTCTTTCAACTATGACTTTTTGGCGGCGAAATTTTCGCCTCAAAACTGATTAAAATGCTTGCCGCATGTCTGAATACCCTTCATGTAAAATTTCAAATGCTTAGACCAAAAATAGGCTTAATAGTTTGGTAGATATCGCAAAGGTCAAATTTTTTTAACTTTGACCCCTTGGCAGTCAACTTTTCGGCCAAAAACCGATTAAAAAGCTTGCCCCATGTCTGAATACACTTTATGTAAAATTTCAAAATTTTAGACCAAAAATTGGCTGAGCAATTTCGTAGAGACCGCAGGCGTCAATTCTTTTTTTTTTTTTTAACTTTGAACCCAATTATGACCCCTTAACAGTTATTGCATTGGGCTCAAATCACACTATAAAGGTAGATCCATGCCCAAGTAAGCTATATCTAAAATTTCAAGCGTTTAAACCCAATATTGGCGGAGGAATTCCGTTGATTTCTCAAAGGTCAAATCGTTGAACTTTAAACGCTTATCAGCAAAATTTCTGCCCGAAACCTAGTTAAAAAGATTTTCGCAAATCTCAATACTCCGTATGTCAAATTTCGAGTCTGTAGACCGAAAATTGACAGAGTTATTTGGTAGAGAAATGTACACAGACAGGCACACACACACACACACACACACACACACACACACACACACAAACATTTTCACTTATATATAAACATATGAATTAGTTAAACTGACCGATTTCTTCATCCGTAAGCTTAGAAAGAAAGTATGGGTTTGTATTACTGTACACATAGATTCGAAAAAGTTGTCAAAAAACAAATATATAACAAATAAATGTTATCAAAGGCAAGATAAGTTACTTTTCTACCTAACTGGATATATTTTTTGTGTTTTTATTCAATGTAACATGTTTATTCAGCTCGAAAAACATGCAGTGTTTACCGATGTATTGGAAAATTCAAAATGGCGCCCGACTGTCTCTTTAACACGGTAAGTTTGGGAAAAGATGTTATAAATAATAAACTAGACAAAATACTATTAAAAAACAACCGAATATATGTCAACTTATGTCACGGTAACATATATTGAGCGAATTTCTAACAGTATTTTGTCTAGTTTATTATTTATAATACCTTTTCCCAAACTTACCCTCTCCGAGAGAGAGTCGGCCGCCATTTTGAATTTTCCAATACATCAGTAAACACTGTATGTTTTTCGAGCTGAATAAACATGTTAAATTGAATAAAAACACGAAAAATATGTACACTTTGGTAGAAAAAGTAACTTATCTTGCCTTTGATAACATTTATTTGCTATTTGTTTTTTGACAACTTTTTCGAATCTATGTGTACAGTAATACAAACCCGAAAGTATCACATCAATCATAATATTCCTTACGTTGCAATTTTTCTTTATATCTTAGATTATACACACGTCAGATGTTTTTTTTTTTTTTTTTTTTTTGTTACTTTTATTGGGTTCTGGTTTCTTAATAAACCAATATAAAACACTTCTCTTCGGAACTGAATTACAGAAAAAAAAATTGTTGAAACAACCTTCTCCATCTTTCTTTTGTTTCTAGCGCTGAACTCTAAAATGTGTGTTGCCAGTTGAAATGCAGCGCCCGGGGGGGGGGGGGGATAACAATTATGATTTGGTGTGCACAATTATTTCAATTTCTCTCACATCCGGCCTTCGTCCTCTTCGCACTCTCCTCCTCACCATCCATCTTGTCCCACTTCCGCACCCCTACTCCCACATAATGACGGTCGGTTGGGATTATTTTACTAGCAACAGTTCAGTTAATTGTAAGAGACTGCTCTACATAGCTACCAGGAATGTGTCCGACTTGCAGTTGTGACGTCAGAAAATCTCACGGTCCTAATAATATAATAATAGGCTTGAAAGGAAACGTAACAGATTCACGTCGTTTACCGGCCTTGTAAACATTTCTTAATTTACCCCCCCCCCCATTTCCATAGCTATCATTTATTTAGATTGCATAGCGTAAGCCACCCACGCAACGATATAGAATAGCTGACCCCAAAATAGCGCGAATATTTCGTAAAACACTAAAGCTCATAACCCTTCAATTGATATGCCTCCTTACCCCCCCCCCTCGACACCTCACCCTATCTCTCGCTCGCCCACTCTAGTCTTCATATGATAACTCATTCGCACTTTTGTTAATTTTAAGCTATCGACGTAGCACAAGAATAACTTTACCCCCCCCTCATACACCTATAATTTAGTCCTCCGTGCCCCTCAACCCCAACACTTGATATACACTTACTGAAACTTAAATAATCTGAGAAAGTTTACCAAGGAAGTATCCACTTAAAAACACTCTATCGACCCAAATGAATTCCTCTCGCATTTATAATCCCAAACTCTTTTCCACATAGTTTTTTTTTTTTTTTTTTTTAGTTATCAAGCGCTTATCGTAAGACTAGCAGGGATACCCGGTGTTGCCCGAGAAAAAGTATAACGTATTTCTATATATAAAAACCCTTCTCTCTACACTCTCTATTCACCCCTCTATCTTTCTCTCTTTTCCCCTACCCTGTTTTTCTCCTGCCTCTACCCAACACTCTTTTCCCCTCTGCCGAGCCCATTCCTCTCTAGACGTACATCCGTACACACAAACTACTATACTTTATTTAATAAATTCCCCGTGAAATTAATTAATATTTTATTTTCAAATTAGTACATGATAACACTGAAACAACGGCCTCCCATGACGAAACCTGACCCAGTTAACCCCGAAATAATGATTTTATTTTCTAAATTTTAGATATTATTCATCTAGGATAGGGCAACCCTTATACAAAATATACAAACTTTGTGGATGTTTGTTTTGTAGTTTTTGACTTTTAACTGGATATACAATTCACGCCTTCGTAAAAGATCCACAAAATCTCGTCTAACTATAAACACTGTTAGTAGTCTCCGCCTTTCTTTCTTTTACCCTAAAACTAAACGAAGCTTCTATGAGTGAAGTTTCTTTCTTAAAACATCCCATACGGCATAATTAACTTCACACACTAGTTCTCGTTAAATCACCAAAGTTAAGCAATGTTGAGTCTAATCAGTGCCAGATGGGTGACTAATTTGGGAATTCCAGGCGCTGTATGTAGGAGGACATTGACATCTCCCTGCAAAAGTTGCAAAAACATAACCTCGTCATTTCCCCTAGCGGGGATATACACGCGACTGGGGATCGCTTGTAAATTTCATACTGCCATAGAACTTCCTTCTTCGGAGAAAGTCAATTAAACCAGCTTAGGGTTCGTGCCGTTTTTATTCCATTCATCCATTCTTAAAACTTCCCGTCTTTGAAACGGTGTAGCCGGATTGCTTCCCAGCTGACTACGACATGGTTGTTTTTAATGTAAATACAATCTTGTGGAGCCGCCTTTTTAAATAATCAAATCCTGTTCAATCACCACAATCATAAACCAATCATCACAATGTTGTCCTACCGTCCATCTGTCATTCACGTAACCCTTAACTACGAGTGGCCTTTGAGCATTAATAAGTGGTGATCCTTTACGAAAAAATAAACAAAATCTGTCTCGTTTTTTTCATAATATTTCCCAGCATATCTACTTAGAAGCAAGGTAAATCCTTCCTTTTTTTTTGTTTTTCTTCATTTGATAGGATATATTATAAGTAATTCCGAAACACTTGAAGGCTTGTAAAAGGGAAAAGGTTTCCGAAAATTACCACATAAAATTTCTTAAAAAAAGAAAATGATTGGGTTTTACCTTGCTTCTAAAATCGTCCCTTCATCTTCTTTACGAAATAGTAAGTTACACATTTATTTATCTGCCTAATTTTGTTTGATTCATTCTTTACTTGAATCTTTTGGGCATAGAATCAACCAGTTCACCTCTGCCATCAGAAGGGCTGCATTTATGCCTTTACCAACAGCTGAATTGTAACTCGATTTTATATAAGTAAAAAAAAAGGGGGCAATATTCATCAAAACAAACTAAGGAGTCTACTGCTCTTCTTGTAGTTTCTGCGAGTCTCGGCATCATTGTTCGTTGTGGTTACATGTTGAGAGCAATACCAGCTGAGTTTTATCGAGTAAATGCCCGTGTTTCTGTATCTGTATCTTCACACTCTCACCCCCCCCACACACATATATGTATACATACACACACACGTATATATATATATATATATATATATATATATATATATATATATATATATATATATATATATATATATATATATATATATATATACACATTTTAATAATGTCATTTTTGTTATTTTTGCTTGTTCATTTTCTTATAAAATCCCAAATCTGTATTTTGTTTGTCTAAATAATAGTGAAACAGTCTGCAAGAACTTATTCTTGAATGAAAACATGGTGACTGTAATATAAGTTTTTATTATTTATTTAGTTATGCTTTTTACTTAAGCTCTGCATTTCCTCTTGTGTTTCAGGTGGTTTTTCAACATTCGAACAAAGATATCCAGAATTGAGTGCTTTCCTTGATTCTGAAACCGACTCCACCATTATTGGTCTTCGTAATCTGTCGCTGTCTGACGACATCAGCGACTGTGAATCGGAGACCAGTCCGTCGGATGTCTCTCCTCTGCCGGTTGAAGTGCTGCCCAATCTCTACCTGGGCAACGCTCGCAACTCCCAGGAGTTGCAGCACCTGAAGAAGAATGGGATTAAGTACATTCTTAACGTCACCGCGAACGTACCAAACATGTTCGAAAAGGACGAATCCTTCAAATACATGCAAATTCCGATCAACGATCATTGGTCACAAAACCTGTCCGTGTTCTTCCCGAAAGCAATAGCATTTATTGGTGAGTACACTGCAAAGTCTTTAAACATAGTCAACATCTTTTATTGTGGATCGCTTTAGTCATGAAAATAAACTATGCTCGGACGCTTAAATATATTTTAATTCATGTAGATTTTGTATCTATCACCATAGAGCCAATTCTCTATTGATTATTATATTGTACCCAATATATAGTAGTGATTTCAAAAGTAAAAAAAAAAAAAATGCCCCGGCTGCCATCAGCTAGAATTGAAACCCAAACTTCTAGCACTCTAGCCTTAACCGTTTTGAGCTATCGTCACAAATATGAACTGACTTTAACGTATAAATGCATGCTTGCTATTTGCACATGCAAACAAGAGCACTTTTAGTCGACTTACGCCTGCCAGGTTTCAAATTTTTTTCAGGTTTGATATTTTAGCAGTTATTTTTACCGGTTTATATATATATATATATATATATATATATATATATATATATATATATATATATATATATATATATATAAGAATGGCCTACAAATGATGCAATCATTTGAGCCAACACGTCATTCTGCGACCTTGCGTTTGGGGAGGCGGATGCACTTTGAAAAAATGGAGACAGTCAGGCGAACAGGCACATACATAGAAAACTTTATAAATAAGATTTCAAGAAACAAGAACGGCTTCTCCATCATAGTATCTAACTTTTAGATGGGAAAAATATTTCTTATATTTTCTTTAAAATATCTATATAGAATATGATGTACGTAATACTGACGAAACAAAAATTTCATATTCCAAAAATTAGATAAATTAATCAGGTAGTTTTATTTTTTAAATAAGAAAATGAGATATTCTGAGTAACCGAAAAGCGACCGTCTTGCGAGGCAATTTTGAAAACAATATCAATGAACAAACCGAGATAACTCAACATAATTCAAACTGTCGATACTGTTGTTTTAATGCCTACGAATTCTTATTAATCGCTTTAAAATAATTTTATTCATAAAAATAAAACTACTTGATCTATATACGTGATTTTTGGGATACTACATTTTCTTTCCGTCATGTGTATGTAAATCCCATGCATTTTTTATTCTTAAATATGCGGGTAATTCTGGACAAGAACCAACATTTATTTTTAAAAAAATCGATTTATATGAATGTCTACTAACGTAAGTTTTCTTCTGTGCTGTGTTAATCAGCTGGAAAGCAACCCAGTGGTATCGAATTCCATAGATGGCAAGTTCTTTGGAAGAAACTTTATTCATGGACGTTTCGTAAAATTTTAGGTACACAAAGGAAGGAAAGTTGTTTATAGTTGTTGTAGGTAAACGAGTTTTTGAAAGACATTCGTAAAGATGTTGAAAATTAATCTAAATTTAGAATGAAACTAAGATTCTTGGGTTTCGTTTTACAACACACATTGGTACGAAAAAGTAGTAAAAAACAAATATATAACAAATAAATGTTACCAAAGGCAAGAAAGGACACTCTTCTACCTATCTGGACAAGTTTTTAGTGGTTTTACTTACTTTAAGACGTTTACACGGTTCGAAAAATAAAGTGTCCAGCGTTACGCGAGCGCAAGAAAAATGGCCACAAATTGATGCCTAAATAAATAAGTCCTGATATAAAAATAAAACAAAATACTGTTAGAAACTCAGTACTCACCCAATAAATGTCACGGTAACATTTATTGGGTGGGGGTTCAGACGGTATTTTGTTTTATTTTTATTTTTAAGTCATTATCGAAACTTCGAATATTTAGGTGCAAGTTCGGTCATTTTTCTTGTTCTCGTGTAAGGCTAGCCAGTATTTATTTTTCGAATCGAATAAATGTTTTAAAGTGAGTAAAACCACTAAAATCTTGTCCAGGTAGGTAGAAGAGTAACTGGTCCTGCCTTTGATAACATTTATTTATTGTTTTTTTTTTTACCACTTTTTCGTACCAATGTGTTTGTAAAAAAAAACCCCGATCCTTGCAATAAATCAAGCAAATGAAACACGCTACATGTTTTTTTTTTTTTTTTTTTTTTTTTTTTATTAGCGCGTGGGCTTCGACTTGCTCGCATCGCAATATAAAATGTATTTCTTGCAGTAGGTCACACAAAGAAAACAAAGAAGTAAAACAAGGAAAAGGAAAAAAGAAGAAAAAAAAGAAAAAAGAAAAAAAAGAAAAAAGAAAACACTTTTAGAAATTCTATTCTAGAAAAATCTATGTCACTGTTGATTTGGGTGTGTCAACTGCATGTTTTGAAATGGACCCACCGTACGTTGGTTACCGATTGGTATTCAAGTGGGTTAACTTTAGGGATGGGGGCTTTTATCTGTTTCTCTCCTCCATCTCCGTCAACCCCATCTCTAAATATATTGCGGTTTGTTTATTTTCGTGACTCACGGTTTTAATGCTTGATCGTTGATGACGTCACAATATGAGGTACTTGTGCGTAGTTACCAAGGCCACCTTGCTCGAACACCTGATACTTATAACCTTCAAGTGCCATTAGGTGCATAAATACAGCAACATAACCTGATTATTATTATTATTATTATTATTATTATTATTATTATTATTAGTAGTAGTAGTAGTAGTAGTAGTAGTAGTATTTATTTGTTTATTTATTTATTCATTAGCAATTTTCACGCAAGCCAGCATCAGTGATGTTCGCTGGAGTCTGGGTAACAGACGTTTACCATTGATTATTCGCTAGCAGCGACCATTGCTCTTTTCTGAAATTTGAGTGGGACTAAGCTTCTGCAAGGTTCCAATACTCTTTGTACTCTTACAATGGAGGTCATGTTGGTGATCTCTCATCGGTCTTTTTATTCTCCTTCACTCTTCATGACAGTTTTGTGCGGAACAAGACATTATTATTATTATTATTATTATTATTATTATTATTATTATTATTATTATTATACTCCCCAGGAGTTCTCACACTAGGTCAACATCAGAGATTACTCCTTGATAATAACTGATGGTGTTCCCTGGTGTCTGTGTGACAACAAGCCTCCGTAGATTTCCAATACTCTGCATCTATTTCGATAACCTTTGCAAATGACTTTGCATTATCACAACCATTGATTTCTCGCTGGCAATGGTCATTAATCTTTACTGAAATTTAGGTAGCGATAAGCCTACTCAACCTTCACATTCCTCTGGTGGAGGTCTGGTTTCTGCGACCCTCCATTCTCCTTAACCCCATTAATATTATGTACTCACTAGGAGACACATGTCATCACCAAATATCTCTCTTTGAGAATAACTTACGAATTCTCTGGATTCTTGTGGTGTTCTCTGGAGTCTGAGTGATAACAATTACTCTCCACCTCTTTCGATAACTTTTGCATTATTTCAACAGCCGCTTACTATTGATTCCTCGTTGACTTCACTGGAATTTGGGTGGCTATAAGCCTCCCCAAGGTCCCAGTCCATTTTGCACTCATCCAGCAGAGGTTTGGCTAGTATTACTCCTCGTTTTTTCCATTCTCCTTGACCCTCCTCACTTATTTGGTGTGGTACCAGTTAATGGTGACATATACACAAAAAAGAGGCTGGACGCAGGGGCTCATGGGGGTACCATGCAATTGCAGTAGCCCCGAGATACGGCATTAAAAATTCGTAACAAAATACAGTACAGTATACAATGCACATGTATATAATCAAAATAACATTATAAATAACGCCGTAAGGCGGGGCAAATACTGTAACCAGGGGTAAGGAAATATCGTATTTCACATCGTAACCTGAAAAAACGTATCCTAGAGTCACCGTATCCGGGGTTCTACTGTATACCGTTTCAGTTTTCATGATTCCATGTGATGTTCTTTGGTATTATTATTATTTTTTATTTTTTTTATTTTATTTTATTTATTTTTTTTTGTTTCCAAAAATTCAGACTTTTTGTTAATTCTTCAGAGACGAAAATATCCAACTTCCTCTCTGGTCCTTTCTTTGACCCCCGACCCCCTAATTCCCAGTGGACTACCTTTCTGGCTCAATAATGCTTGTCTTTATATTCTTTTCGGGCGAATTCGTTGCTTTCGTTTTAATATGGTTTTACTGAAAAACTAAAAAAGTCACTACTTCTGTGGCCAAAAGCCATTCGAGGATAAGGGTTATAAGATTTTTTTTTTAATTGGAAATTACTTCAGACAAGGTATGAAGCAACTTTCTGCGATGGGTGAAAAAAATTACAACTTCAAGGGAAAATAATAGTCAACGATAAGTTTTGATTGATTCCGACCTAGAAAACTGCAAATTTTTCCCCTTTGTCAGACATGTCGCTCATGGAATGTGAGGAGTAAATGGCGAAATAAGGGAAGCAAAAGTTAAAGTTGCCGAAAGGAAAGTCCACATTTTACTCTCTTTAAAATAATTTCATCACATATCACGGGCGTATATATATATATATATATATATATATATATATATATATATATATATATATATATATATATATATATATATGAGTAAATGGTAATTTGCTTGAAGCATTGCTGGTAAAGGACTATATGGAAGTTTTAAAAGCCAAAAGCAATGCGCAAAGGACCGGAATCATGAGAGTAAAGAAAAGAAAAACAAACAAATAGACAGGTATGTTTGAGTAGAGAAATGTCTAACTGTTTATATAGGTGAGGAATGATAGATGAATAAACAGTTAGACATTTCGTTACTCAAACATACCCGTCTATTTGTTTGTTTTTCTTTTCTTTGCTCTCATGATTCCGGTCCTTTCCGCATTGCTTTTAAAACTTCCATATATATATATATATATATATATATATATATATATATATATATATATATATATATATATATATAATTTCTTGTTCTGATTAGTTACCAATTACTAAAGCCCCAAAGTCATTCGAGGATCAGGGTGAATGAAATTGCCCTTTCGATGATGATCAATACTATGAGAGGATTAGAAACAATGTACAAAATATAATTACTTAAGAGGATAACTCAACAAGTATTTAACATTGGACTGAAATCGACCATCTTGTAGTCAACTGGGAGTCAGACCAATGATATGATGCTCCACAAATGAAAAGTTATTGGAAAGAAACTTTGCAGAAGTTTGGTTTGGTTTTAGGGTTATAGTCAAGATTGTCTACAAACGCAAACGAGCTGGTAGTAACAAGCAAGATGAGATCCTTTTGATTAACGATTACTTTCCTTTCAGATAACGTAAAAATCTCCCCCTTTTCCCATTATAAAATGACTTTCTTGTCCGCTTAACCATGTCTAATTTTTCAGCCAATCGGACAACAGAGACTAGAAATAAAAAAAAGTAAATAATCTTGACTATAACAGCGTTTAGGTACACAGTGGAAGACAGGTAATGTCTTGGTAGTGGTTGTAGATAGACAATACGGACTTCTGTAAAGTTTTTCTTACGAGCTTCAAAAATTAATATAAATTCGGATATGGCTTCGAAACAGGCAGTTATACAAGCAAGTTTAATTGTTATGGACTCCCATTTCTTGTAATAAATAATTTTACCAATAATTCTTCATAGGTTTTGGTTTCGGTTTCGATTATAGCTGATACACCCAAGTCATATTGATATATTTTTTTACTTTTGAAATCGCAACTTTATAATATATACAAATCGATAGAACATTAACTCTTTAATAATATATACGAAATCTGAAGAATTAAAATATCGCATTTAAGCGAATTTACGACCAGGCTACGCTGGGCGTCCCTGCTAGCTTAGATAAATACTTTTGCAGTTTTAACAAAAGAGCTGCAATAATATCTCCATTCACATCTACAGAATGCCAACATTAATATATTACATATGAATGGGCCCCTAGTGGAATTCTCACAGGTCTCGCTAGTATATATATATATATATATATATATATATATATATATATATATATATATATATATATATATTATATATATATATATATATATATATATATTTTAGACACACACACACACACACACACACACATATATATATATATATACGCATGCATTGAATCAAAAAAGTGAAACTGCATAACTTGCTCCAATATTATATTTTAAGTTGCTTCAGTTTATGTCTCTTCATTACATGTTTGCATTTTATTGCCTCCAATATTAACAAATGTTAACAATTTCTGTAGAATTTGACCTATACTACAATTTATGATTTGTTGGTAAAATAGGCCTCCTCACAAAACGTTTTTTTTTTTTTTCTTGAATTATAATAGCATCTCGGAATAATGCTTTTTCAATATGATGTGTACAAAGTTGACAGAGAAAAGAAAAATATTTCAATTGACAGTTTTATAAACAAAAATATCGTATTTTGCAGGGAGGTGGGGGGGGGCTAAAACCGTCATTTTTCGTTTCATTGGCCCATCTTCCCATAAATTGTTCATCATAATCTATAAATCTTTTGACCATTATTCCCGAGCAGCTTTTGGCCTTCATAAGCGATGATTTATTAAGAAAGAAGTTGTTACACTAAAACCACCTGTGGAATTCGTGTGTGAATAGATTGTAACAATTGTTTTCATGAATGGTGTTACGTGACAATCATTCATTTAAATTAATGAATGAAAAATCTCTTTATTATTTTCATTGTATTCACTTTGACTCTTTATTCATTCATTTACTCTGCGAATTGGTGCTCGTAAACCGCGCGTTTCTTGAATGACATAAACTTTTAGAGTTGTAAAAACATGGCAAAAACAAACCCCAACAAACAAACAAAAAAGAAAACAACCAAAAAAACAACCAAAAAAGCAAAGCAAAATGATAGTCATTAAACATAATGATAGTTATTTTCCAGCAGCTTTACCTTCTACCTTTATTGGACGAGAGTGTTTTTTATAATATATCTGAGTTCAGATTTTAGCAGTGAATGAGGAACGAAATAAACATCTCTGAAAAGCAACACGAGTTTCGAAATTCCACGTAGATGCACTTGCTTCATCTAGCCACACTGATGAATCGGAGATTGTATTTACATTTTCAGTTTTTTTTACAAGTCGAATATGTAAATACAACACATCGAATTTTTTTTTCAGGTACTTATTCAGATTGGCACTCATAGCGATAAACAAAAATGAAGAGAAACTTTTATGTTTTACCTACTTGTCTCGGACTGAAGATTGTATATTCCAAAAATCACAAAAATTGATCAAGTATTTTTTTAATTATGAACAACACACTTCCCATTATTTACCGATATATGACAGACAAGGCCATATTTATTTAAAAAAACATAAGAAGGGGAGGTAATCACGTGCATTGGTGTTGTCTGCCCTTGGCTACCGATTCGTTGATTACATTTTTTTTTATCCTTCTCGAAACAGTTAAGTTTGATTTCCTTGGATTAAAAATATGTTTCATCAAATTACCTGATTTTTGGAATTTTTCATCTTCGTCCCGTGACTGGTACGTACACCATGCAGATATTTCTGCATTTTCTTTAATTTTAAATGTCGCCACAAGTGCCAATCTGAATAAGCACACTTTTTCACTACATCCTTGGATTATATTATATTATATTATATTATATTATATATCATATTATAATATATTATATTATATCATATTATAACATATTATAATATATTGTGTTGTATTATATTATAATATATCATATTATAATATATTATATTATAATATATTATAATATATTATATTATATATATATATATATACATTATATTATAATAGATAGAACGATATATAAACTTATGTAAATCTTAGAAAGAGTACACGCAAATCAATCAGCATTTCGACCGTAACACTTTACGTTGGGTCACTAAGGAAACGTGTTAATGTCAAATCACTACAAGTACTTACACAAAATATGCTCTGATGCGCTCTGATAAACTCTGTGTACTTGTATCCCTCCCAATGTAGAAAAAAATTCTAATCTGATAACTTCTTCCTTGAACTGCTTGTTTTTGGAATTCCCTTCCTGGTTTCTGTTTTCCTAACCGCACAAACATGTAAAAATGTAATGTTAACAAACATCTTACTGCCAGCTCTCCACCAAGACTTTTCGTCACCCAATAAAGCATGACTTATTACAGTTGTTCCTTACGTATCAGTGTCAATATATCTTGCTTGAAATGAATGAACGTATATATCTATAATATAAAGCTGAACGTCTGTGTGTGTCTGGTCACGAATAGGCTCCTATATGGTTGACTATTATAGAAAACTGATCACATATAATGATAGAAGATGTATTGAGACACATGCATGGGTATGTTTGATCTGGCATAATGATGATTCATTAAAATTGTGAGGTCTGCTTACGCGCCTGGTCCACAAAGTATGGAAATAAAAAATGTAAAAATTAAAAAAAAAAACGTTTACAAATATTTTCGATATAGATGTACATAATAATACTTTGATAAGCATGTTTTAACTTAATTAGGGATGGTATAATAAAATTGTGGGGTCTGCCTTTGCGCCTCGCCTCCATAGAATGGAAATAGGCACAAACTTTAATAAAGACTTTTCATATCTATCTGCGTAAGTATACTTTGATAATTATGTTTCAGTTTGAGGAAATATGGTATAATAAAATTATGGGGTGTTCGTTCGCGCCTGATCTCCATAGAATGGAAATAAGTTTAACAAGGTTTTTTAATATAGATCCACAGAATATTGTGATAAGTGTTTCAATGTGAACAGGTATGGTATAATAAATTATGGGGTTATCTATTTTATTTTTACTTTCATCATATTTTGCTTTGGTTTTGATACCCCCAAATTCGAAGCTATCTCTTTACAACCCTTCCTTTTCATAACCTATCATACTTTCATAAATCAAAGTCCATTTTCTGTAGGCTGTTTTTGAACCCAGTCAACGACGGGTACTTTTGCTAGTATATATATATATACACACACACACGCACACACACACACACACACACACACACACACACACACACACACACACACACACACACACACACACATATATATGTATACATATATTATATTATATATATATATATATTATATTATATATATATTATATTATATTATATATTATATATATTATATATATATTATATTATATATATTATATATTATATATATTATATATTATATATATTATATATTATATATATTATATATATTATATAGATATATGTTACATATATATAATATATATTATATATATAATATATATTATATGTATATATACTTTCTATTTGTTTTCACATAAGCAGTAATATGTTGCTATACAGTTCTGAGCATGTTTCGGTCAACTAGTTACTAGTGACTAGACATCTCTTCAGCCGATACAGCTTATACGAAAGCAGATTGCAAACTTTGCCTTCGTATGTATTTCCTGAAGAGGTCTCTAGTCATTAGTAACTAGTTAACCGAAACATGCTCATGACTGTGTAGCAACATATCAGTGCTTATGTAAAAATGATTAGAAAGTACACCTTGCTCTACCATGGTATTGGGCACTCTTGTATTAACCTCATTGAACTTCATTGGTTACTTTAACTTTGGAAAATAATTACCTCGGATTATAATATATATATATATATATATATATATATATATATATATATATATATATATATATATATATATATATAGCTATGAGAGTTAGGGAGCAGAGAGTAAGTGCAATTCTATAAGGGGAGACTTATCGGGATAGTAGAAAGCTCAACAAATTTCATTGGAGCTTATATAGGAAACAATATAATTGAAAAATGAAGTAAAAAACAAACAAATTATATATTGGTGAATGTAGAATGGTTCATTTATTTAATAAAGGTATACAAACATTTAGTTGCGGGCTAGGGGGGACTCTTTATACTATATCTATATCCCCTCTATCCCCCAACTTAATGTTTGTGTACCTTTATTTAATAGACAAGTCTATATTCACCAATATATAGTTTTTCTGACTTCATTTTCCACTCTGATTATTTTCTTAATTATCGCACGAAGCCACTAAAAGTTTTAGAATGGATTGATATAATAGACAATCGTCAGATGTATCTTCCATTATTGTTTAGTTCCCTTTTTTATGAAATTTACAACTTTGACAAAATTTCCAGTAGTTTCCGCCATTTTTCATAACAGTTGCAAATCACGTTTGCGTTATCGCAACAGCGACTTACCTTGGATTTTTCGTTAAAAACGACCATTCTCTAAGAATTACTTGGCCAAAAAGCACCCCTAAGATTCCAATACTCTCTCCACTCTTCCAGTGGAAGTTTGTTTGGTGCTTTTCCTTCTCAGTCTTTATCTCCTCTTGACTCTTCACAAAAACGGTATTACTTTTGGCTGATATTATTATTATTATTATTATTATTATTATTATTATTATTATTATTATTATTATTATTTCGGTTAGCTTTCGCAAATCTTTTTAAATATGATGATGGCGATGACCATCATCATCATATTTGAAAAGATGGAAATCGTTCCAGACAAGGCATGAAGCCATTTGATGTAAGGAGCTAAAAAGTTACTATTTCAAGGTCAAAAACTTGTAAATGTTAGATGGAATAGATTCTGACTCAGAAAACAGTCTCCCTCTTTGCCAGAAGCATCGTTTTTGGAATGTGAGAACTAAAGGACAAAATAAGGGAAGCGAGAGTTACGCGTCTGCTGAAAGTAAACCGAAGATTATTTATAAATGTAACTGGGTTATAGGTTAACAGATGGATATGAAATGCAAGGCTTTGTTTTATTGGTTTTGAACGGATCAAAAGGGACAAATCAAACAGGAGAATACTGGTTGCAGTCTTGTGATCATGTCGACATTTCGACATTAGTTGTCATTACACAGTTTCAATGAATAATATTATCATTTAAAAACACTTTCATGATTAGCTAATCATTCTAGCGATTAACTTCGTAGCAACGTAATATTGAACCAGTGTTTTTTCTCTTTTTCTCGTAAGTTTCACACGAAAAACAAATCATTATGACTTGATCGCTACGAGATAATTTTTTACTATGACGTGTGGTCAACAGTGATTTTGATTATTTAACCACCACGAAATTCTTGCACGGATCATGATCAATGATTGCTCACTGGCCATAACAAGTCGTGTTTACTGGAGTTACAACAGCTCTCACAAGATCTCCTGCAGTTTCCGCGACTTTCGATAACAGTTGGAAATCACTTTTGCGTTATCGCAACAGTGGCTTACCTTTGGTTTTTAGTGTGTGACGACCATTCTCTAGGATTTAGTTAACCAAAAGGCCTCCCTAATGTTCCAGTACTCTATTTAGTCTTACAGTGGACGTGTGTTTGGTGTTTTTCCTATTCGGTCTTTACCCTTCCGCCCCCTCCGCCCCTTCATAAAAAGAGCATTAGCTTTGGCTGATATATTATTATTATTATTATTATTATTATTATTATTATTATTATTATTATTATTATCAATATTATTATTATTAATATTATTATTATTAATAATATTAATAATAATAATAATAATAATATTATTATTATTACTATTAATATTATTATTATTATTATTATTAATATTATTATTTTTATTGCATTTTCACCTCCAAACAAGGCGCAGTTCCACTTTGATGTAGGGAGATACTATCTGGGACATAATTTGTAGGGATACTATGCAGGGAGTTGGGCAGCAAGATGTCTGTTCACATTACACTAGAACTTCTGCATGTCAGTACAGTCGGGGAAGCAGGAACCCGGAAGGGAATTCCAAAGTTTAGCAGTCCTAGGGAAGAAACCATTAGAGTAGGAGGCTTTCTGGCATCTGTGGATCTCTACTGTGTGGGGGTGGGATTTTGCTGCTTGTCGGGTTTGATGGCGAGAGTATTTACGTCGAAGGGTTACAAAGGTGTGTGGCTCGTCAGAGCACCTACCATTAACATACTTGTAAAATAGGCAGAGAGATGCAATATTTCAGAGGTTGAAGCCTCTTTTAAAAAATGATGATGATGATCACCACCACCACCACCACCACCACCACCACCACCACCACCACCATCATCATCATCATCATCATCATCATCATCATCATCATCATCATCATCATCATCATCATCGAAGAATATAACTTTTTCCCCCTGGAGTAGAAATTGAGGAACGAACATCCATGGAACCGAACGAGAGGCTGACACGTATACATTACGCCTTCGACGTGCTTCTTGCGTATTCTATACTTTTAAGAGAGAAGGCATTCTTCAACTTGGATTTAATATAGATTTTGCAATAGAAAAAAAAATGGCGTTTTATTCCCCTTGTGTCCGCAAAAGTTCGTATTTACCGAGATGAATTACTTATTGATATTTTGTAAATGTGCTTTTGCACAGGAAAAAAAACAAAAAAAAAAAAACAACAACAAATAAATAAACAAACAAACGTAAAAAAAAAAAGACGAAAACGTGCCTTCACTACTTTCCTGAATTGCTAGTGGTTGGTTATTATTTCATAGTTTAAGAATAACGAAATCTATTTTAAGAGTTTCTTCGAGACAAAAGTAACTTCATAGCAGCCCCTCGCTTGTAACAGTTCTCGCAACTTCCTCTGCCCAACAAATAATACATAGCATTGAATAAAACGAAACATATTGTCATGGAACTGACTAGCGGAACCCATGGAAATTCCACAGTGATTTCTACAACAAGCTGTATAATTTACTGTTAATATATTTTTTATAATTATAAATGTCTGCCAGGGTTAAACTATATACCTACAAAAGTGAGAATGTGTGTGTGTGTGTGTGTGTGTGTGTGTGTGTGTGTGTGTGTGTTAGGACACTTCTCAACCTATATACTAAACGAATTTTTGATCTACAGACTTGAAATTTGGTATATAGCGTATTCAGAAATGTGGACAACTTAATCAGTTTTCATCCGGAAAAACGGGCTGCTACGGGGGTAAATATTGAAAAATTGGTACGTGAGGGGCATCGGATTTTTATATGTTTGTCAACTGTTTCATGAATGCGCATGCGCGGCTGTGAAATATGTCAGCTTCTTTATGTTAAGAATAAGTAGGTTTGAAAACACTTTTTAAAGATCGTGTCAGGTTGGTCTAATAGTTACGTATTTGACTCATTGCCTTTAGGTTTTGGTTTCGATCTCAGCTCGATTATTTTTTGTTTTTTTTTACTTACAAGGAGTGAACTATTTAGAAAAAAAAACATAATACGCACATAATCTCCGTTTCTGTATGAATTAAGGTATAATATTTATGTGTATTTTATGACCGGGCAACACTGGGCTGCCTGCTAGTAATATTAAAAAGAAATACTCTTTTTTTCTGTAAAATAATTGCCTTTGTCAAATAAATACTCTTTAAAAACTAAATAAACCGAATATGTCTCTTCTTAAAAACAAATAGTAATTTTATTTGAAAGCGAGAAATGTATTCATACTGTGCAAAATCATTGTCAGCTAAATATTCTTCAAACCAAAAAAATGAAGTTGATTTGACAGGACGACTTAATTTAATTTGCGGACAATTCATTTTGAAATAAGTCTGGTTGGATTTTTCTTTTAACTTTAGTGACATCAGATCAATAACCATATTTGTTGATCAGACGATCTCATTTTTTTTTATGTGTGTGTGTGTGTGTGTGTGTGTGTGTGTGTGTGTGTGTGTGTTAAAGGTGATCACGTACGTACAAATATGGAACGCATTCTTGTTGTTATTATTATTACTATTATTATTATTATGAAAATAATAATAATAATAATAATAATAATAATAATAATAATAATAATAATAATGACAACAGCTAAAATTTTAAGGAAAACTCTCGAATGCGAAATTCAATCTGCATGCGTAACACACCGGTCATATAGAAAATGCAACAGATGCAATACAAAAAATGCAACCAACAAACCTAAAACTGTAAAATTGTAAGTCCCCCCCCGTCCCCCAAAAAATGGTACTGCCCGCATTGCTGGCACCACCCCAAATAGTCAAAGAGGGTGGAAATGCGAAAGAGTGAAAACACTAACCAAATCTCCACTGGATAGATGCGAAAGAGACTGGAACTGTGGGAAGGCTTATTGTCACTCAGATTCCAGTAAATACCAATTGTAAAGTCATTGGTAAGCGAGTCTTGCTATAAAGTACATTCCGTTGCCAAGGTTGTCAAAAGAGGTGAAGAGTACTGATAATCTAGGGAGATTTGTTGTCCTCCAGAATCCAGGGAATACCATCGATTGTTATCAGTGAGCAATATCTGATGAAGACTTGTGTAAGAATTCCTAGTGAGTCAGATAATAAGTTGGATAACTTCCGTGCAAATGAAAAGTTATGTCATAGGCCACGTTAAATGGAGCCATTTGTACAAATATATTAAAGAATAACATCAAATGTTACTGTGAGGGAAGGAGACAGAAAGTCATTCTTTGATGAAATGAAAGTCATTCCTGTTCACTAACCCTAATTATGAATTGTTTGACGCCTTCATATTTAGGTAAATAAATTGTACAAGAGTTAAGTCTAATAATTAAAAAAAAAAGCCAATTATAAAGTATAAGCTCATTATTCGCATTTTTATACTGTGTCGTAGAAAATGAGTTTATAGTTAAAGTTGCTTTTGCTACGGGGCAACGTCAGATATCTCTCTTATAGTAAACCTGAGACTCTTCGTAATGTTTTCGTTATGTACCAGCGCAACTGGGTATGGATACGTGTTTTCTGTTTTCTTTCTTTTTCTGTTATCTGTTTTCTGTTATCAGTAAACATCAAAGACGAAATACCACCAAGACGCGGAGAATACGAAAGTGCAAAGATAGCGAATAAATTAGCGCTACTTGTGCAGTTTAATAGCGAGGAAAGGGATGACTAAAATAGTCGTAATGAATTATGTACATATGTCATCTATTTGCTGGAACTTTTACCAAAGCTATTCGGATGATAGGCAATTTTGTTAACCACCTATTTAAGGAGTACCTCTAGCCTTGTGCTAAACTGCCCCTTTCTCTATACCTCCCCCTCTCTCTTTCTTTCTCTTTTACTTTTGTGCTAAACTGACTTTTCATTTTTAGGTTTTTGGTTCACGGAATATCAAGCGCAATTTTACATTCTTTAGAAATCATTTTTCGAAACGTGTTAACCTTATGTTTGATGCGCTATTAGATTTCATTTCGTTAATAGTTCAGCGGACTAAGTTTTGGAATGAGGTGCCGTCAGTGTTGATAACACCAGTGCCAAAACTTGATGGTCTTATTCCCTATCGCAGTCTATTTTACACACACACACACACACACACACACACACACACACACACACACACACACACACACACACACACACACACACACGTATGCACATGAATGTATATATTTGAACATATATATGTTTCTATATATATTTGCATATATGTTTATGTTTGTTTATATATATGTTTCTATATATTTACACGCATATATATGAATGTGTGGGCATATATATATATATATATATATATATATATATATATATATATATTACATGAAGGTCACCACTTATCAAGGCCCAGAAGCCACTCGGGGATAAGGGTTATTGCGTGTACAATAATCAATCAGAATCCTAGTAATCGTTAGTATTGGAGATTTGATAAAATGTCTTACTTAAGGGGGCGGTTCATCAGGAATTTGTTTACGTTGGACTTGATGACATCCAAGTTACATATATATATATATATATATATATATATATATATATATATATATATATATATATATATATATATATAATTATTTTTTATCATAACAATTAAATACCTACAGACACTAGTGTTTCATCCTTTCGGGAATCTTCAGTACAGGGTGTCACGATTAATACCAGTCGAACGATTTGAACCCCGCAACACGAGACATCTCTGGCTCGATTAGCGGAGACCTAATCCATTCGGCTACCATTAACCGCGTGAAATAACGTTGAATTTAAACATCTTAATTTTAAATGTTCTTACGTCAGTCAGACAGTGATCTAATCGTTATACGATGATCTATGCATAAGAGCTAAATTGACCGACTTCAATTCAACTGAAAGTGCTCAACGATAAGAAACGAATTTCTTAAAGGGGCTGTCATAATTATTTTTACTATAATAATAATAATTATATATATATATATATATATATATATATATATATATATATATATATATATATATATATAATGGGGTAACAAAATGAAAAAAATAATTGCAATTCTCTCCCAAATTTCGGATTTTGTAATCATGCCCATATGCCTTAATATTCTTTTAGAATTGATAAGGAGTTTTTCTTCTGATGAATTAATGGCGGAATTAAATCCAGAATTGACATAATAATTACATGAATAATTGTACGCTACAAAACAGGTGGTGTCAAGAATTGAGCATGCCAACGTACTTAAAAAAAAATAAACAGTAAGATGGTCAACATCTTGGAATTTTGAATATAGATTTTTTGTCATTTATTTTGTCTATGCTCTGTAGTTACATCGAGCTTCATGAATTAAAGGATTGAATAAACATATTTCTCCGTGTGTGTGTTGGTGTGTGTGTGTGTGTGTGTGTGTGTGTGAGAGAGAGAGAGAGAGAGAGATATGGAAAGAATCAACGAATCTTGCAGGTTAATTTTTAGAACTTAAATATTATTCTATACTTTATTTTCGGTTCGCCATTGTCCAATTCTTTCTTTCAATACAACTTTTCTACCACATTTATCTTTCTTTATGCCGTTCTGGACATAATTTTTAGTTTCAAATTCAATACCACATTCGTCTGTTCCGTCTCCCTAGCAAGTTTTACCCTAAATTGTATTTGTATCTTTTTACGACCGACTTTTTCCTGATTTGTTGATTATTATTATTATTATTATTATTATTATTATTATTATTATTATTATTATTATTATTATTATTATTATTATTATTATTATTATTATTTTAATTTGTACGACTACACAATATATCTATTGTTCTCTTTTACTTTATGAAAAAGTGTCTTTTAGGGCCATTCAATAGTCAGCTTCCTTTTCTCCGTCGAATTTATTTTCCTCCTCTTTATTCTTTCTTTCTCTTATTCCCCCCCCCTTCCACCTTGCCCATTCCTCTTCCTCTCGACCCTCCTACACGCCATCATTATCACGAGTATTCCAGCAAGCTTTAGATGCCAGTCTCATGAAACCCTGTCCGCGAACTTCCTGTTACCAGCAATCCGTGTATGCGAGGAGAAAGGATATACGACTAACCCCGTCGATCTGCTTCCTGTAACACACTTAACCGCTTCAGTTTTTTTTTCTGCTCAGTTTCCTGCGCCCCCACCGGCAGGATAAATTTGCCATTTCCGGACCACATATTTTTGTTTGATGGCGAAGAAAATTGTGGAGGTGGGGGGGATAACGAATATAGCAATCTTTCATGAGAAAAGGGGGAGGAAAAAAGGCGGAAAATTAAGGAATTCTAGCGTTTTACCAGAACTGCCCCCCTCTTGTATGTTTTTGCTTCTAAATGTGTGCGTGTTTGTAGGTTGGCGTGTCTATATATATATATATATATATAGGTGTGTATATGTGTATGTAGGTGTGTATATGTATATATACTTATGTGTATTTATGTGTATGTATATATATTTATGCACATGTATATGAAGGTATACATATGTATATATTAATAAAGGTATATGTATGTATATATATATATGAAGGTATATGTATTCATATTTATATGAAGGTATATGTATGCATATGTATATAAAAGTATATATACGCATATGTATATAAAGATATATGCATATGTGTATAAAGGTATATATGTATATCTATATAAAGGTATGTATGTATATGTATACATAGATATTTGTATAAATAATATATATATATATATATATATGTATATAAATGTGTATATGTGTATATTAATATATGTGTATATGTGTATATTAATATATGTATATATTGTATATGTGTATATATATATGTATATATGTGTACATTTATATGTATATGTGTACATATATGTGTATATATGTATATGTGTATATATATGTACATATATATGTATATATGTGTATATGCGTCTATATATGTATATATGTGTGTATATGCATGTATATGTATGTATAAATATGTATGTACATTTATTTATGTAAATGTGTTTGTGTACATATTAGAAAAATGAGGAACATTTAAAGAGAAAATTAAGAAAAGTTTTTTTTCTTAATTTTCTCTTTAACCTTTCCGTATTAAAATTATAAATAACTTTTATTCCTCATCTTTCAGTTTAATTTTATTGTTTGCTCCTCTTAACAGTGTTGAGCCTTTTTTATCTTGATAAGTTTTGTTAAAGATTTACTCTTTGATAACATATATATATATATATATATATATATATATATATATATATATATATATAAAAATACCTACATGTGTGTGTGTGTCTGTATGTGTACGCCCTATATAAACCGCCCCCCCAAATATATTTTCATTCATGCAGGTTTGATATTACAGAGCCAATTCTCTGTTGAATATTATAAAACTACTTCATTTACTCACATAAATTAATATACGAAAGTATAAATTTATGCGTAAAATTTAAGTATTTACTTCAACAGTGCTCAATACGTAGGTAGAGCTAGTTAGTAAGTTAGAAAATATATATGGCGATTAAAAATATTATACAGGGTGCCCCCCAAAAACGGGCCCCAACTCTAATTAGGCCCCGTTTCTTAGTGTTTTGTCCGAATGAAATGAAACTTTGGGCATAACTAGTTTATTATATTCAAAACATCACATCAAAACACTAGGGTGTTTGGCCTTTTTTCTCCGTTGACTGTAAAATGCTTAGAAAAACAATTGAATGTCCCCTGTTTTTTTTTGGGGGGGGGTCACCCTGTATATATAGTCCTGATTTAAAAGTTAAAAAAAGAAATGACTTCGATGTTATAAGCTAGAATCGCAATCAAAGCATTTAGTGCTTCAACCGCGTCCGCTATAGTTTGAACTAACCCGACAGATAGATTAGAAAGATTTTAAATGCAACCACATCTAGCTAATGATTGAATCTGCACATGTGTAAAACCAATAAAAATATGTCAGCAAGTGGAAATGAACATTTTGCATTTCAGATGGCCGACATATTTCTGTACGTGTTATTCATCAATACAAACAACGATTCTACTCATTTTAAATGACCTTGGGTGTATGATTACTATTTCCTGTTAGGTTCAGTGTTATGTGACCAGTAGATTAAAAGTTTATCGGTTAAATAATTTTGCACAGACACACACATACATCGACTGTTTTATTATATAGAAGAAGAAAGGAGATGTATGTGCGTGTATATAAATTTCTATGTCTCTCTTTATACTTCTCTACTTCTCTATCTTTCTTTCTATCCATCTCTCTCTCCGCTTCCCCTTCTCTCTCTATATATATCTATATATCTATAAAAGTGAATGTGTCTGTGTGTATGTGTGTGTGTGTGTACATTTCCCTACGCAATAACTTTGCCAATTTTTAGTCTACAGACTCGAAATTTGATATACAGGTTACTGAGATTTTGGAAAATCTATGTGATGTTTTCGGCCAGAAATCTGGCTGCTAACGGGTCAAAGTTCAACGATGTGATCTTTGAGAACTCTACCAAACTCCTCCGAGAATTTTGGGTCTAAACACTTGAAATTTTAGATATAGGTTCCTTGGACATGGATCTAACTTAATAACTTGATTTGAGCCCAAAACAATAAATGTTAAGAGGTTATAATAGGGGTCAAATTTAAAAAAATTGACCGTTTTTTTTTTGTGCTCAGCATAAACCTCCAAACACCCAGGAAACGCAGTAAGTTATCAATAATCAAGTGGTTCCTTCTGTGTATAATATTTGATTTTATTTTGAGTTTCGTGCGACCGCTTTTTTCATAGCAAGTACTCGACTAAACTCCAACCTATGGTACCTCCTTGCCAAACTTTCAGAAAAACACTCAATTAGTTACAACCACTATATATGATTTGCCTTAATCTAAACGCAAATTTCATGAACAAGGCTTCTTTCCCTCAACTGTCCGACTTTGAAACACCATTCTTCTGGCCTGTTTTCTGGTTGAATACAACATGATGGCCTTCAAATCTAATGTAAACAAATTCTCGTAAATAATCAAATTCTACCCAATTTACACCATTAACGATTACTACACTATCAACTGACTTTCATCAATTCTTATCCGCGAGTTGCCTTCGGGCATTGATAAGCGGCGACTCCTAAGGAAAAAAACAAAACAAAAAAAAACATAAATATAACATAAATAATTCATTTAAGATTATCTTCACTTTTTTCACGTTTAATTTAATAAAACAGAGGAGAATATTACTTTTATTCGCCCAATTTATTTTATAGATTTTTACAGCATTATTTTCATTTGAATTGTGGCGTGTTCAGTTATATACAAATCACGATCAATTACAAGTATAAATAAATACTATATTTGTGTTTTTTACCTTTTATTTTATTTTAATTTTTTTTGCGTACATGCTTGCTTTTTTTTTGTTTTTGTTTTTTGTCTGACATGTGCGCCGCATTTTAAAATCTTTATTCACATTTTCTGTTAATAATTTTTCCTATAAATTTATGTTTTTCAGATGAAGCCCGTGCCCACGACTGTGGAGTATTGGTCCACTGCCTGGCTGGTATTAGCAGATCTGTCACCGTTACGGTCGCTTACCTCATGCAAAAGGTGCCTATGACATTGAACGAGGCGTACGATCGCGTGAAAAAGTGCAAGCCAAACATTTCTCCAAACATCAATTTTATGGGACAATTATTGGACTTTGAGAAGACTTTGTTCTTTGAAAAAGACAAACACCTTTCATCGGACAGAAGAATATCGGCAGAGGAAAGCATAGAAACGGTGGACAAAGCTAACTCCATCCAAGAAACGTCGTCGCCCGACGAGAAACTCAAAGAACAATCTGATTCAGTCGACAGCACACACTATCGAGTAGAAATGAAAACGTCCTGAAATTTGTTGCACAAAAAACAAAACAAAAACAAAACAAAATATGAAGATACTTTAAACACATACATAAATACAATGTTTAAAACGAAAGAAAAACAAGACAAAACAAAAAGCAAGCTATAAACCACGAAGAGAGTATCTAGTTATAAATGACCAATGACGATATTTCGACTGGACAAGGAGACAGCTAGAAATAAAAAAAGCACATCGGTAACCATCTTGCTTAACGGTGTAACATTCAGGGCGCCATTTTGTTTCATATTTGTGGTTGCTCTCATCTCAAACAAGCTTGTGAATAAGTTGACCAAAGAAATGAGCTGAACTTATCCCTACTCATTTTATTTTTCAATATACCATAAAAAAAACATTTTTTATGATGAAGTTTTCATATCTGTTCATAAAACTCTCGCGAATGAAACATCTTGTAAAAAAAATTCCTATACATTAAAGATGTACATATATCTATCTCTTTTTCTACACACACACGCACACACACACACGTTTATATATATAAATATAATCTACTTATAGATATAGATATATAATCTTTTTTCAAAGAAACTGTTCATCTTTACATAAATGTATAGCAATTTTTTGTGTGTATGTGTATTTATACGGCCTGTTATTATGCATCTGAATGTATCTATCTACCATATATGCATATATATATATATATATATATATATATATATATATATATATATATATATATATATATATCATTTTTGTACTTTTTTTTCACAAGTCTGTTAACTGCATTTGCCGATATATTGAATACATAAACTTTTCGGCTCATACAGTATACCGACCATCGAAAACCATTATTAATTTATTATTTTTGCTGATTTTTTTTTTAATTCCATGGTTTACTAACTCCTCTCATTATGAGTCACGAGTTTATGACTACTGTTTGCACAAGACTATTTCTTTGATGTGGCACACATTTTTGAAAAAAAAAAAAAGAAAACATTCAAAATAGTGTCCCATTTTGGTAGACATTTTCCCTCATTCGATTATAAATTGTTGGAGACATTTCTATGAACACCACTGCTGTGATTATCCGTTTCAATTTGGATTCGTAAGACAAACAAACAAACCAACCAACAAACAAACAAACCCAGTGATCATTCAAGCCTCAAAATAGAAATGTCTTCGGTTATCAAAACTCATTATTGTTGAAATCTGTTGCACTGCCAATAACGTTGCCTAAACATATATCGATATTGTTCTCTGTTTCCTCTGCCCTCTTTTTTACGTTTAATTATTTATATCCCCAGTTTCTTTCCAAAACAGACCCGTCCATTTTTAATATGTCCCCCAATGCTCGCTAGAGCTTCCGGAAAAAAAAAGAGAAATAGACGCCCCTTGTTCTTCTTCTTCTTCTTCTTCTTCTTCTTCTTCTTCTTCTTCTTCTTCTTCTTCTTCTTCTTTATTCTATTTTTCTTCTTTATTCTATTTTTCTTCTCTTTCTCCTTTCTCTCTCCTTGCACTCTTTTCACTCCCCTTCTTTATCCTCCCTTTTCCTTCTCCTTCTATCGTCTGCTCTTTTCTTCTTTGTCTCGTAACAATTTCGATGTATTCGAGATACGCAACTAAAAGTGGTTGCCCATTATCCACATGCTGTAGCAGGGAAAATGTCTTTCGTCATCGTTCCATGATCCAACTTTGGGTGATATGTCAATTTCAATCCATAGTGCAACTCTACTGCAAATCATTATGAACATACTCAACACCAAATTCAAAATGTTTTGTTATCCACATCCAATTATAACAGTAAATTCATTGAAAACAGGAACATACAACAAAACGGACACGATTTTCTTTATGCCAACATTTTCGCAATAATAATACAACACTATGTTGACAAAAATAAATAAAAGATGATTTACTTAGATAAATACACGAAAATAAAATGCTTAAAAATTATTACTATGCATTAAAATTATACGGAACGTATTTATAATCAGTAAAACGTTTCTTATAATCACTTAAACGTGTTTACACACGTTTATATAGTTTCAGTTTGCATTTTAGAGACTCAAGAGACAACGGGTATCCCTAGTAAGGGTCTCTGCACGTGTAATCGTGAAATAACGGCTAAACAATCCCTACCCACGCTTTTCCTGAGTCAGCAACTAGTGGCTAGGAGTAATTCAGGACGACTGTGAACAATACCGATATAAGCTTGCCAAACTTTGACAAAAATCACTCGACTATCTATAACCACTATATGTGATTCCCCTCACTCTATTTGTGCATAAATCTAAACGCAGATTCCATGAACAAAGCTTATTTCCCAGAACTGCCTGCTTGTGGAACACTGTTCCGCTGGCCTGCTTCTCGGTTGAATACAACGTGGCAGTCTTCAAATTCAATGTAAACAAATTCTTGTTAAGCCGTCCCCATAAATAATCAAATTCTACCAAATTTACACCATTAACGATTACTACACTACCATCTTACATTCATTAGCCCTTATCCTCGAGTGGCCTCCAGGCCTTGATAAATGATGGCTCCCAAGTAAAACAAAGTGGAGAGCGTATACAACACTTGGTATTCTCAGATAATCACCTATTTTAGTAGTGACCAGGCTCAACGTCGGTTATCTAAAGGAGCCGGTGTGTCAACGTGATTTTGCTGTATTTATTATAGACATTTAGAAAATGTGAACCCAATAATATAGACATTATTCTCATATCCAATCTTTTGCAAATGATGAACTTTATAAAATCTCATCTCATAGTAAATATGTATTTCGGAGATGTTTCGTTTCGATAAATTGTGCGAAATTTATAATTGGATTATTTATTTCGATTATTTCGTTAGATATTTAATTGAATTGGAAATTTAATTGGATTAATTAATTTAATATATTAGTTGGATTATTTAATTGCAAGTTATAAAATTAATAAAATTTTATGTTATTGGTATTATACATTTTAGAGATGTATTGCTTCGATAGTGACAAAAAAATTGAAAGACATTTGATTGGATTATTTAATTATATTGAAAATTAATTAGACATTTAATTGGATAATTAACTGAATTAATTAATTGAATATTTAATCGTATCATTTAATTGAATGATCTAATCGGATTACTTAATTGGCTATTTAATTGGATGGTTGTTGACAATATCATCGAAATTGGTCATGGCGAATGAATAATTTTTTTGGTTTGTATTCGAATCATGGATTTAGTATTCTTGATTTGAGAGCAATCCACCAAAAAAGAAAGAAAATGTACATTTTTTTAAATGAAAAAAAAAGAAAACAAAATTTATTTCTACATAAAGACGAATGCGTTAGTTGGAATTATTTTTTTTTATATAATTTCATCCCACATTTACTCAAAGAAGTAAAAATTAAACACATTAAGGCCAGTATTATTCCACTTGTCTACAGGCCCATCCCACTCCCCTCACTCTCACATTCTCTCTTTTTCTCTGTTGGTATACACCTGTTTTCAATAATGCGCAACACTGACGTAGTTATTAGCAGAGCGGGTATATATATATATATATATATATATATATATATATATATATATATATATATATATATATATATATATATATATATATATATATATATATGTGTGTGAGAGAGAGAGAGAGAGAGAGAGAGAGAGAGAGTGATAAGTTTCCAGTTTTCACGATCTCTTTAGAGCGAATGTGTTTGCTCTGACGCGGTCGCAGATACCGAAACGTTAACTTACCCGTGTAAACCCCAGTCCCCCCCCCTCTCTCTCTCTCTCTCTCATTCTCTTTGTCCCTCCTTCTCTCTCTGTCTATATATATATATATATATATATATATATATATATTTCCTATAAATTTACACCAAAAAGTGTGTTCAAAGCTCTATAGTTTTCTTAGATCGTTCGAAAGAAGAAAATGTAATGATTTAGTAAATGTTCGACATCTACTTTACCCGTACAATTTCAAAATGTGTGTCTTCAAATGGGCAGAAACAGTTGTATGAATAAAGATGTTTCCTCTTGTTAATATATTACATTCGGAACGTTTATAAAATGTCTCCCTCTTTTTTTTTCATTTCCGATGATGTAGATATATTGTCAAAGAGTATTCCTCAACTTAAATACCAGCTTCGCATTTAAAACCTTTTGTCAAGGTTAACTCTCCCTACACTCCTAATCATAACACTAGCAACTCTCATATATATATATATATATATATATATATATATATATATATATATATATATATTTATATATATATATATATATATATATATATATATATATATATGAATTCATTTTGAGATCTTCGCATGATTCAGTATTTGTAAAGTCTTCCATCTCATGCGTCATCAAACAGCAGGTATTTTCCAACGCTAAGGTTTTGCATTTAAACTATCCTAAGATTTCTGAAAAGAACTCTGAAACCCGATTAGTAAAAGAGCGACAGTGCCTTCATCAAATTCTTGCCGTTATTAATAGAAACAGTTGTGTTTTTAAGGCCTTCAATATTTAAATGAATGTACGAGAGATGAGTGCAAATTTAATCGATATATTGCATTAAGACTAGAAACCGATAAAAATAAAGTGACACTTATGTGAACCAGGATTGCAGAGTCGATTTAAGATTTAACATTTAAAAAAATCCATCCCCGATTCCTGGAATTCCCAAATATTTGACCTTTATTTTGGAGTTTTTCAATATTCAGTAATAATTGGGGTCAGTTAAAAACAAACTCTGAATCCGAGAATTATTGCGAGTCTTAATCCGACTCCAAGGATTCCAAAATATCTGACTCTGACTCCGACTCCTTATATTAAAGTCTTCCAATATGATTTTTTTTTCTGTAATCAAAAATTCTGACTCCTAGTATTTTTATTTTAAGTCCGACACTGACTCCAATTTCTTCCAAACCGCCTTGACTCTGCAAACCTGATGCGAACAGGAATCTATATTTAAATAAATGCTTAATTACGCGCTCAACAGTTCAAAATTACCATTGTATAAAAGACGTTTAAAGTAATGGCAACAAATAAATCTGCCGTGTTGTATCTCGTGATCTGCTTCTACTAGTTTTAAGAATTGTACGAAACGAATGACTCCCACGAAACGATTAAGCTGAGATAAAATATGGCTGACGAGCGATACGAAGGATCACATTCAGCAATTTTTTTTGCCTGTGAAACCTTTGCGATCACGAAACGATCAAAACTTCTGTGAACTCTCTCTCTCTCTCTCTCTCTCTCTCTCTCTCACACACACACACACACACACACACACACACACACACACACACACACACACACACACGTGTATCAAAATATGTATATCTATATGTACATACATATATATGCACTGCATAATCACGTTGACACACGGATTCTCGTAAGATCACTGAAGTTAAGCACCGTTGAGCCTGGCTAGTATCAGATGGATGACCATTTGGGATTTCTAGGCGCTGTATGTGCTCTCCGCTTATCTCGGCATTGTTTGTAGTCATTCTAAACCTACACTTGGCTCTGGTATGGAACAACGCCGACTTAGGAGAGGTGTGGTTCGAGATTGCGCAACACTTTCCACAACAATTCCACGCCCAGGCACCCTTACAGCGGGTATCCATAGTTTGTCAAGACTGAATGAAGCTACCACGTATATATGCATACATATGCACATATATAGGATGTCTCAAATATGTATAGATGTACTCATACATAAAATGGCGATTAACTTTTATTTATTTGTTGAATTTATGAACATAGAGTGGAATGGAATAGCTTTGAATACAAAAGGGCAATATAATTGAAGAATCATGTTTGCAAATGTCCAACCTGATGACCATTATTGTTAAGACCACTCTGATAACATTTAAAGTTTGATTACATCATTTTGACGCATCCTATATATGTGTGTATGCATATAATATAATATACAACATTCTAACCAATAGCATAAGTAATAAACATTATCTTAACTCACTGTCAGGTTAGTAAATTCTATGCATAAATTAACATTAACCAATTATAGAATTCCAGCTAAATTTGAATTTTAAAGAAAACTGTTCTCATCGCTTCTTTAAAGTCAAACATTATAGCGTTTTTATCTTTTTTATCGTTACTGGGTATGTATGCGCGCGCGTGTGTATATGTCTGCACTGGATAGAGTCGGGGTGGGTAGGGAGCTTGCATTTTTGACAAATAAACTCGTTATATTTGCCTTCATTTCTCTCTATATCATGTTCTTGGACCCTTTTTTACTTTTGTTTTTATTGGTCATTTTATTTATACTCGATTGGTAAATTCGAATCATCCATGTTAAAAAAACAGTAATCTTGTAGCATTGTTAAGATACCATGAATTTGTAACACGTATATATATATATATAATATATATATATATATATAATAACTTTTACAAAACGCAATAAAATTTAATTTTCTACCGATTTGTATAGTTTTAAAATGTTGAACCTGATTGCAAGATTTATCTCTGAAAATCAAAATGGTGTCGATTTTTTTGGAGTCACTCGCTTATTTCAGGCTTAAAATTGGTAAACAAATTGACTGACTCATCATACCACTACCCATAAGTCCAAAGCTTTCTTTTCAGACTTAGGATTAGTGGTAAGGTGTCATTATCATAATTTTTTTGTACTATTTCTCAAGGAACGAGTCACCAACAAAAAGAAAGAGCCAATCAACTACTTTGAATTTCGTGTTAAGAAAACGATAGTTTTAAGCCGAAACCTTATATGTAAATTAAAACTACTTTAAAATAGTTCCAAAATTTTAAGACTGTACAGGTCGGAAGAAAATAAATTTTATTGCGTTTGGTAATGTTATTTGTTGTATATTTTAAATTAATTTTTTGGTGGTTAACCATACGGCAAGATTACCAAGAAAACAATACGATTTATTTTTTTTTAATATAAAATATTCAAGGTGCTGTATTCTTAGTTTGTTGTTTTCTAAAGATGCTATTCAAAAACTGTTGATAAAAAATAAACGTTTTTTCTTTTTCTCTTCATATACAACCGAACCCAGAACCAAACTGCCATTAAACCATTTTTGTGGAATCATAGTTTTGGGGGTTTTTAATGAGGAAAACAAACAAACAAACAAACAAAAAATCTGTTGTCTGTTGTTTAAACTTGTTAAGACAACATTTGGGTAAAATTTCAAATGCAATGCCTTCACAATTATTTTAATGTGTACCTCGTATGCGGATTTGTAAATATTGTACAGTTGTCAAAAATCCATAAAGAGACAATACATATATATATATATATGTGTATGTATATGTATATGTATATATATATATATATATATATATATATATATATATATATATATATATATATATATATATATATATATATATAAAATATATATTTTGTTAAATTTGTGTTTGTGTTTTTATTTATTTATATTTCTTTCCTCATGCATTTTATGTTTAATTCCTATGACATACAAAAGGTATTTTATTTCTCTCCCAGAGAGAGAGAGAGAGAGAGAGAGAGAGAGAGAGAGAGAGAGAGAGAGAGAGAGATGTGACACAAGGATCGGAAAGAGGAATTGAAAAGTCAGTGCTGCTGAAGAGGGGCACTCTAATTCTGCAAAAGATGCTTGGTCAGACTCGTCGACATTCCCCGGTAGATGCGCCTCAGGCGATTAGCAATAAAAAAAAATAAACGCCCTCGAAAAGAAAGGGCAAAGCCTGTGAGGGTGGGCCGTCTAGAACTGCAAATGACTTATAATGACACCGCAATCAACAAAGCAAAGGGCATTTACAAGAATGGTTTAGTGCTGATTTTGAGAACGAGGGAAAAAATCCCTGGCGACGTGCTGGGATGCTGATGTAAAACTTTGACACTTGAACACGTGCGACTGTGACGTCGTACAACAGTTAGAACAGTTCTGTTTTTGCCATCTGTACATCGTAAAATGGAAACGGATCTTTATCGTCATTCCCACGTGTCTTCATTTTTGTATATCTCTAGTTATATAAAGTATATCTACATGTCTATAAAAGTGAGAACAATTCTCAACCTATATACTCAACGAATTTTTGATCTGCAGACTTGAAATTTGATATATAGGATATTCAGACAATTGGAAAAATTTTTAATCAGTTTTCATCCGGAAACAAAGGGATGCTAATGTGTCAAAAATTGAAAAAAAAATGGTACATAGGGTGATTATGATTGTTAACTGTTTCACGAATGCGCATGTGTGAATGGTTCACACGACAGTTTACTTATGTTAAGAATAAATAGTTTTAAAACACTTTTTTTAAAGAACATGCCACGCTGGTCAAATGGGTATCGTACTTGACTACTGTCTTTAGGTTTTGGTTTCTGTCTCAGCCAAGGTATTTTTACTTACAAGAAGTGAACGGTTTAGAAAAAAACATTATACACACACGCACATGTCTCAGTTTCTGTATTAATTAAAATATAATATTTATGCGTATTCTATGACCGGGTAACTCCAGGTGGCTTGCTAGTATATATGTAAAAGTGAAAATGTGTGTGTGTATGTTTCTATGTGTGTTTATGTGTATGTGTGCGTACATGTGTGTACGTGTGTGTGTGTGTGTGTGTGTGTGTGTGTGTGTGTGTGAGGACAATTCTTAACCAATATACTTAGCGAATTCTGTTATCTCCAAACTTGAAATTTGGTATATAGAATATTCAGACATGTTGAAAAGTTTTTAATCATTTTTTTATCCAGAAAAATAAACTGCTAAGGAGTCAACGTTGAAAATTTGGTATGTGCGATGATCGGATTTGTATCTCTTTGTCAACTGTTTTACAACTGCGCATGTGTGAATCGTTCACTTTATTTTAAGAATAAGTAGGTTTTAAACACATTTAAAGATCCAGGCAAGCTGGCCTATTGTTATCGTACTCAACTCACTATCTTTAGGTCTGGGTTTCGATATCAGAGTATATATATATTTTTTACTTACAAGAAGTGAATTGTTTAGAAAAAATATAAAACTCGCATGAACATGTTTCAGTTTCTTTACGTTTTTTACTTCATTTTTTAAGGAATTTTACGTTACGTTTAATACCGGACAACGCCGGACACATCTTCTAGAATATCTATAAATGTGAGAAAGTGTGTGTCTGTATGGATGAGATCACTTCTCAACCTATATACTCAGCGAATTTTTTTATCTATAGACTTGATATTCGGACATGTGGAAAACCTTTTAATCCGTTTTCATCCGCAAAATCGGGCTGCTAAGGGGTCAAAATTAAAAACTTAGTACGTCGGTGGTTTTGATTGCTGTTTCACGAATGCGCATGCGTGAATAGTTTACATTACAGGTTACTAATATTAAGAGTAAGCAGTTTGAAAGCATCTTGTAACTTTCGTGTCACGCTAATCTAATGGTTATCGTACTTGACTCATTGTGTTTAGGTTTTGGTTTTGATCTCAGCCTGGGTATTTACTTTTTTTACTTATAAGAAGTGAACTGTTTAGAAAAAAAAACATAATACTCGCACGCACATGCCTCAGTTTCTGTATGAATTAAAATATAATTCATATGCGTATTTTAGAACTGGGCAACGCAGGGTGGCCTGCTAGCATATTTATAAAAGTGAGATTGTGTGTGTGTGTGTGTGTGTGTGCGTGTGTGTTGTGAGGACACTTCTCAACCTTTATACTCAACGGAATTTTGATCTACAGACTTGTAATTTAGTATATAGGATGTTCAGACATGTAGTAAACTTTTTAATCGGATTTCATCCGGAGAAAAGATCCGCTAAGCTGATCAAATTTTCAAAAATTGATACTTGGGAGTCATCGGATTTTTATCTCTTTCTCAACTGTTTCACGAATGCGCATACACATGACAACTTCTTTACGCTAAGAATAAGTAGATTTGGAAACACTTTTTAAAGATCGTGTCAAGTTGGTCTAATGGTTATCATACTTTACTCACTCTTTAGGTTTTGCTTTCTATCTCAGCTCGATTTTTTTTTTTTTACTTACAAGAATTACAAGAAGAGAACTATTTAGAAAAAAACAACCCCCCCCCCAAAAAAAACAAAAAAAAAAAAAACCATAATACTCGATGCGCATGTCTCAGTTTTTGTATTAATTAAAATATAATACTTATGCATATTTTTACAACCGAGCAACGCCGGGCGAACTGCTAGTATTTATATAACGTTATGTATGTGCACATGTTTACATATTCAATTCGTAAGATCCACTCCTCAACTAATTAACCGATCATAAATTCTGGAACACAGCTGCTGGGCAGTAAGAATGTGCAACATGGGTTATATTTAGTTTAATTTACTTTCATGTAAAGTGAGCAAGAAATGGTGCGGAAACTTTTATGCAAATTCAATACTTAAGATATTTGTGAACTTTTAATTATAACTATTGGATATCAATTAAAATATATTCTTCTAATTTCTCCTTTTTTTTTTTAATATTTAAAAGGATTTTTAGATGGGCACATATTTTAGATATGCATTAAATTTGTTTTGTGGTTAAAAATCTTCCCTGGATCTCAATTTCTTCTTGAAAATTTTTAAAAGTTAAATTTATTCTTATGACACTTAAATTCTAGACATTTTCTAGAATCTTTTTTTTTTTTACATGGGGGTCACCACTTATCAAGGCCCGAAGGCCACTCAGGGATAAGGGTTACTGCATGTACAGTAATCAATGAGATAGTATTTTAGTAATCATTAGTATTGGGGGTTTTGATAGAGTGTCTTACTTAAGGGGGCGCTTTGTCAGGAGTTTGTTTATGTTGGACTTGAAGACATCCAAGTTGTAGTCAGGTGGGAAACAGGCAAGCGGCAGAGAGTTCCACTGGCGTGCAGTTCTAAGAAAGAAGCTTTGCTCATGGAATCTACGTTTGGATTTAGGCATAGATAGAGAGTGGGGAAAATTATTGACAGTAGTTTCAGCCAGACGGGTGTTTCTTGTGAAAGATTGGTGAGGGGGGGGACGAGGGATTGGAGCTCAGACGAGCACCTGCCATGGAAATAGCGATAAAACAAAGACAGGCTTGCAACGTCTCTTCTGTGGGAGAGAGGTTGCAGGGAAGAGAAAAGGGCATCCCCCACTAAACCATGAAGTCTATTTTGTACTCTGTCAAGACAGGATAGGCTTTTTTTAGCAGCTCCTGCCCAGATGTGGCAGCAGTACTCCATCCTTGGACGTACTTGGCTTTTATACAGATAGAGAATTGCATCAGTAATGAGATATCTTCTGGAGTGGTAGAAGGAACCCACCATTTTCCCAGCGTCCCTGGCAACAGATTTGATGTACGTGTTCCATTTTAGATCAGGAGTAAAGGTCAAACCCAGAAGCTTGTCAAAACATGGAGCCTCTCCAAGACGAGAACCATCCATTTCAATTGATGCCAGATGGGGATCAGAGCGTTGATGATGTAAAGATAGAAGCTTGGTTTTGGATGCATTAAAAGTGACCAGCCACCTCTTCCCCCATTGTACCACGTGCTCAAGATCAGAGGAGAGAGAATTAGAGAGAACTTTGTCATTTACGACCTTTGATGCGTTGCCATAGATGGTCGTGTCATCAGCATAGATGTCAACGAATGATTTAAGTATGTGTTTTGGGAGATCATTGATGTAGATCAGGAAGAGAGTTGGACCCAGGATGGACCCCTGAGGGACTCCAGCATTAATACTGTGGGCCTCTGATTTCTGCCCATCAACCACTACTCATATGAACCTATCAGAGAGAAATGATTTAATGATTGAGAAAACATTTCCAGTAATACCGTAGCTGGAAATCTTGTGAAGTAGGCCCTTATGCCATATCTTATCGAAGGCCTTCGATATGTCAAGAGTAATTGCCCTGGAAAGAAACCTTTGTCAAGAGATTCACTAATTCTGTGTGATATAACCGTTAGCACATCTGCTGTAGATCTTGCAGAGCAGAAACCATATTGCGTGTCACTAAGAAGGATGTTTCTGTTGAGGTGGTTGACTACTTCTTTATTTAATATGGATTCCAACAACTTACTCATGACACACAGGAGACTTATTGGTCTGTACTGAGAGGGAGATGACTTATCACCTGAATTCTTAAATACAGGACATACTGATGAGGTTTTCCAGGGTGTTGGAAAGCACTTCTCCTTAACGCTTAACCAGTTTTGTAAGTATGGGGGCAAGTTCTGGTTGGAGCTTTTTCAGCACTATAACTGGAATGCCATCAGGGCCAGTTGCTTTATTGGAAGCAAGGTTCTTGATTAGCATGGCGACCTCACGCACAGATATTTGTATGTTGCATAGCGTGTTGTCTGTTATAGGAGGAAATATGGGGAGTTGATGGTCATTGTCGCATAGGGTAGAATTAGCTGAAAAGTTCTTGGCAAATAGTCTGGCCTTGTCTAATGCTGACGAGATGACCTCAGGTCCATTGATGATAGTTGGGATAGAACGCACACTTCTGTTCAAGACCCTGTTTGCTATTTGCCAAAACTGGTGGGAACCAAGCTGCTGCTCAGCTACTTTGGATTTAACAGACTGAGCATATAGCTCTCTTGCATGTTTTATTACTCTTTTACAGTGGTTGCTGGCAGTCCTGAAAGCAGCTTTAGTCTCAGTACATCTATTACGTTGGTAGCTATAGAAAAAGTGATTTCTGTGCGTGATGGCAGCAGCACATTCAGGGGAGGGTGGAACTATAAAAGTGTCGCCTTAAAGAAAACAACAGTACGTCAATTCAGGTAAGTTGACTATGCAGTAGAGCTGATGTCTATTCCGGGTAGCCGCCTTCAATCTCAATCACCGCCTTAATATGGTGAGGAACTGGGAGCATACCTTTTCCACAAGCTTGGCGAATACTCGGCGGATGGCAACGATAAGGCTGGTTTTGGTGCTGTGAGAGGATCTTATTGTTGATGTTCTCGACGTATGACCAAACGAAGTAGTCCAACGAGTTCAAGTCGAGTGAGAAGGGGCCAGTAAGAGAAAGGTACAAAAACAGTAATGCTCCTTCTGAAGCCAAGCCTGGTTCTCTTTGGACTTGTGGGCCAGCGTTGAGTTCTGCTGCATAACCTAGGGTCTGCCAAGCGCCAACTAGCTGCACCAAGGGATCACCACACTCTTCAGCACATTCAGGAACACTTTGGTGTTGACTTTCAAGCCGAATTCTGAAGATGTGAAGTGGCATGATGCGGCCCTCACTTGAAACTACACCGATGACCAAAACCATAGCCGGAAACTTTGTTTTCATCACCCTGGGTACGTGCCTGTTATTCGTGGCAATCCAGTGATGTATTTTGAGGGTGTTGGCAATAGTCCTGTTTTCATAACTTGGATCAGTAGAGAGCATGAGCTGTACAGTGGCGCATCCCCGATTTCGCTCAGTAAACATTGAGACACTTTCAGACATGATAGAAGGCTCCTATCGCTCTTAGGATTTGTACACAACTGGTAAACTAGTAGATGGTCTGCAACAAAAAAACTGGGTTTCATCAAACGGAAATGGAATCATGTTGGCTTTTCTGTGGTAACAATTCTATTGTTCCACCTTGTAATAAATTTTGATTCAGATTAGAGTTAAAGATTCTATACCTAAGTTTAGTAAGAGTTGTTCAAAAGTGCTCTATTTGGAGAATTAATTTACACGTCCTGGTAGAGTATTCTTCTCCTTCTCTCTGTCTCTCACTATATGTGTATATACTTTTTATTTATCTTTATATAAACATTTAGGTATTCATGAGTAATTTTCAGTCAACAAGTTACAAAAAAGTAGGGATATAATCAGCTAGTTATAACTGACCGAAACATACTCATGAATGTCTAGCGATAACTAAATGTTTATGTAAAATAAGTAAAAAGTATATCTTGCTCTATCTTGGTATTGAGCACTCTTGTATAAACCTCGTTAAATTCCTTGGAGGTTTTATCTCTGAATTATATAAACCTGGAATATATATACGTATATATTTAAATCATTAATTCTTAATAGAACGCTTCTCAAACAGTGGATCTATTGAATCATGTTTGATCAACGTTAACATTGTGATTGGACATCATTCAGCTCCAATTTTCAACCTCCAGTACGTTCCGGGTGTTACCTCCACCATGACACGTAAGAAAAAAAAAAAAGAAAAAAACTTTCCCGAAGAATATTTTATTATTCGAAAATTTGAAGAAAAAAATCGATTTAAATTTTATTTTAATAAATAGAAATGTTTAAAATCAATTTTGCTTTGATTTGTAAATCTCACCTGCCTGTTTATATGTATGTATGTATGTATGTATGTATGTATGTATGTATGTATGTATGTACGTATGTATGTATGTATGTATGTATGTATGTATGTATGTATGTATGTCCGCCTAAAACTTTCGACAGAGGTGACGGATTTTCACGAGATCGGTATCGTTTGAAGCGCGACTCTTTGGACGACAAATATCGAAAAATTGGCCAAAAACATTAATTCCTTCACCCTCAACTGGGCACTTACTAAAGGGAGAGGTCGCTTTTTTCGCCGATTTTTTCGAAAGTCATCCCCTCTTTTCGATGTAACTAGCCTTAACTTACACCTTCGTCACTTCCGGTTTGGCAATGGACGCAACAGCAAACACGTCACATTATTTTTTTTTCACGTTCTTTTCCTTCTTCGTGGTACGAGTTCGAGCTTGCCTGCCTACTACCAGGCTATTATATATATATATATATATATATATATATATATATATATATATATATATATATATAAACCTTAATATCGTTTAAGAAATCAACAACAAAACCACGTAAACAGACGAACGAGGGCGATGGACTGAAATGCATAAGGTCCGAATCCTACCGGCAGTCAAGCTACGCTGAAGAGGAGTATGGCTCCGAAACATGCGTGTCCGTAGATTACTGTTTTTAAAAGATAATATATATATATATATATATATATATATATATATATATACACATTATATATATATATATATATATATATATATATATACACATTATATATATATTTATATATATATATATACACATTATATATATATATATATATATATATATATATATACACATTATATATATATATATATATATATATATATATATAATGTGTGTGTATTTTTGTACTTCTTTCACGTCACATAAAAGTTAACGAAAATAAAAGTTGCTTTTTTTAATTAAGGGTGTAAACTATGATGTTTATGAAACAACCTGGAGGTAACATTTTAATCGATTCCTTGTGTTCTGCACGCCAACAAATTAAAAATATGTAATACCTCAATCCTCTTGTGTCATGTGTTCAGCCCCCAGGAGAAATGCTTACGACGCGACCACGTGGGATCGTTTAGATGGCAAGAATGCAACACGTTTATGTTTAAATAGCTAAGAAATTTACTAAGAAAATATTTAGCTACTACCAATGTGTAGTATCTGTTTTGATATTACACTTCTTTTTATCTGTACTCGATTCGAGGAGAAGCGATTCTTTTATACTGAGGTGATTTTTCTTTTTGTTCCAATCCAGAGTGCTCCTTTCTGTGAGCTAGATTTCCTCCACAATAAAAAACCGACATTGTGTTTACGATTGTGGAGGGTTTAGTTTTAGTAGCCTCATAATTCTCACTTCCTTTATTTTTTTCATTAGTCCTAAAATTCCAGGAAAGATGCTTCTAACAAAAGGGGAAAATTTGTTGTTGTCTGGGTCCTGGTTAGGGTTAGGGTTAGGGTTAGGTTAGGGTTAGGGTTAGGGTCCGGGTCCATTTATCTAATATTTATGGTTGGTTTGCTAGTGTTTGACTTTGAAGTGATATCCATTATTTTTTTAAAAACTCTTTACACCAAGCGACTTTACGCCTTGTCATCAAATTATACCACTCTCTTGGGTATGCAAATACCCGGGAATAACAAATCGAAAATCTAATCATGCATATTTTACAATTACCTTTATGTCATTTTTTTTTAATTCAAATCTTTCCTTGTATTAAAAATCGACCTTGTGAGAAATAAATCAAACAATTCGATTTTTACCGTGTTGTTTGTAAATGCCACGTGGTACGAAAGTCAACCGGTGTCGACAAGAAGGCGCGGCTTTTGTTTTGTATATTTTGCCAAATTGTTTAAACTTAATTGATCCGTATGTATAATAATTAGCGGGGGGGGGGGGGTCGGCTTTGCCCGGACATAAAATACGCTTAAATATGATATTTTAATTTGTTCAGATTTCGTATATATATATATATACTAGCATTTCAGCCCGGCGTTGCCCGGGTGTTTGGAGGTGTATGCTGAGCAAAAAAAAAAAAGAGTAATTTTTTTTTAATTTGACCCCTATTATGACCCTTTAAAATTTATAGTTTCGAGCTCAAATCACTTTATTAAATTAGATCCAGGTTCAAGGAACCTATATCTAAAATTTCAAGTGTCTAGACCCAAAATTGTCGGAGGAGTTTGGTAGAGTTCTTAAAGGTCAAATCGTTGAAATTTGACCCCTTAACAGCCAAATTTCTGGCTGACACTCGTCACATCGATTTTCCCAAATCTCAGTACCCGGTATTTCAAATTTCGAGTCTATAGACTAAAAATTGACAGAGTTATTGCGTAGGGAAATGTACACAGACAGACAGACAGACAGACAGACACGTTCACTTTTATATATATATATATATATATATATATATATATATATATATATATATATATATATAGCGTCGTCATTTCAAAAGTGAAAAAAAAGGTATTTATGCGCCATCAGATAGAATCAAAACCCAAGGCAAAAATCTGCAACATTCAAAGCTGGTGACGTTACCACTACACCAATGTGACACACATACAAACTGAAAGATGAATGTACAAAATGTATAACGATTTTTTCAATTTTGACCCATTTTTGACCCCTTAAAAACAATTTTAATCGGCTAAAGACCCATAAAAGAACAGTCTATAAAATAAGCATTAATTTAGGCCTCTAGCGCTGCTCTGCGACTTTTCGTTTCGGATGAGATAGAGTTTGAAAATATAAAGGCAGACAGACATAGTGAGTTTTATGGTTTAAATTTAAATATAAATCGAATGGTGTTACAGAATGAACTTTTAAAACGAGTTAGGACGACAGGAACATGATGTCTGCGTTTGTTTATGAAAGTTTTTAAAAATAAATATTTCAAATATATCTCTACCCCTTTCTCTTTCCCTGTATTAACCATCGATCGTGTGACGAAATCCCTAATATATATATAAGCAATAATATCCCTAAAATATATATAAGCAATATCGCCTGAAGAGGTCTCTAGTAACTTGTAACTGGCTGATCGAAACATGCTTGGAATGCTACAGTTTTGCTTTCGTTTTCGATTTTATTTTTCAAAATCACGACTCTATAATAATATATACGAAATCTGAACAAATCAAGACATCATACTTAAGCGTATTTTACGCCCGGGCAAAGCCACCCCCTCTCTCTCCGCTCTCTCTGCTAGTTATATATATATATATATATATATATATATATATATATATATATATATATATATATATATATAATAAAATGGCTCAATATACTTGATAGAGCAAATAAATCATAATTTAGGAATTTAAAATTTGTGATTTGAAAAACTTAAAATTCAAATATAGAATTTTTATTGTATGCAAGACAAAGATTACAGTATAGTATATTTTACTATACTGTCTTGCATACAATAACATTTCTATATTTGAAATTTAAGTTTTTTAAATCACAAATTTTAAATTCCTAAATTATGATATATATATATGTGTGTGTGTGTGTGTGTGTGTGTGTGTGTGTTTTAACCACATATTGCATATTCGTTCCAGTTTCTTCTTTCATATGTCAATACTGGTTGGAAGTAAATGGTTACAAGAAATAGCAAGAACTAAACGAATATATATTTTCTGTATGATCCAGGAAATGCGTGACGTTGAGTTTGAGTGTTTTGGGAAAAAACTCTCTTCGTTGACACAATATCGTCTGCTCCATTTTCTTACCCGAGATCTGTTCGTGTATCATCGTTTATATTTATTTTTTTTCCTGAAAATGAAATATGTCTAAAGGAACCTTTCCATGAATCGAAACTTCGTCTGCCACTTAACACAGATTTCTTACTGAGATAGCGTCGCCAACGCTAGTTCTTCCAAATTCTATTTTTTATGTTTCTGGTTCTCTGTTGTATGAAATGAGGCAAATTAATTACCATCTACTTGGAGAAGACCCCCTTTTTTCGATTAGCTCTTGAGAATTTGATTCCAGATGTAAAATGGAAGAAGTTTGTTGCTAAGCTTGTTGGAAAAATGGTGGAATCATTCTACCATGTCAGAAAGTACCGGTCCCCATTTGCAATTCTCTATACAAGTTAGATACGTCCTAAGATTAAGTATACTGGGAAAAGGTAACTACTTTCCTGCCTTAAGAGAGTACAATATCTACTTCACGATAAAATAGAATGTAATCATTTCTTTCCTTACGACCCCTTTCATAGCAGGGGAGTCGTTCGTAGTCTCTCTTTACTTCATTGCTATTTCAAGGGAAGGTTTTGAACAGAGCGCCAATCTTTGATTTCACGATGTAAGATTAAAAGAACTCGTCCTTCAACCACAACGGAAAAAAACCTATTTTCCTTTTTCCATGCGCATCTGAAAAATAAATAGGGACTTATTAAACATGTCACAACATTTATTCAATTACGTGTATTATTTAGATTGTTCGAACTACTTTTCTCTACTTGAGTCTTATTGCCACAACGTTTCGGTCGATGTAATCTCCAACCTTCTTCAGGTGTATCTTGCCGAACTCGGAAATTTGCATGGAATTTTGAAGAAAATCCTTTATTTAATCCACGGTTATCATGCTCTCGTTCTGTCAGCCATGAGCCGATAGTAACCTTAAGTAATTCGCAATTGTATTTTTAATATCGCTTGCATTTAGGAAGCGCGTTAAGTCTCTCCACCTGTGTTTCATTTTAAGAGAATATTAATATATATGCAGGCGCCCTATATAGCAATCAACTTCCAACTTCCTTATTCGTGAAAACATTTTCCGTCGAATTAATGAAATTAGACACTATATGTTAAAATATTTTTTATTGGAATGGAGGGTATGACTACCAACATTTGGACGATTTTATTTATAAATATGGTTAGGATAATATACCAATGAGAAGCTTCCGACCTCATTTTAAAAATATCGAATTTTGGATGCAAATCAGTTCTCTGTCAGTCTCCGTCTTGAAACGACTGAACCACTGCTGATCCGGACTACATTGATTCTTCGTCGCCATCTTTGTCCTAAAGAATTAATCAACACTCGAGATCGTGACTGCATTGATTCTTCGCCGATTTGATTTACTACCGCCATCTTTGTTCAACATAATGGCTCAACACAACACTTAATCGGTTGAAGTCAGTTTTAATGATAGACAAATATATGATATTTCTAATGGTTCTCCCCTGGGACTGGCTTCACAAATATTTTTGTAGGTTGCCACAGAGAGGGGTTGTTATCTGGCGTTCAAAACACCAGACCTTCACTTTCGTTATGTTAATGATACTTTTTGTTATTTCGATGAGACGGACTCGGACGCTTTATACGCTTCGCAATAACATTCATCCAGTCGTTAAGTTTACGTCAGATAAAAAAAATATTTCTGGCTGTACTAGTTTCCAAAGCTTCTCAGTTTTCTCATTTTAATTCATCGTAAACCAACGCTTACTGGTATTTACACATGGTGGGACGCCTTTTACCGCACAAAAAAAAAAAATTCAATTTAATTAGCACTATTACCCATAGGACTTTAATGATTTATTAATTACAAAAATAAAGTTAAAATTATTATTCAACACTCTGCAACAATAGTTATCTTTTAGACATTGTTGAACCTACAATAAAAAAAATAAAGTTTCTAACTTTTCTAAAATTAAAATAAGTATCTGCTGACAGATGTCCTATTTACCACCGCCTACCTTGGCTAGATAACATAAGTGAAGGATTGCCAAACAAATATCTTTGCACAACAATGCTATTTTGTATTGAATATATTTGCTTTCTTTTTTCAACAGGTTCTATTCTGTCTTTCATTCATTCGAAATGATGTTTTTCGCCACACTATAATGATTCTATTTTTTCTATTAATTTTTATGTAGTTGCGGTTTGCACTACGTTGGGAGGACGTCGCAAAGATTGGACATCCGGGAGAAACAGCACATTGCATCAAAGATTCGACATGCAGATTACTTACGATATGGTGTTTTGAATAATACCTACGGGTTTTTTATGTGAGCATCGAATAAATAATCGTCCTCGTGTCTCTTATTCTCCATTCTAAGCAAGTTGCACTCGTCCTTTCACTTAGAGATCCTAAAAAACTATTTACATTAAAACCTTCTCTTTGAAAACAAAAATAAAATATCTTAGGAGTTAATGTGATTACTATTTGATTCTTACCCATCCCTCTTTTTATTTTTTTGTCATATTCTCCATATTATATATTATTTTTAATCGCAATTCCTAACCTCGATTTAGCTCCGATGAACGACGTGCGAAATATGTTAGCTAGTTATTACACTCCTTTTATTTTTTTTTTAATTCAATCATGTTTAAATTTTATCATGTTAAAAACAAATTTAATTACATAATATATATATATATGTGTGTGTGTGTGTGTGTGTGTGTGTGTGTGTGCGTGCGTGTGCGCATGAGCGCGCGCGCGTGTGTGTTCATTTCTTATAGGATTAGAAATGGCTGAGTTTATCTTTTGCAAAATTTACACAAAAGGTGATTTATATTTCTGGCAATGTTCTTAGATATGTTTTGTACGGAAATTCATCCGACAAGTATCGAAAATCGAAAAAATACGATCTTAAAAATAGTCATTCTTCTTTTATAGATAAAAAATACTTTTTACAAGGGAATATTTTACGTTACACCGGTGTAACCTTGGCCTGTGTAACGTCAAATATTCCTCTCTAAAAATTAATCTTTGTTTATCTATGAGAAGAAAGACTATTTTTAAGATCGTTGAGCCCAAATCTCAGCTGACGTGATATGGTAAGCAAACAAAGACAGAATTTGATAAACGACATTATCATTAATAATTTTTATTTTTTATTTAATTTTTTTTTTTCCCGAATTCGTCCACCGGGCAAATTATTTTTCATAATATATAATAATCAACAGAGGATATGCAATCGGTATCAATTAAAATATCATGTTTAAACGTATTGTACGACCAGTCAACGCCGGGGTAATATATATATATATATATATATATATATATATATATATATATATATATATATATATATATGTGTGTGTGTGTGTGTGTGTGTGTGTGTGTGTGTGTGTGTGTGTGTTCGTGTTCTTAAATCTAAATAATACACAATCAATCCTCATTTAAAAATCCAGAAACTTTAGCAGTAAATAATAGTTAATTAATATTTTTCCAAAACATTATGCAACAAGTTTCTTGGCAGACTGACCGGATACACGCTCGTATAACTAAGCTAATTCAGCATGGTGCCCAGTGTCAAGACTGTTGGTAAAGTCGCGATCGGCTGGAACACAAATCTGCCGAGGAGACGAATATTTTATTGTCCTCGGTCTTCATGTCTAAGCTTCGTTTCTCATTCTTTTATTGACGAAGACTCAAAAATGTTTACACGTCGTATTCCATACGAGTGACTTGCTGACTGCAGACATTGGTGCCATTCAGTATCCCCCTCTGTTGAAATACACTTTTATTTCAAAAATAAATATATAGCAATGAAGTAATTATAAAATAAAAATGGTCAGTTGTTTTACTATTGTATGGATCCGTTCGGCGACATTGGCTAGTTTCTCCAAAACCTCGTTCCTTGGGAGTAAGTAGATTATCTATCCATATACTTCGTAGACTGTTATCTGACATAATATATGTTTTTTTAAAAAGTTTTATATGTCTGTTGTGTTATTCATAAAACTAGCCGTACTACCACAATAGACGTAAACATAAAGTCTTTTGCACTTTTAAATAATGTGTAACAAGAATGAATTATCTGAAAATAATGTTTATTTTCTAGTGACAACACTGACAGCATGGAGGGGTCGCGGGCTAGGGTGTGTGCAGAATGACGGAGAAATAATGTGTCCGCTTTACTCCCCGTGGTAGCTGCTTCGCTCCTCGTCGTGGTCTGATGCCTCTATTTTATTAGTAAAGATGGCGTCAGAACATTCCACCATGCATTGTCTGAAATGTCAGACAGTGTTGCTGACTTATGCACGGGGATTCTACATCCTCCTTTTATTACTTCTCTGGTGTCATTCTCGAGGCATCCGGATCCAAAACCGCTTCTTTGGCCTAGGATCTGACCGACTTTCCTTTGATGTCATTTCCGCAAGCACGAATAGTCGACTGTCCACCTCTGCTACCTGCAACTCACCTCCCCTCTGTAACATTTTTACTCGTATTAGCCCCAAACAGTGCATATTTCCAATCAGACGTAAGGGACTAACACTTGAGACTACGCTTACAGGGACAGTATGTAAAGAGTTCAGCAGCGAGGTTTATGTTCGTATTATGTTGAAGTTTTTGCATGTAAGTACTGTCAGGGAAGAAGGAAAGAGAAAGGAAATTTCAAAGTCTACCTGTCCGAGGGAAGAAATTATTAGAGTAGAAGGCTTTCTGGCATCTAGGGACCTCAACCGTGACGGGGTGAGATTTTACTGCGTGTAGTGGAGAAGGCACAAGTGCTAGTAACTAATCAGAGCACACTCCTAAAAGTACTTGTAAAACATTTATAGGGATGTATGGTGGCCCGGAAGGGACACTAAGTAAAAATCATTGACACGGATATGGTTAGAAAAAGTAAATTGTATTGCAACAAAACAGAATATACAGAGAGTAACAGTCGTAGTACGTAACGCCAAGACTAATCAGTATTTACCACTCTTCTACCACGTGAGGATGTGACACAAGGTTGGAAATTGGTTGGGAGGTGTGAAACGAGCCAGCGTCACAAGAGGAGTAGCATCTTTGGCCCTGCAAAATTAAGTCTAATTAGCTTGGTCGGCATTCTCCGGTGAGGACGCCTCAGACAATAAGCGATAAGCTGGCTCCTCCCTAAGGCCGAGAGGCAAGGCCTGGAAAGGTGGATCTTTTACGGCTACACAAAATATTTGCATCAATCCGACAGAAAAAAAAGCCATCAAAATGACCTAGTTTCTGTCGGACTGACGAGTATTACGAAATTACACTGATCACACTGAGAGTGTACCCCTTGGTCAATTTCTACAGTCTGGAAGAGTTCATCAGAAAAGAAATACTCTCTAGACCATCACATTTCGAAGATCAATGCTTCTCATCAAAATAAGAGTAAGAGCCAGATTTATTAACATAGACCGAAGCTGACTTAAGAATATTAGATTAGAAGGATTATTTGCATATTTATCAATTTTATATATATATATATATATATATATATATATATATATATATATATAAAGCTGAACGTCTGTGTGTGTCTGGTCACGAATAGACTCCTATATGGTTGAATATTATAGAAAACTGATCACATATAATGATATAAGATGTATCGAAACACAGGAATGGGGTATGTTTGATCTGGCATAATGACGATTCATTAAAATTGTGAGGTCTGCGTACGCGCCTGGTCTACAAAGTGTGGAAATAAAAAAAATTAAAAATAAATAAAAGAAACGTTTACAAGTGTTTTTGATATAGATGTACATAATAATACTTTGATAAGTATGTTTTAAGTTAAATAGGGATGGTATAATAAAATTGTGGGGTCTGTGTTCGCGTCTGGCCTCCATAGAATGGAAATAGGCACAAACTTTAATAAATATTTTTCATATCTATCTGCGTAAGTATACTTTGATAATTATGTTTCAGTTTGAAGAAATATGGTATAATAAAATTATGGGGTGTTCGTTGGCGCCTGACCTCCATAGAATGGAAATATGTCACAAAGTTTAACAAGTTTTTTTTTTAATATAGATCCACAGAATATTGTGATAAGTGTTTCAGTGTGAACAGGTATGGTATAATAAATTATGGGGGTTATCTATTTTATTTTTACTTTTATCATATTTTGTTTTGGTTTTGATACCCCCAAATTCGAAGCTATCTCTTTACAACCCTTCCTTTTCATAACCTATCATACTTTCATAAATCAGAGTCCATTTTCTGTAGGCTGTTTTTGAACCCAGTCAACGACGGATACTTTTGCTAGTATATATATATATATATATATATATATTCATAAAATTGATTATATATACATATATAATCATCTACATACAGTACTGTTTCGCTGCATCAGAGCTCATAAATGCCATAAACTAACAACTATCGTAAATCAGGTTTAAACCTCGACTCCTCTAAACGAAAATCGGCGCTCCCAATCATTACGCTATTCGTCTGCTATTAAAATGGGTATGTGAATTTATAATGTTGAAACATTGTCCAAACGCCTAAGCTCCATTTGTTTACACAAAGAGCATCACTTTTTTCGCTAGTGTCAGTTTGCTTATCACTTTCCATTATGCTCAACCCAAGATAGGGAGCATTTATAGTCATCCATATAATATATTATTGCTATGTAATCGTTGGCCAATGCCGGATAGAAAGCGGAGGGTGCATTGCAGGTGCAGAAAGGGCCAAGGGATCATGCTGTGACATGAATCAAACTGTGACCGATGAAGTTGCACCGGAAAATATGCAAACGGGGCCGAATCTGACGTGTCATCGGTTCCGGGTTGAATAAACTGAGTCAATTTTAGTTTATTTTAGTGAGTTTGTTCTTAGACGACGAAGAGACAAGACGGATTAAACAGGCTGCCTTTATAAGGGCAACGGTTTCCAAATGGATGTACAGAAACCACAAACCAAAGCCCGTCATTCACTCCAGTTCTGCTGTGACGAAATGCCTGGGAGTGATTAAAGATAAAATATATAAAAAACATACAGCGTTTTTTGTCCGTCTTGCATGCGTCTTTGTTGTAACAAAACCAGCTCCACCAAGACGTTGGTGAATCTTCCAGAGGTCCAGCATAAGACAGGCATGTCGTTATGTATATGTTGCTATATGTTCTGAAACACACGCACCCACATTCAGAAACAAGATGAGCATAACTGTTAAGGTACACTTAGTGACTAGACGATCACGGACCATTAAAAACAGTTAAATAAGGCCGTTAAGGAAGAGTTAAACAAGAAGTGAACATAAAATAAGTAAATACGCAAACAGATAATAAATGACCCAAATATTCACATAATATAACACTGTTTCGATGTATCACAGCTTGTCAGTGCGGCTAGACTAGCAACTACCTCACACCAGGTTTGAAACCTGACCGCCTAAACGACAGTCGGCGCTCCCAACATTTTCTTAGTGTTACATTTAAAAGATAAATAAACTTTTATCAAAATTACCAAAAATGTTAATGTTTATCAATGTGAGTAATCGAGAAATATTTTGTTTCGTGTTTACAAGTTATGAATGAATTTTTTTTTAATTAATGTTTCAAGTGTTTAGTTACTTCGTCATATAAGTTTGTGGAAATTCGTAATCGTGTTTTATGACACAATACTTATTAATGCTCATATTTAACTTCCATTTCACTAAATGAGGACAGACTAGACTAAGTGTTACATAAGAACATATACTACACTTTTAATTCTTATTAATCTAGAAACGAAAATCTCAGTGACACGTGAACAATGCACATCCTTTTTCAGTGGCCTCTAGGATTGGACCGACAAACCCGGAGGCACAATCAGGTGTCCAGTGTTGTGGAGGGCGAATTCCAAAAGAAGATCTGAACTCCAATCTCTGGTCGCCCCTCGCCAATCTTTCACGAAAAACACCCGTCTAGCTGAATCCACTGTGAAAAATTTCCCCCACTCTTTATCTGTGCCTCAGTCTAAAAGGAATTCTGATTCATGAACAGATTAGGCTAAGCGTAACATTAAAACAGATACTACACTTTTAATTCTTATTAATCTAGAAACAGGCCAAAAAAATCCTAGTGACATATGAACAATGCAAACCTTCATTGAAGATAAAATCACGGAAAATTACTGCATAATAAAAAAAGCACGTGATTGAATTGATAAAACGTCGGCATATCTAATCTGTAAAGTGCATGAAGAAAGTTTTGTTAGTGATGTCATCGGATAAAAATAACATCACTTCAGATAAGGAACAACGAAAATACCTGTCGACAGATAAAGGTTACCATGTTTAATAATAAATAAACGTCGTGTTTACATACGGCCACTTTATTTATGAATTCTTTTGGATTTTTTTTTACGTAGGCATCACCACTTATCAAGGCCAGGGGCCACTCGAGGATAATGGTTAAAGCGTGTACAGTAGTCAATTAGACAATATAGTGATTGTCAGTAATGGAAATTCAGTACATTTGTTAACTTAAGGGGAACAGCTTATCAAGAACTTGTTTGCATTGTACTTGAAGGCAACCATATTGTAGTCAGCTGGAAAGCAGGAAAAAGGAAGACAGTTCCACAGGCGTGCAGTTCTAAGAAAGAAGCTTTGTTCATAGAATCTACGTTTAGGTTTAGGTACAAATAAAGAGTTATTTTTATTTAGATCTGTGCACTTTATTCAAAACGAATCCTTTCATTTCTTTTATTTACATACGTTGTTTGATCACTGGGTGATTTTGTGCCAACAAAACGCACATCTTGTAGAAAGTAGACGAATTCTCTTTTTTTTGGGGGGGGGGGGAATCGCATGATTTCGTCACTTCCGTTCGCTTAGGTCAATATTCTGAACCCAAATCCGTCAATCATTCTGTTCACTGAAACTTGCGGTTGCACTGTGTCGAACTTGCAACTGTCCTCAACTCAATATTGTTGTTAACCGTAGAAAACCCAAGACTGTCAGAAAATTACCCCTATCTCCCGTAAAACTAATTACCACCCCTAAAACTAACTCTAACATATATTGACCGATCCTTTGATTCCATTATTACCACACCTTGATCAACAATCCTATTTGAACTTTCTTTTGTGTACCCCGATGAACAATTTTCTATACCTTTGTTCTGCTAATAGACTTATTTCTCTTATTTTAAAAATATGGCACAATTTTCCATGTTGAAAAAGCCTACGTGGTTCCTTCTGCAAGCACCTAAATATAGACAATTTCAAGTATGAAGTAGATAAAGGCGTGAACTGGCGACATAGTCGCTTCCATAGTATCGCTTTCAATTTTTGTGCGAACTGCTTTTCTCCATGTGTAATTTTTATATTGAATGTATAGCTTCTTCTTTCTAAAATATATCATATTTCTAAACTATATCATATGTGCCCAGTGTCCTATTTATAGGTGATTCGATATTCCGCTTTTTAAATAAAATAACTTCTCTCTTTCAATTTGTGTATTCTTTCACATTTTTAGTTGTTACACAAATTTTCAACACAATAGCAATACCCTGGGACTTAATGGGTTAATAAAGTCCATACGAGAAAAATAGTGATTCCGGACCTCGATTTCAAACTTGTTTTTCCTGTTTGATATTTGTTTCATATTTATGTACGAAAGGTTACTGCAGAGAAGCGTAGAAAGGACAGGAAGGACAGTGTTTTGAAACCCTCGACATCTGCTATGATTCCCTATTCCCACTGCAATAGAACTTTTCAAGCAAAGATTGGGCTTATCAGCAATATCTGTACTCACCGATGATGACTCCCCCCACCCTACCCTAGAGGATGATCAAATGGTCCTCGTCGTTTCGACGGACGAACGCATATGTACGTAAGAAAGAAAGAAAAAAAAATGTCGACAGTATACATATTTTGTTAGAAGAAATGATCTTTCTTTAGCAAATAGCAAAAGTTTTTTTTAATTAAGATTGTATTTAACCTCGAATGTTTTTATTATATTTGATCAATTTACTTTTTCTTGGGTGCCAAGTTTCACCCTTAATGGATATTTTGACCTACAGAATTGTTTAAGATGAACAATAAATTATAGAATACGCACATTTGAGCGGTGCATTGTTCATACAGAAGATCAAGGTCACACACGTACGCAACGCAGTTGTAGTGCTTGAAACAGGTTCGTGCAAATCTTGATATAGGAGATGCATTCAATAAGTTTCCAGACTTTTTTGTGCAGGCATTTGAAATTGTCGCAGACTCTTGAAAATTCAGTATGTTATTGCTATACATCTTATCAGATGACTGACCAATTTTTATGATTTTACGTTCTAATGAACAGCTGCAGCAGGAATTGGAATACACCCTACTAAAACCTAATTTTCACAACTGGTGAATCTAGAAAATGCAATTTGAACGAGAGGACACTATATAAGAACGATATGCAATAAAATTCTGTTTTAAACTTGGAAAAATGCCACAGAAACGTATTGAATGCTTCAGTCTGTTTTAAAACCACCTTGAATGAATCGAGCATCAGTTTTTGAGTGGCATAAGAGATTTAAGGAAGGCAGGGAACAACAACAACAACAACAACAATAATAATAATAATAATAATAATAATAATAATAATAATAATAATAATTTTTTTATGGTTTTAGGTTCTAATCAACAACTGCGACAAGAATTGGAATACACCCGACTTACATTTTCCTTATTTTGTTATTTCTTCCCCACAATCTATGATCAGTGTTTCTGACAAAGGTGAAAAATTGCTGTTTTCTCTGTTGGAATATATCTAACGCTTATTGCGGCTAATTTTTTTTTTTTACCTTAAAGTAATATCTTTAATTAAAAAAAATAAATTGTTTTTAGGTCCTTACATGACTCCTTACATCAAGTGGCTTCATGCCATGTCTGGAGCAATTTCTAAAAGAAAATATAAAAATCATTTTCACTTTTGTTTAGCTTTTTTTTTCTTTTTACTATACTGTTTATCTTTATCTTTTTATAAAAAACACAAAAAAATTAGTTTGAAAATCATGCAATTTGAACGAGAAGACACTTTAGAAGAACGATATGCAATAAATTTCTGTTTTAAACTTGGAAAAATGCCACAGAAACGTATGGAATGCTTCAGCCTGTTTTTAAACCACCTTGAATGAATCGAGCATCAGTTTTTGAGTGGCATAAGAGATTTAAGGAAGGCAGGGAGTCTGTGAGGGATGAATAGAGGTGTGGAAGGAGTAAGGATATCAGAAAATCAGAGTTGATTGGTCAAATAAAGACGTTCATGGATAAGGACCATCGTGTGTCTATAGACTCATGAAGATACACTATATCTAAAATATGATACTGACCGACTATATGTGAAAAGGAAAGACGGAGGCTGGTCTGTAAATAACACGAGAAAAGAATTAGAAAAATACATAATGCAAAACATTAAAATAATAATTACTGCAGCAAGAAACACGGAAGAAACAAACAAAATAGAAAAAGAGACGAGTAATGAGACGAGGAAAGAAACATGGAAGAGAAAGAGCAACACAGACAATTCATAAGGTTTACAAAAGAAGAGACTAACGAAAACACCTAGAAATGGATACAAAAAAGAAATCTAAACAGCGAAACTGAATCACTAAATAACATCTGCACAAGATAACGCAATTTTTAACCAACAATATCAAAGCAAAGATCGACAGGATACAAAAAAAAAAAACAGTGAATGCAGACTCTGCGAACAAATAGACGAAACAATAACTACATAATAAGTGAATGCAGCAAACTATCCCAAAAAGAATATAAAAATAGACACGATCAAGTGGAGAAAGCAGTACATTGGCAGTTATGCAAACAATCCCATCTTGAACACAGACAAATAGTACAAGCACAAACCGGCAGCAGTACTGGAAAATGAAAATCACAAGATCCTATGGGACATGGATATACAAATACATAAACCCATCCAAGCAAGAAGACCAGATGTCCTAATAGTTTACAAGAGGAAAAAGTCCTGCCAGATAGTAGATTTTGCCGTTTCAGCAGATCACAGAATGAAGATTCAGGAGACTGAGAAGCGGAGCAAATACACGGAACTGGCTAGAGAGCTCAAGTTTATTTGGAAAATGAAGGAAGGAAAGATAACACCACTAATAGTGGCAGTGCTAGGAACAATACCGAAAAAGATTTGAAGAAAGAATTGGAGAGATTGAAATCAGAGGGATGGCCGAGAAGATACAACGAATTTCAATAATGAAAACTGCAGAAATATTAAGGTAACTCTTGAATGTAGAGACTGATAGCATCTTTCTGTCTCTTGAGACAATGGCATTCTGCCGATAGTTTGGTTTACTACAACGTCTGCTTTGGTTAAATAGTCTAATTTTAGATTTGCTATTTCATTGGCAGTTGTTGCCGTTATAGTCAACGGTAGGTATGGTGGTTGCGGCAGGGGTGGACTGTATCCTCTCTCGCCTGTAGGTTCTCTTTTCTTCCCATTGTCTTTCTTTCTTCTTTTCTGCTAATTTGATGCCATCCTTGACCTTTGCTCGCTAGGCTGTGCGATCGGATGACCCTGACTCAAGATTTTGTGGCATGCAGCCACAAGTTTTCAGATCTCTGTTGCAGGTGTCTTTGTAGCGCAGAGTTGGTCGTTCGATTGGCCATGTTCCAGACACTAGCTCGTCATACAGGATGTCCTTTAAGGTGCGACCAACTTCCATCCTGCATACATGACTGAGCCAACGCAAGCATCTCTGAGTTATAATGGCAAATATGCTTAGTATGCCAGCCTGGGACAAGTCAACTATTTTTTATGACTCGATCCTACCAGGAGATGCCTAAAAGACGTCTGAGTTTGCGCACGTAGAAAGCATTTAGTCTTCATTCTTCGTGTGAGTAGAAAGTCCAGGACTCACTATCATAAAGAGGAGTATTCAGCACGCAGACCTGGTATACTCGCATCTTTGTGGTTAGTATCAGCAAGGTCTTGTCCCACACTTTCCTGGCTAAACGAGCCATGACAGACACTGTTTTCTCTATCCTTATGTTAGTTCTGCATCCAAAGGCAAGTTACTGGGGATGGTGGAGTTGAGGTATGTGAACTTGTCTACCACCTATAGGGTGTGGTCGCCAATAGTGATTTTAAGGTTGGTGTTCATATCTTGGCTTATGATGTTGGTTTTCTTCAAACTGATGGTGAGGGAGCACTCTATACATGTGTTCGCAAAGCGGAAGATGAATCATTGAAACTTTCCTCAAGATGAGCAATGAGAGCTCCATCATCTGAAGAGCACAGTGCAGCCTGGTCTTCGCTTTGAGATGGGCGATGTTGTATAGGTTGCCATCGCTTCTAGTGTGGAGAAAGATGCGGTCATCTGACTAATGGAATTTATAGCACAGAAGCAAAGAGAAGAAGATGCCAAAGAGTGTAGGCACCAAGACGTATCCTTGGTTCACGCCGCTCTTGATTGGGAAGAGGTTTGAGAAAGATCCATTGTACTGGACGGTGCCCATCATGTATCGTGGACTGATATGATAACCTTAAGGAATTTGTGTGTGGGGGGCATCCAATCCTAAGAAGTAGGGTAAAAACACTAACACCACACATAAACTACACACAAACTGAACACAGAAATGTCTACAGATGCAAAACACAAAGAATCATGAAAACTGAAATTCTATGATTGTAAAATACCACCCCCTTTTTTGTGAGTATCATCATAAATGGGCATCAGCCAAATGATGAGGGTCACGAAGGATGGAAAGATCGAGGAGAGAAAGCACCAGCCAGACCCCCCCCTCCTGGCTGAGTGCAAAGAGAACTAAGACTTTGGAGAGGTTTATTGATACCCGGATTCCAGTGAAGACCAATAGCCGCCGCCAATGAGAAATTAATGGTAAGCGGCTGTTGCGATAACGCAAATTCTTTTGTAAACGTTATCGAAAGAGCTAGAGAGAACTGGAAGTCTGGGGAGACTTGTCACTCAAACTCCAGGGAACACCACAAGACTATTACTAGTGAGTAAATAATAATAATAATAATAATAATAATAATAATAATAATAATTTTGAATTCGTTTGCCAACATCTCCCTGAAAAGAGATGAGATTCATTATCAGAGTACTTTCCATAAACCCCAGCTTCAAACCAAGAATTTCAAAAGTCAAGGATTTTCCTAAATATATTAGTGGTAATTCCAACAGTAGAGGTCTGAAGGCCGCCCAAACATTGGGGATTCTAAGTTTTTTCCAATGTCCTTCCAGACGACTTGAGACTGCACCTAGCATACCAACTACGACCAAGATTATTTGTGTTTTAATCCCGTGTATACGCCTTACCGCCAAGGTATACCGAGCATAATTGCTACACTTCTCGTTCTCCTTCTCTCTCACATTCCTGTTCCAGGGTACTAAGAAGTCTACAATTTGCCACTTTTTTGAGACCTTGTCAATGACGACCAAATCCGGACGATTATGTTCCAATTGCTTGATCGTTATGACACTTTTGTCCCACCATACCTCTACATTTCCATCCTCACTTGTTCTCACTTCATCAGGCACCTCCTTGAACAACTTTCCAATAATAATAATAATAAGAAGAAGAATAATAAGAATAAGAAGAATAAGAAGAAGAAGAAGAAGAAGAAGAAGGGGAATAAGAAGAAGAAGAAGAAGAAGAAGAAGAAGAAGAAGAAGAAGAAATAACAAACCTGTTTCGTGCACACGTTCTTAAACTCTCACGCTCCTTGATCCAACAGGTTAATGTTGACGCTTGACAGCTGATTTTACCTGGCCAGTTATTGAATGACCACCAACCAGACCACTTGTGTCCCAACCCACCAGCGCAGACAGACATTTTTTGTTCACTGCTTCTTCAAGTTCTTGTCTATCAAACAGAAAAAGAACGTTCACGCGGACAGCAGTAAAACGATTTTTGTTTTCTTAATGAAATGAATTTATTTTTAAACTATTCACGCTTCACAATGACCTGAAATACTGACTTGGTTTTATGTTTTATGTTTTATGTTTTATGTTTTATTTTTTTATGTTTTATGTTTTATGTTTTATGTTTTATTTTTTATGTTTTATGTTTTATGTTTTATGTTTCGAACATTTTTCTAGATGACGTTTGATAGTTCGTATTATTTAGATTTTTCGGACTATTGTTCTCACCTTGAGTGTTATTTGTACAACGTTTCGGTCGAAGTAATCTCCAACATTCTTCAGGTATATGTTGTCGAACTCGGGCATCTTTCTATCGAACTCGGGAATCTGCACGGAATTTCGAACGCAACCTTTTATCAAATCCACAGGGATGGCATGCTCTCGTTCTATCAGCCATGACTGGGTAGAAAGATTCCCAAGTTTGACAAAATACACTTGAAGAAGGTCTGAGTTTCCATCGACCGTTGCACCGAAACGTTGTGCAAATAACACTAAAGATGAGAGCAGTAGTTTGTAGAATCCAAAGAATACGAATGACTAATCCTCATCTAAAAAATCAGAACTGAGGATTGATATTTGTATTATTGTGATTGTTTGGGGGGGGGGTGCTTGTGTAGGTTGATGATATTTCAAACTAGTGCATTTCAAGTGAAAACATGATTATGTACTTATGTGTCATGTTGAAATTAGTATAAATTTTAAAAATTACAGAAAATGATCCAGTAGAAGATGTGTTAGATGAATTTTTAACAAAAAACATCCACAATTATTCTCTGTTTAAAAATTAGTTTTAAAATGGCGGGCCCTTAATTTAAGTCAATTTAATCAAGGGAGATAAGTCTGTTTGTTATACTGCATTGGTCACACACCTCGATAATTTCTAGTTGTACTTGTTTTTTTTCTACTGAATAATTTTCAGGTATATCTTGTTGAATTCAGTAAACTGCACGGATTTCCGGACGGAATTCTTTGTTTCTATCATCAGGGATAGGACGCTCTATCAGCCATAGCCGTGTAGAAATTCCAAGTAATTCGCAGTTGCATTCTTAGAACTGAACGCAGGAAAAGCACTCTGACTAGCAAAAATGCCTGAGCATTCCCCGGTAAGGCATGCCTCAAGCGATTAGCAAAAAATTACTCCTTTTCAAAAGGAGAAAGAGAAACCTAGGAGGATAGACCGCCTAGAACTGCACAAGACCAGAGATATACCTCAACCAACAAGAAAGAACTACTCTTAACAACGGTCAAGACTTGGCTCTGGTTGATTCATAAAAAGCCAAGACGTGAATTTACAACTGTAACATATACGAGAGATGTTCCAAAAGTAATTCCTCCTATTTTTTATTTCGCTCGAATGGATCAAAGGTGAATTGGAAATTGCGCTTTTATGATTTATAACCCGAAGGTTTCATCTATCTGTTGCAGATATTGACAATGTGAAAATCTTAAAAAGCAACCCCTGTCATGGACGTGCGTCAGAAGCACAGGTGTGTCATTTAAGTCATGGCAAAAGTGCATTGACCAAGGTGATGATTATGGAGAAAAAGTAAATTCTGGAGCACAAAAAAGTGATCGTTTTAATTCCTTTGCATTAAAAAATAGGTTTTATTTTTGGAACGATCCTTATTTAACAAAGCGAGCTCCAGACGCCTATGCACAGCCATCGTTTATCGCTGGGAAAAAGTACATTGAGAATGATGGTGACTATGTAGAAAATTCAATTCTGAAGCACAAAAGCTCGTTCGTTTTAATGATACTACTCCCGTCTTCAACTTTTTGATTTAAAAACTTGAAGTCTTTACTTTTCTAACAATCCTAGCAAAAGAAAAAAGAACTCCCCTACCTAGACGTTTACATGAGATATTAATGATCTGTGTTTTCATGTAACCTTTTTATCATACTAACTTGAAATTGTTTTTTTCTTTATCTCCTACTAAAAATAACTTGATTTAATATTTAACCCCCTCTCGACGGGGATATATTGTGACACAAGAGCAACGTAGTGCCAATCCTCTTTAAGTAAATGCTTGCTAGCTGAATAGGAAATAGGGAAGGTCAACCTCTTTCCTTTCATAGTCACCCAGTTGCTAAGTAATACAGAAATACAAGTCAACTGCCTGCTGGTGCTCTTCAACACACACACACACACACACACACACACACACACACACACACACACACACACACACACACACACACACATGAATTATTTCCTTATCTACATAAATTGATAAAATATTGTGTACCTATTTTCAGTATTTACTTCAACAAAGCTCAATCGTGAGTAGAGCTAGGTAGTAAGTTTTGAAAATATATTTAGTCTTTTTTAATTTATAAATTTAAATTAGAACATATATGTGTATGTGTGTATAAGTAACTACATGTGCATGTATATCTATCTATCTATCTATCTTTCTCGTTCTCTCTCTCTCTCTCTCTCTCTATATATATATATATGCACACACACACGCACAAATATTGAATGGTTACATATCTAGGCACTTTAAAATTCTATTACTGTTTGGAGAGTAGATGGAGAGGAGATAGCGCGTGTAGATATGTTATCGGCAGCTCCAGTAACTCTCGCTTCTCTTTCATTGTCCTTCAGTTCTCATTTCTGATAAGTGATTTTTCCGACAAAGGATGAAGAAAAAGCTGCTTTCCAGGTCGGTAGTACTTTGTGAACAGTAGCCTGAGATGTCGGAAAATTTCTGTTTCTATGTCTATCCTTGTGGTCATGTCACTAGTAAGAGTGCTGGAGGTAAACATTTCATCTGGGCTGACATTATCCACCTGATAGTCAGGGACCCGAAGTTTGGATTAACCACTAAGGAGGCTGTCCTATCAGCAGGTGCAAAGTACCGGGGCTGCTGTATTGCCATTTGGTGAATGGATTCTGGACCATACAGTAGTTTCTGGTAGGGCCTCTCGATGCTATACTAGTGGGTAATTGTTACGGCATTACTTTATCATCTGCTACAAAAAAAAAAAAAAAATCTTGTCTTTTTCTCTCTTACTTTCCCTCTCTGTCCTGCTCCAACCAAGTCTATTGACCGGCTCCACAAACCCCAACATCTCAACATGACAAATCTAAAAAAAAAACAAACAAAAAAAAAACACAAAAAACCTAGAACCCCATCCTCCAATGCAGACCACTACTACCAGGTCTCCTTCTCCAACATCAGGGGTCTACGTTCCAACCTTCCAGAAGTTGAAACACAATTAAAGGAGATGAAACCGGATATATTCTTTCTAAGTGAAACTGGCATGGGGCCAACCACTTCCCTAGACGAATTCATAATTAAAGGACACTCTAACTTAATATCTAAATCTGACCCCCAATATCGCCATGGGCATGGAATATGTGCTTACATTAAAGATGGCTTTCCATGTGGTAGGGATATATCCAGAGAAGACCCTAATTTACCTTATATGTGCTTTCGGGTTGGACTAGCTTACACCAGTGCATTTATATTTGCCCTCTATCGCCCCCACAACAGTGGGGCTACTATCTTTAAGAGTATATCTGAGAAAATTGACTACGTACTGTCTTCTCATCCTTCGGCTAACATTCACATTTGCGGTGACTTCAATGTCCATAATGTGGAATGGCTGACCCACTCAAATAAGATCGATGACGAGGGGAGGTTCTGTCATGATTTTGCCACTGCCTATGACCTCACTCAGATTATTCATGAACCCACCCATGTGCCCAATATGACTGGTCAGTATGCAAGCCTTCTAGACCTTTTCCTCAGGACTTCCCCTGAGCTATGTTCATGTTCCGTTCTATCTCCTCTGGGATACTCCGACCACTCCGTTGTAGCGTTGAACTCTGACTCCTTAACAGCGAAATTTCTGGCTAAAAATTGACAGAGTTATTGCGAAGGGAAATGTACACAGACAGACACACAGACAGACACACAGATAGATACACAGACACGTTCACTTTTATATATTTAACAGCATTTCTGTCTGGTGTTGCCCGGGTGTTTGGAGGTGTGTGTTGAGAAAAAAAAGCGGACAATTTTTAAAACTTTAACCCCTATTATGACCCCTTAACATTTATTGTTTTGGGCTCAAATTAAGTTATTAAGTCAGATCCATGTCCAAGAAACCTATATCTAAAGTTTCAATTTTTTAGACCCAAAATTGTCGGAGGCGTTTGGTAGATTTCTCAAAGGTCAAATCGTTGAACTTTGACCCCTTACCAGCCAAATTTCTGGTTGAAAACCAATTACAAAGATTTTAACACATCTCCGTAGTCTGTATATCAAATTTCGAGTCTGTAGACTAAAAATTGACAATGCTATAACGTAGGGAAATGTACACAGACACACAGACAGACAGACAGGCACACAGACACACAGACACACAGACACGTTCACTTTTATAGATATATAGATAGATAGATAGATAGACTAATAGATTAAACAAAAATCTATACGTACACACACACATATATATATATATATATATATATATATGGAAACAATTTTTTGTTTACTGTAAAGATTTTAAGCAAATATTTTGCAAGTATAAATCATGTAGAATATCTGCATGAATATAATTACACGTAATAGTTAACTAAAGATGATCATCCCATAAGAAAACCGAAAAAAAACTAATAGGGAATTAATTAAAATGAATGTTTAAAAAAATATGCAAATTAGCTAGATCTTTTACTAGTGAATGCATTTCCACAACCCATATATAAGAAAATTGTATTTTCTTTTTAAATAAATAGAAAAGAGGGGGTTTAATCTGACTATCAATACACACAAAAGAAAAGCGAATTCATAGAAGTATACATAGATAATATATATATATATATATATATATATATATATATTTTTTTTTTTAGATGTTTAATAGGTTAGAAGTAGCACATCTCTAACCAGAATGTAAAATGTAAACAAGGAGTGCCGTCCATGTAGATTCAGAAAATACAAAAACGGTCATTGAATAATACGATAGTTCAGTAGTTTCCTGGGACAGTCTACGCTGGCAAGAGTTTTTCTTCTTGTTAACTATTATGACATCTCGTCTCCTTGTGGCACGGTTTTATCTATTTGAATGTCTATATTCCGTAGCATTTTATAATTTCCGTTTTCAAGTACCGGTTTGTGTTTGTACCCGTTGTCTAGATGTTGAAGATGCAGTTGTTTGCATAGTTAATAGTATATTTGCTTCCCAACCTGATTATGTTTGTTATTTATATTTCCTTATTGGCTATTTTGCTACATTCACTCATGTGTTTTATCGTAGCGCCCCTTTGTCCACAGAGTCTGCATTCATTATTTTCTTGTCTTTTACTGTATCTAAGAACGTATCTGACTCTTATATTGGTTGAGGGGTGCATCATAAGTCAGATATTTGTCAGTGAATGCCGCCAGGGCTGCTCTGACGTGATCCTGCCATGAGATGGAAATAATTAGCTTTCATTTCGATTTGGAGTGAAATTCTGTTCTAGAAGCTTAAAAAAAAGAAAAGAAAGAAAGATGGTGGTTCAGTGGTTAACGACACAGACTGAGAACCTGGATGTCCTTAGTTCGAATCCAGTTCGTTCCACAAAATTCACTTTCACTTAAAATGTTAGCAACATTCCCATGAAGTCCTTCTCATGAATACTCGATGTCTTTATAGAAAGAATAATTATAAAAACTTTGGGATAACCAATACCAACAACAGAATCTGCAGCTTCATACGATATGATTAACAAAATAATGGCTTCATCTTGGAAACAAACATTCATTTCGGTTGGTGCAAAACAATAACCTGAGTGTTTCTCCTGAAATCATAGAGTTCGTTTTAGAGATTTTAGAAGTAAAAAGTCTCTATTACACCTCCTTACAGAGTGTAAACATCGCTTTAGAATTCTGCAGAAAAGCTTTCATCTCTTGTCATTGATGAGTCAGTAAATCAGTTAAGCACCATAATTGGCCATTTAATTACTTTAATTTCTTAATTAATAATTTAATTAATTAATTCAATATCGGGGTCGTTCTAAAAGTAAGAGATCTTATTTTTAACGAAAAAACTAAAACGTTGAAGAGATACGAAGACAGGAGTGGTGCTATTAAAACCAGCGACCTATTGGCTAGAATTTATTTTTTCTACCTAGTCACCACCAGTCTTAATGCACTTTTGCCTCTCGTTTTTGATGCCTCGGTCAGAACGGGCTTTGTCATTCACATCTTTGTCGCTACTCTGAAATCGACAAACCCATCTCCTAAATGTGCTGACATCAACTACATCGGCTGTGTAAACGTTCAACAGCCACTGGTGAATATTGATCGGCCTATTATTTTATGCATGGAGAAATTCAAGACTCGTCCCTCTTTCTGACGCATGGCAGGGGTTTCTTTCTTAGTCTCACACCGTTTCTATTTGCAACATATAGATGAAACTTTCAGGTCATGAATGAGTTCAGTCGTCATAATAAAGCAATTTGCAATCCCCTCTCATCCATTCAAACGGATTAAAAGAAATAGGAAGCATTACTGTTGAAACGTTCCTCGTAGTTTTACCGTTTATTTTATTTTTATTTTTATTTTATTTTATTGGATTCCAGGACAAATATTCATTTCCAGTCTTATTTCCTATCGAGGTTTCGTAGATCATTTGTTTTGGTGATATTTTTTGTGTCTGGTTTTAGTTTCATCTTTTCTATTTCTAATTTTAATTTCTTCTATTCGTTTCTTATTGGTGGTAAATTTGTTTTATCCTCATGCACGACTCGTTTGATATTTTCAACTTCTATTGCTTCTTTTTCAGTTAGTCTTTTGATTGCCCTTTCTTCACTTTACTCAGTTCCAGTGTTAATATTCTTCTACCTATGGGGTTTCTCAAACAGGCGTTTCTTGATCTGTTTTACCAGCTATCTTTTATTGAATTCCATCAGTTCAAGAGTTATGACAACCAACATTTATTAAGGATATGTCTGACTTGATCTTCAATCCTTTGTTCAGTTGCTTGGTAATCAGTAAATAAATCCCATAAATTTTTCATTCGTTTCCGGAAGCATTCCATTATGTTGTGGCGGAATTATCTACAGATAAACTGGTCCATTTACAATAAATACTAGAAAACAAGGCATTAATACAGGGTCTAGATCCGTAGAATCAATCGAGCTTCTTCGTTGGCTATAATTTTGTATGTTCTTGTTAATACATTTTCTGCTCGTATATTTTTATTTTTTGTTATTTTCTATTCGCGCACTGTTTTCCTTGTAACTCTTTAACTAGAGTTATAACACTGGCAAACGAGGATTCGAAAGTACGCACTCACAAAAATGTGCTATAACGCTGGAGAACGTGGATTCGGTCATCAAGGAGTAGTCCGTCTCAGTAAGTCCAGTTAACTTTAATATAATATATTACTAGTCTGTTTTCTTTTGTAGTCCACTTTTCCTTATGATTTTTCGCTGTGCTCTTCGGCCCGCTAGCGTTTTTTTTTTGTATTTGATCTGTGCTGGTGTCGGAGCTGAAATAAGAGCTTACTTTCCTGTTTCTTTTTTGTATATGTTCTTGTTCCTGAAATTAGAAGAGGAACCAACATTCACAGAATGCTGATCTGGCTCCTATGTTGGCAAACGAGAGAGCACCTGCCGATCATGAGATTGAGCTCTTTCTTCTGAGTCCCACAATATATATATCACCTTTCATATTTTGGTATATACGACATAATCACGTTGACACACCGCTTCCCGTCAAATCACCGAAGTTAAGCAACGTTGAGCCTGGTCAGTACTAAAACGAATGACAATTTCGCAATTCCAGGTGCTGTATATGCTCTCCGCTTATTTAGGCATTTTTCTCCGTCAATCTTGAGCCTCTCTTTGCCACTGAACCCAAGAAATGCCGATTCAGGAGATATGTGGTTGCATAACACTTGCCTCACAGTAACATGTGACGTTATCTCTACAGGAGTGTCCATTATCTCTTATCATTATATCGATATTTTGGCTATGTTTAATTACCTCTAATTAACTCTAATTAGGTTCAGGTTTAATTCCCTGTGATCCTGTCACAGAGCTAGTGTTTATCTAATTTTCATGAGATAGTGTGCACTATGAAACACAATAAACAGACAATTAAAAAAAGGCATACACAAAAATAATTTGGTTATATATATTAAGTATCTACTTAATAAAAGTTTTTTCTAACTCCCCGTGAAAAAGATGTAGATACGTTCTTATCTTATTTGCATAATAACATGAAGCACTATGGAACTATGAATATTAACTATTTAATGAAATGATTTAACACTTCTATGCTATATTTACCAAGTTTCGACTTTTGAAATCCTTTTTTTCTTTAAGAGTTTGGTAAACTTTGGAATGCAAGTATTTTAGCTGTCAGTAGAAAATCAAATCGAGGCACAGTTTGTTTTTTATTTTATTGCTGACTGTTTTCCTCATCTTCATACTTGTTGCCGCTTTACAACGTTTCGGCTAATTAATCCTCTGGCCTTCTTCGGGTGGTTAACCGCGACGGGATAGGAATGTAGAGTCTTGTAACAATATTCGTAATAACTACTGCCTTCTATAATTGTAGTCTCAGCACGTTTTGGCCAACTAATCCTCTGGCCTGCTTTGAGTAAGATTGAAACCGCTATCTTCAGACAATGCTCACCTTGAACCATAAATGACTCATCGCCTCTACCCACTGCGTCACAGGCCCCTAAGAAGGCCAGAGGATAAATTGGCTGAAACGTGCTGAAATAACACCTATAAAGATGAGGATAACTGTCCACAATAAAATGAATACACAAATTATGAAGTCGTATTCTAAAAGAATTAAATATGTATGTATATATATATATATATATATATATATATATATATATATATATATATATATATATATATATATAGATAGATAGATAGATAGATAGATATATACATATTTAATTCTTTTAGAATACGACTTATTTAGATAAAAAAAAGAAAACAAATATGCTAGAGCACTTCATAACCTTTTAAAGGCAAAATCCATCTTCTTAGAAGTGACTGATGAGATAGCAGCAGGAGGGCATTCTTAGCTTGAAGTTCATTAAACTTACCATCTGGAAAATCATATGCAAACCCGGTTTGCAAATATTAAAATATCATAGGAGTTAAGCTTTGCGAAATGATCAATTTAACTGCCAGTAGAGAAAGCAAACTGAGAGAGTTTTTTCTTTAGAATATGAGAGTGACCCCCCTTTGATGTACCCTCATTTTCGATTATCATTATAAAAGTATATGATTATTACTGTAATGATGTGAGAAAGGAACTCGTAATAATTGCCTGCCAAAAGATGCTGAACTAAAGGAGTAAATTAAAGATTGTCTCTTACAATGTGATGTTATTATTTGTTATGAACTATGTAGCACAATATTACTTTCTGATTATTTATTAGTATTGATTAATTTATCCCATTTAGGCAAATTATATATCTAAAATACAGTGGATACTATTTTCATAGTAATGTTAATAAACTCATATTTTTCTGTAAAAAAAAAAAAAAAAAAAAAAAAAATGCGCTATCCAGAAAGATATCAGCCTTATCAAAATATATTTGTTAATTCAATATATTTCTCATACCGTGGAATTTCCACGGGTCTTGCTAGTTCTCCGAATAATTCTCTAAATGTCCATTTGACCGTCGAGGGCTCGATCCCGTAAAATCGACTGGACTAAACTAAAAAAATGATATTTCTACAGGTGAACGCCGAGTAACCAACCACGATTCGGTATTTACGGTATATACTTCCTTCCCACAGCAGGAAGATTGACACAACGTTAGGAAGGTTAGGGAAAGCGAAGTCAGCGCCCCTAAAGGAGGAGCACCCTAGCTGTTCAAAAATTGTCTGGGTAAACTCGTCGGCATTTCCCGGTAGGGCCGCCTTTGGCAGTAGGCAATAAACTTATCCCCCTCCTGAGAGACGGGAGGCAAAGGCTTAGAAGGTTGAACCTTGACACAACCCTAACCTCAGTGACAGGTATATAGTCGTTTTAAAAGAATGACCTATACTTGATTGACTTTGGAGTTCAAGTAAAAACTGAACCAACCACGATTAATAAGCTGTTCATGAGTTGAAAGAAAGGTAAACTATTATATATATGACGTCACATCGCATAAAAATCAAAGAGTGTGACGTCACATCGCATAAAAATCAAACAGTGTGACGTCACATCACATAAAATAATCAGTGTGACATTACATTGCATAAAATATGCAGACATTTTTTTTGTTTGTTTGCTATTCAAAATGTATTTCTCCACGCTTATTTTCTTTTAATTCGAATGTATTTGTTTTATCATCGTAAAAATAAAAATAAAAATATTTTACTTGCCAGCGATTTCCACGAAGTTGTCTCGGGCTCGCTCGGCAGCTGACGGAAATAACCGAAAAAGGTCGGTCGAACGTTCCTCAATTTTTCACGAACGCGCTGTCTGTTTTTTTAGCTAATACGAATCTATGAAGGCTACTTTTTAAAAATAAATTGGAAGAAATAAAACATTAATTTTAACCACGCAGGTTAGGGTTTGATACATGTTTGTAATTTTATTGATTGTAATTCCCTGTTGTCCTGGTTATCACTATAATTTTCTCGTAGCGGTTTAACGTTTCGCTTCCGGTTATTCCCGTCAGCGGTCGAGCACACCCGAGAAACCATGAGTTGGTAAATGCAGAAGTACAAAAAAAAAAAAAAAAGTAAGAAACCGAGAAAATTATATTAAAAAAAAAACAAATAAAAACAACGAAAAACAAAAACGTATTTTTATGACGTGCGAAATACGAGTGACGCAAATACAGTCGTCCTGTTTTCAGTTGGAAACTCCCATACCATTTTCGCTTTCATTTCGCTTTAAACATTTCTTTTGTTTTTTTCTATCTTCTTTTCTGTTTTCCTTTTTGGCTTAGTCTTCTTGTCTCATTCATGACACGATACGTTTCACAAGTTTCTTTTCATTTACAATTTGTTTCAGATTTACCGAATTCTTTGCCATTAACCGACATTTTTTATTGCCTATAATTGAACAATTTTCTTTGCGGTTAGATTAATGGTAATAACTTCCTACAATCTATAACTTCTACTTAACCCAATTAAACATTCTTTATCCAATTAAACATATGCAATTAAACTTTTTTTCCTTATTATTTTGTCTTGTGTTCAGATGTATTTATTGCAAGCAATACATACATACATACATACATACATACATACATACATACATATATATATATATATATATATATATATATATATATATACACGTTTGATTAACTACGATAGAATTTCCTTTTTTTTTACTTTTCTGTTGATTTTCTCGGTTTGCTGATCATTTTTTTTTCTCGTTTCATTCGGTAAGTTGTGTATAAGGTTGTCGAGTGATTATTTTGTTCCTTCCTAAAAGACGACTTGAATGAAAATAACTAAATAAAATTCAACCAATATTTAAAAAACAAAATTAAATTAATTCCATATAAAATAGAAAAAAAGAAAAGAAAGCTTCTTTAACAACCACAAAATCGTTCCTGACGAAGATCAATGATCGAAAGCACTCGAGGAAAATGGCTGACAAAAAATCACTCGGCAACCTAATACAAAACTCACCAACTGAAGCGAGAAAAAAATGCAAAGAAAATATACAGAAAAATAAAGGATAAAGGAAACTGGTGTATTTGATAAACGGGCATTGATAACGACTTATTGCCAACACACACACACACACACACACACACACACACACACACACACACATACACACACACACGTTGCGGGGCCGGTCGCCCGGGTACAATCGACCAGGGTATACCCAGGCAAAAAGGCAAAGAATGACAGACACAAGTTATTTGGTTAAAGACGAGGGTTTGTCTTTTATTTTTTTTTTAAAGGAAACAAAAAATCGTATGATCTGGATGCTGGTCGCCTGGAAGATCGTCATTGGAGACCAAAGTCTGGAACAGGTACTCTAAACGTACCTTGGTCCGGGGATGCTCGCTGGGTCTGGAACGATCAGCTGAACGTCAGGGCGATCCGGAATGGACGGTGGACACTGAGAACGGAGAATCAGTGTTAAGGAACGGACAACCGGTAGGCAGCCAGGTGCGAGTAAGGTTGCAGACCGGAGGAATGAGGTTGCAGGAAAACTGCAGAAGTGAGCTGGAGGAACCACCGGCTGAAAGGCTGGACCTGGTTGGACGCCAACGCGCTGTATTTATTAAAGGTATCGTTACAAAACGCGCTGGTCCCAGAGAGAAAACAAATGAATAGAATTAATTCTCCGCTGAATCGAATACAACCAAAAGAATTCCACGCGTAAATTGATTGTGTTTATTTTTGATTCAGCTCGGAATTAAAGTCTCTGCTATCTATTTTCATGGAGAAAAAGTTGAAATTAAGTTTACTTCACCCCAGTTCGACTTTAGGAAACGGTTATTTGCCGCCAGGCAGTGTATAAAAGATTGTTCCCAAATTAAAAAATGGCCGGCGTGGCAAGACATAACTACGATGTGAGCGCGGACACACACACACACACACACACACACACACACACACACACACACACACACTCATATATATGATATTTATGCACATGTTACTGTGCTAAAATAATAAAAATATTATTTAAAAAGCCATTCTTAACATGTAGAGGAAATGTCACTATGTAATTTCTCTGTATTTCACTTGACGATTTAATAAAAAAGACTTAAACTTGAAAATTATAATAGCACGGTAACATAAGTGTATAAGCACTATATATAGCCATCTTATGAATCGCGAACGACGAAACACGTGTCTATGGATAATTTCTTAAATATATTCGTTTGCTTTTCAGAATCTAGGTTCCTTATTGCGAGATTAGAAATTTGCTAGCTTATATACTATAAAGAATTGATTTTATATATATATATATATATATATATATATATATATATATAATCAATTCTTTATAGTATATATATATATATATATATATATATATATATATATATATATATATATATATATATATATATATATAACTGGCTCCCATACTTACGAAACTGTTTAAGCGGTGCCTTAAAAAGAAGTGCTTTCCAACAGTTACATTTCGGACACTTTTCCCAGACCAGCAAGATCAACATGCCTCACTTCTTGATCTATGTTGCGTTGCCAGGCTACTAATATCTCTTCTGTATTTATTTCCTATGTGTTGACGTGTAGGAATACAAAACGTCTTTTTAAAAAAAACAAGAATGTTTCTTTCAAAAGCACGTGTCCATGTATATATATATATATATATATATATATATATTATATATATAATATATATATAATATATATATATATATATATATAAGCTAGCGAATTTCGAATCTCGCAATAAGGACGTAGATTCTGAAAACCGGACGAAGAGAATCGTATATATTTTTAAAACATTATCCATGGACACGTGCTTCGTCGTTCACGACTCATCAGATGGCATCATTCACACTGAGGAAGACCGAAGGATCGGTCAAAAATTATGTGCTTTTGAAAGAAACGTTCTTGTTTGTTTTTTTTAAAGACTTTTTGTATTCTTACAAGTCAACACATAGGAAATAAATACAGAAGAGATATTAGTAGTAGGGGAGACAACTGAAGCAGCACAACTGAAGTAGCATGCCAGGACACTATATATACAAATGTAGGCAAATGTGGACATATTTTATTGGTTTCAAAATATAAGTTCATTTTTTCATTTTTAGTAATCGTCATAGAATTTTAACCATAGATAGTATTACAATGTTCAAAAAGCCTGCAATTTTTTTTTAGCTTTGTCACATTGAACCAAATATATAAGTATTTCACTATCACATTTTGCTACTAGTATAGACATATCCATATATACAGGATGTCCAAAAAGTCACTGAAGGAATTTGAACTTAAATAGATTCTTTATGTTTCATGATATTTTCTGTAATTTCAACTTAATCTGACCAAGACATTGAGAAATTAAAAGACTGCAAAATTCAAACAATCTTTATTTGTGAAAAATAATGTCTTTTAAATGTTGCCTATTTTCAGCTTCGCATATTTGTGCTCGTTCAAAAACATTATTCAATTCTTCAACATATGAGAAATATTTGGAATCAAGTCTCCCCTTGCTGTTATTTCAGATCATTTGAAACCATAGCAGAAAGTTTCAGTCGTCCCCTCCGTCAAGGCCAGAGGTTTTGAAGAAATATATATATATATATATATATATATATATATATATATATATATATATTACTCACGTACATCGAGACTTGGAACCAAGACCCAGCATCTGAAGCTTGAAGCTCTTTTTTATCATGTTTTTATCTTAACTCCAAACAAAGCACATCACTACTTAGATGTGCGGAGCTACTATTTGGGACCATGTTTAGGGAAAATGAGCAAGATGTTGGTTTCCTTTACATTTAAACTTCTGCATGTTAGTACCGCCAGGGAAACAAGTAACATGAAGGGAATTATTGGATTTTTTACTGACCGTTCTTTTATGGGTTACGGTTAAAATAGTTTTTAAGAGATCCAAAAAGTCAAAATTGAAAAAACGCCTTATATATTTTGAACATTCATCTTCGTTTATTTTTAATTTTTGATTTTTGATCTGTTCATGTACGTGTCACGTGGGTATAGTGGTAACGTCACCAGCTTTGAATGCTACGGGTTTTGCTTTCGATTCTAGCTGATGGCACCCACATACTTTCTTTTTTACTTTTGAAATCACGATTCTATAATAATATATACGAAATCGTGTCAAATTATAATATCATATTTAAACGTAGTTTACGCTCGGGCAAAGTTCCCACCCCCATCCGCTAGTCCAATATATAAAAGGCACTGTGTCTATCTGTCTGTCTGTCTGTCTCAATATTTCTAAACTCTATCTTTTCCAAAACTAGAACTCGCAGAGCGACGCAAGCGCCCTCAAATGATTGGATTTTTTTATAATTTTTTTTTTTACATAGGCATCACCACATTATCAAGGACAAGAGGCCACTCAAGGATAAGGGTTAAAGAGTTGGGCCCAGGATGTTCTTTTGTGGGTCTTTAGCCAATTTAGATGGTCAAAATTGAAAATAAATCAGTATACATTTTGTATATTTATCTTAGTTTATTTTAATCAGATCATATGCGTGTCACGTTGGTATAGTGGTAACGTCACCAGCTTTTACTACTACAGTTTTGTTTTCGGTTTCGATTCTAGTTGATGTCACCAAAATGCTTCTTTTTATTTTACTTTTGAAATCACGACTTTATAATAATATATACGAGATCTGGATAAATTAAAATATTATATTTAAGCGTATTTTTCGCTCGCTAGTGTGAATAAATTAACGAAAGAAATAATATAGTTGTAAAAGAATAGTTCCAAAATTAAAGCCTCCTATTTTTTTTTAACTTTAAGTTGAAAAGCTACAAAGATGGGAGTGGTATGTTGGTGGTTTCGGTCACCAGTTTTACAGAGGCCGTCATTAGTTTTTAGGGATGTGTTCACACTAATTTGGGAGGTTTTACTTTAGGATGTTTTGGGATGAGCCGGATTCAGAGACATATTTTCAGTGAAAAAGATTTGCAGGTTTTATATTCAAATTTGACACAAACAAAATAACGAATTAAGACGATATATATTAACAAAAGAGATCATGCATATATGCTTAAAATGGAAAGTTCACAGAAATAGGAAAACATAGCATGTTCATGAATATTTTTAGAGTTCTTGTAAAAAAGGAGGATTCATTAGCAAAGATATTAAAAGGAGTTTGGATCGATTAATTAAGAACCGTGAGTTTAAGTTGACATGAAAATCGCATTCAAAACTTTTCTGCGCAATAAAATGAATTATTATTCAATGAAAGTTGTTTATAAATGCTAATATTCTTTGTTTATCACATTACAAAATAGTTCAGTGAAAATAATTTGGAAATATTTCAATGAGTCGTTTTAAATGAGCAGACGACATTAAGGGGTTCAGATGTAAGTGTGAGGCTGCGAGTGACATTCCGTCAGTTGAGGATTGTGACGACTAAGGAGACGCAGAACTTTCTGAAGTTTTGGTCTCAACTGCTTATTGAAAGAAATTGTGGCCCTTTTTTAAGGGTTCAGACAGCTCCCACAAAGACCAATTCAAATAACTTCAGAAAGTTCTCTGATTGGTCAAAATATATAATTCTTTGTCTACATTAATTCATATCTCAACGAATCCGGATTTTTTTTTCTACATAGTAACCGCCATTCTCAAAGCACTTTTTCCGGCGATAAGCAATGGTTGTACATGGAGGACTGTAGCGTGTTTTATCATAGGATGATGGCTCCAAAAGTAAAACCTCCTATTTTTACGAAGACATTAAACCGAGCGACCTTTTGTGTCCCAGAATTTATTTTTTCACATAGTCACCACTATTCTTCATGCACTTTTGCTAGAAATTCAATGACACACGCTCTTAACAAGAGTTGCTTTCTTAGAATCTCACACCATCAATATCTACAACAGAGAGTTGAGACTTTTAGGTGATAAATGCATAAGTTCCGTAATTATAACAATGCAATTTGCAATTTCTTCTGATTCATTCGGGCGCAATAACAAAACAGGAAGCATTACTTTTGAAACACCCTCGTACTACTTGTTGGCAAATTACGTCTGATATCATGTTTCAGACTTGTTTAAGATAATGATCGATTATTGAATCATTTTAATTGTCTAGATTATTTTTCTCATTTTGTATGCTATTCTCACACATTTTTGCCGGTCTGTCGTGTCGAACTTGTGAATCTGTATAGACTTTCGAACGATAGATTATTCTCGCTCTCTCCGTCACGGGCCGGTAACGAAACAGATAAAGGGTTGTAGTAATCGCTCCTAAGTGGACATATTCTAGAGATTGAAGGTTCAATCCTCTCCAGGAGATATTAAGAATAAAACTATTTTCGATTTTTAGACTTCGCTGTTTCTGAATTTTTAGATGGCGATTGACAATTTGGATTATTTGGATTATTACGCCTTATTGTTCTTATCTTGGGTGTTATTCACTTATTGTCTGCAAAGACCCGTGGCGTACGGATTCAGTTGTATGTGACACTGTTCTGCAGGGAAGTGCAAAAGGCTGCTAGGGGTGTCAAGCATCTGCTCCTGTTATTTCTGTTTGAAAAATGCCCTTTTCAGAGGAATGTATCATAATCCTGTGCTCCACCGTTCCTATAATTTTGCTGTTTTATTTATTTATATTTTTACTTTAGCACCTATACTGAAACAGTTCTCTGCATGTCATTGCTGTTCTGTGAGTTGAAGATTCAATCATCAGTGCAGGCGATACTAAGAATATAATTGCGAATTACTTTAAACCTCTACTCGGTTATGGCTGATGGAACGAGAGCAAGCTACCAGCAGTATTAAATCAAGAATCTCATTCAAAACTCTGTACATATTATTGAGTTCGTTAGAAAGATCCCAAAGTTCAACAAGATACACCTTCAGAAGATTGGAGGTTACATCGGCCGAAACGTTGTGAGAAGAACAATCATGATAAACACAGTAGTCCGAATAATAATTTTAAAAAAATACGAATTTTAGACTTCTAGAGGTCATGGCAAATGGGACGATAATAATCTACCTTCAATGAAGAATTTAGTTTGAAATTTCGTAGATTCCCGAGTTCGACATACTGATTCTCGTGTTCGATAAGACGAACTTAAAGTTTAGAATTTAAATCAACCGAATTGTTTTGAGAATGACGTCTAAATTGCGAGCTGTTGCAATATAACAGAACGCATATGAGCGAGTGGGAAAATATCAAGAGCTGTAAGATAGCTGGCTTGCGAGGATATTAGCAGCAGTAGCCGAAAATTGCACATATGCAAATTAGGAAGTGTACGCGAGCTGGAGCGACAAGAAAAAGAAACAAAGTTGGCGCCGAAGGAGTTTGACGTGTAAAATGAAGGGGGGAAAAAGAGGGCGATCGAAAAAGATGAATGTATAGGAAAAAGCTGTCTATGGCCGACATGTAGTGTAGCAGATGGAGAAGACATTTTAAGTTGGTGTTGAGACGAGGAGAAAGAAAAACCGTAACAAACGACTTGAGTTAAAAAAAGAAAGAGAAGCCGAGTCGGATTTATTTATTTTTGTTTGTTCCTTTTCGACGGTGCCGGACGGCGTGGAGGTCCGAGAGAGGTCTGAACTGTAACGAACACTTTAAGTTTTGTAATAACGTTTTTCAAGTTTGGTGTCGAGGTTACAAATTCCGAAGCAAGCGAATAAGATTTGACATCCATTAGTTTACTGCTCTTTATTTGTTTTTAACGCGACGGTACGTAGATAGGGACGGTGGTATTAGTATAAGGGACGAGGAGCTGACGATTGTGCGTAGAGAACAAAAGTCATTTATGAGACGAGAAGTTTAATTTTGGGCCCCGAAGTTTCATTGGCTGCTCAACCAATTTAGACTTGTCCTACTTGCTAACCGATCCTCCAACCTCACCCCTCTCCTTCGAAAACACCGAGTGAATCAGACCACGGCTTTCAAAGTTGTCACCCACATTTTATTCCCTAACGCCGAAAGTCACGTGGCTATGTCAAACCGACCTCCTCGCTTATCTCTCTGCCCTTCTTTTTTGTTTCTTTATTTTCAAGTGAGAGGAAATGAATACTTGACAATCTCTTTCTCTTATCACTTCGAGTTTTAATCAGAGAAAAGAACATTTGCCGAAGAAAGAAAACACACGCACGCAAATCAACGACAAATAATAATAATAATAATAATAATAATAATAATAATAATAATACTCAAACGACATTAACCTAACAGGCAAAAAAAAAAAAAAAAAGAAAAAGAAAAATGAGAAACTACAAAGCTATCAGAAATTAGGGGTGACGATTGCTAGGTTGTGAAATAAGAAAATTTCCATCGTGCCAATAATCATAGATGTGCTTTGCTCGATGATCTTGAGAAACAGTTAAACTCCTTCGGAATCAAGTACAATGTCATCGTACTCCAGAAGTCAGTTCTGCTTGGCACATCTTCGCCAGGTGCTTTTCATCTAATTAACTCTTTTACTATGCTCATTAGCTTTTGTGTAAAAGCCCGCTATTGAGTGTGTGGGGGGGGGGAAACTGTGTAAAACACCACAACACTGTGAAGTTAACAAATAATAATAATAATAATAATAATAATAATAATAATAATAATAATAATAATAATAATAATAATAATTTGTCCTTAGTCAACATATGGGAACCCTACTGTGCTAAGGCAATTTTTATTTTGACCTACTTCAAGATTGCCGCTTTTGGGGAACCTGGTTTTCCCCGACATTAAAAACGACCTTGTGTCACATTTTGCTTTCGTGAGGAAGCAAATACATACCAATACAGGGTAAATATTAAGGTGACGGAGAAGGAACCGGCCAGAGAACTTGAAAGATGAAGAAAGTTAATATGACATCAATAATAGCAGGAGCACTAGGAACAATCCCGAAAAAAAAATATTCGAAAAACGAATAAGAGAGATTGAAATCGGAGGGATGACTTAGAATATACAACGAATTACGATAATGAAAATTGCTGAAATGTTAAAGAAAACCCTTGAACGCATATGAGCCGCAGGCGCTAGCCGGACATATAGAAACTACAACATAAATAAAACACAGAAACACTACAATGCACCAAAAAACTAAAACTGTATCATTGTATGTTACCCCCCCCCTCCTAAAGTGTCGGTATCAACTGGAACCTACCAAATAATTGTGGAGCATCAAAGCGGATGGAAAGACCAAGATGAAAAAGCACTAACCAGACCTCCACTGAATGAGTTCGAGGGGAACTGGGACCTTGGGGAGGTTTATAGCCACCCAAATTCCAGTGAAGGCCAATGGTCGTTGTCAGCGATAAATCGATGGTATATGGCTGTTGCGATAATACAAATTCGCTTGATAATACACATTATCATTTGATAATACATAATGTGGGACCCAGGGGAAAGCTCTGGGTATCATGACCAGCAGATGCTCCCTCGATGTCCACTGTGGGGAACCCGGTTGTCATCCTGTGAATGTTAGCTCTTTTAATTTCAGAAGAAAAAGAATATCACAAACAACGAACAGGTAAATATCTATAATTTCAGGCGCCAAAATAATACAGATCAAATACAGGACAGCAAAATAATCAACATAAAACAAAAATCAGGAGGAACAAATGGACAACAAAAGATGAAATGCTAACACAGAAGAACGAGGTTATTAGAAACGGCTGAACGAGTTATGGCACTTGCCTACTGACTACCATACAACGGAAAAAATAATTGCAGACCAACCTAAACTTATTCTCAAAAGAGGTTAGCTCTCAAAACTAGAACTAATGGAAATACAACGAAAGATAAATGATGGAACAGATCAAGATATATCCTTCACTGAAATTCCACACATAAAATCTCCGCATGTAGAAGAGTTGCAAAACATAAACGAATGAAGCAGTTGAAGTAGAAAACATCATACAACTTATGAACGAAGACAAAACAATACTCTCATCCCTAAGGAATGAAGTGTGGAAGAAATTAAAAGCAGAAACAGAGATGGCGAACAAGACCCTCCCTTAGATCCCAACAGATACTATTACAGACTTAAACAATTAAATTTATGCAGGTACCAAGACGGCTGAGTATAAAATTTAAAATGAAAAAAGGGGAGGGGGAACAGAAAATGAACCGACAAAACCTGGATGGGAATACACGCTGGAAACTCAGAGATCAACAATCTTAAAAAAGAAGTCAAAGCGATAAATGAGGAAAACGAATAATAAAGAGAGACAGAGTGGAAATGTAACAGATAGCCTACACAAAAAACATGAAGAACTGAAGCGGAAAATGCTAGCAAATGAAGGGAGATTGGGAAGATACAGATACAAATCGGAAGAGTAATAAACTTGGTGAACTGTGTTTCTTTCGATGTGAGAGATAAACCCCGCAATTGCTGAACATTACATCTTTCCGTGTAAGAGATAAATACCTGAAACTGCTGTAAATTGTTTCTTTCAATGAAAGAGATAAACAGCTACACTTGCTGAACATTGTTTCTTACGGTGTGAGAGAAAAACACCTGAAATTGCTGAACGTTTCTTCCTTCAGTATCAGATATTAACACACGAAATTACTTAACATTGCTTCAATTGGCACAACAAATTGTGTGACACAAGCACTTATTGAACATTGTTTCTTTCTGTGTAAGTGATTAACACTTGCAATAGCTGGACATTGCTTCCTTCGGTGTAAAAAGATAAACACGTACAATTGATGAACATTTCTTCTTTCGGTGTGAGAAATAAACGCCAGTAACTGCGAAACATTTCTTTTTTAGGTGTAAAAAATAAACAACTGCGATTAGCGAACATAACTTACTTCTGTTTGAGAGATAAAGACATGCTATTGCTGAACATTGCTTCTTTCTGTGTGAGAGAAAACATCTTTAATTGCAGTAAATTTTGTTTTCTGGGAGAACAACACTTGAACTTGCTGAACAACATTTCTTCCAGCGTGAGAAATATAAACCCGCGATTACTGAAAATTACTTCTTTCGCTATGAATTGTAACTGTAATTGCTGAATATTGCTACTATTTTTGTGTGAAAGAAACATTCGTAATTACTGAACTTACTTTCAATCAGTGTGAGAGATAAACACGTGCAATTACCTCTTTCCGTTATGTGAGATAAACACCTGGAAATGCTGAACATACCCTTTTTCACTGTAAGAGAAAAACACTTTCAATTGTTAAATATTGCTTCTATCAGTGTAAGTAATAAACACCTGCAGTTGCTGAATATTGCTTCTACAAGTGTGAGAAATAAACACCTGCAATTATTTCTTTCGGTGTAAGAAATAAACACCTGCAATTGCTATAATTGTTGTTTTCGGTGTGAGAGATAAACACTTGCAATTGCTGAATATAGTTTCTATCGGTGTCAGAGATAAACACCTGAAATTACTGAACATTTATTTTATTAGAGTTAGAAATAAACACCTGGATTTGCTGAACATGGCTCCTTTCAGTGTAATAGATAAACACGTGCAATTGCTAAACATTGCGTCTTTTGGTGTAAGAGATAAACATTTGCCATTACTGAAGATTGCTTTTTTTTCGGTGTGAGAGATAAACACCTGCACTTGCTGAACATTGCTTCCTTCTCTGTGAGAAGTAAACACCAGCAATTACTGACCATTGCCTCTTTCGGTATAGGAAATAAACACCTGCAATTGCTGAACATTGTTTCTTTCTGTGTGAGAGATAAACACCTGCAATCGCTGAACATTGTTTCTTTCTGTGTGAGAGATAAACACCTGCTGAACATTGCTTCTTCCGATGTGAAAAATAAGCGCTTGTAATTGCTGAGCATTGTTTCTTTCGGTTTCATGCTGTGCATCTCAAAAAGCCTCTGTCAACACAGTCCAGCTCCTGGCCTTCTGCTCTGGCTTGTATACTAAGTCAGGCGGAACTGTTTTTACTACCTTAGAGAAGGGGCAAAGGCGGTTCACTGTCACCCTTATACCATTCTCTTAAGGCAGGTTGGGCTTGTCAACTTTGGACGACAGCTTACCTACGAGAAGGTAACTTTTAGTTGAAACCACCACTGCCTTGTGGAATCATCCCATCTGAGTAAAGGCTAAATAAGTAAACCCCGACAGAAAATTTGGAGACGGAGTCCCTAAGGCGGCCTAAATTTATATTGTTATCATTGGAAACTCTTGCGTTGTATCGACTGAGTCTTTCTCTTGGATGCTTTGGAATGACTGCTGCATGGGCAACAGCTTTTCTCCTATATTACTCTGCCCAGGCTATGTAGCTTCACTGCTACACAATCGTCTCCTGAGACGGATGGTTGCCAACAACAACAATTAAAGAAGGAATCCAAATAAGTTCATAATGGCTGAATGTATTTTCTCTGCTGTTGTGGGGCAGCCCTGCATGGTGGTTTGGTCATGCAAGAACTAATCAGGCCCCAGGACGTATTAATTACTGCTGAAACTTTGAAGAACTATTTTCCAGGCCGCTTGGAAATTAGACAGCAATCCTAAAAAGCTCTATTGCACTAATAAAGATACCCCCCTCTCTCTTGCCTTTGGTCACTGAACAGCTTTGCTACCTTATTTTTAACTGGAAGATCTACAGTCTGAGAAAATACTTTTGGCAGTCGTACTTTGTTATTTCATGGCAATAGAAGTGTTTACAAAAACTCTGTGTCTTTTGCGTTTTAGAAAAATTCACTTTGTATTCTTCTTTCTTATGTTAGTGTTCAACTCACACCTTGTCATACGTCTCTAAATGGAGTGAGTGGAATCGTCATTTTATTTTTGCCATAAAAATGTGAGGATTAATAAGATGTCACGCAACTTCCTCTCTTAAATTAAAGCCACAATTCACCTGAAAATTGCGACATCACTAATCTTGGACAGATTGCAAAAAAAAAAAAAAAAGAATAAATTTATCTTCCTCCTAAGGTGGATTCATGTGGGTTGGAAAGTGGGGTTTGAAGAGCAAACACCATAGAGCATATGACCTTCGATAAATGCCTGGGCAGCCTCGTAGTCATTCCCAGGTAGAGGGCACCTCAAGTCATTAGCAATAAACACCTTCTCAAAGGAAAGCTTGCACAGGACGAAATCAATATGCCAACAAAGAAAAAGCCATTACATTATGGTCTATACTTTCTTGGATTGAATCTTATAGCTATCCCACTGCCTGCTAAAATCCAGCTATTACGTTGTGCCAGGTTAACGGTATGTTAGATAGCGGGGTTTATATATATATATATATATATATATATATATATATATATATATATATATATATATATATATATATATTTATTATAAAGAGCGTACATAACGGACGTGGTATATAACGAGTTAGATATAAAATGAGTTCCTTCGCATCGTCTAGTGGTTAGAAATATTCGTTGTGACTGTGTGTGTGTGGGTTTACACATATTCAAACAAAGTTCAGGTAACATGGACAAGGTAACAATCATTATTTTGCGACAGGTTCAACAAACATGGCATATAAGCACACGTCTGATAACGGACTACTAACCTTAGATTGTGGCCCCCTTCGTCTCTTGAACACTGCAAGAAAACATTTCACTGTGAAGCAATAACAATAGGACTTCTTTTTGTTTTTTGTTTTTCCTCGTTTTATTCTCATTTTCAAAGTTAAGTGTTTCCCTTAGGGATTTACAACGCTTCCTCTTTTTAGTCTTCACATTATTTCTTAGTCGAATGCTTCCACGACTGACAAAGTCAACTGGCTCTTGTCGACGACTCCCACGTTATCTTCCACTTTTACTCATATCTATAGTCTAGATATCAAAACTTATTCCTTCTTTGTTACCAGGTTAATTCCATTGTTTATTGTTTACTAAACATTGAATTCTTAAATCTATTTTATTACATAAATATCTCTGTAATATTTTATTGTTTATAAGTCCAAATCCTCCATTACATTTCAACAAAAATATTTTCGCTACACATTCCTTTCTTTCAAAACATTCTCTCTGTATAATTATTTTCTACATAACAGTTATCAAATCAATAATAATAATCGTCCAAACCCTTGGCATTCATGCTACGCTGTGATCTGTGATCATAGCCCAAAGACCCAACGTAACGCAGCCGCTGTGGAATCCCTGTGCATGGTTTACAAGTACTTTCACAGAATGTGCACTGATAAAACTACCACCCCTTCACGAAAATACTACTGAAGCACTCGACTAGCAACAATATCCCCGTGCTTTACTCTAGAGGTATTGTAATGGCGCAAGATTTTCTTCTCTAGTTGCTTCTTGCCTCACACATTTTTGCTCTGGAATTCCCTTTTTGCTCACTGTTTCTTCGATTATGCCAAAACGCAGAAATCTTAATTAAATTTAAAAATAGAATCTTGTTGAACAACTACCAATTCGAGTTGTCTCCTAAAACCTGGCCTCATAATATCACAACATCGCAATATCACAATATCACAATATCACAATACCTCTTTATGCTTCAGTGACAATATGTCTTATTTGGGTCGAATAAAACTGTTAAACTCGATACGCAGGTTACAAAACACTGATACACTTGAAGGAGTCTTTTCTTGCGAACTATTTTTTTATTTTATGTTGTACAACTATGTATAAATTGAACTGAAGTTTAGACAGAGAAAGAATGAATAAGATTGACGATTGCTGGGTTGTATGGCAATTCTTACAGTGCGACCACTTCGTCAGCAAAATCAAGTTGATTAAGTGGGTAACGACACGGACTGACAACCTGGGCGTGCCAAGTTCGAATTCAGAAACCCTTTTTTTTTCTTTTTTTTTTTTACACAATGATCACCACTTATCAAGGCCCGGAAGCCACTCAGGGATAAGGGTTATTCACTTAGGAATGGCGGTAACCTTCAGATGATCCATTCCGTAACTACTTGATTTCTTTCTAGTAAGAATTCTAACTAGAAAGCTATAGTAGGAGTGAATGTCAACAATAATCATCTGATTTATTCGAAATTAATGAACGATGATCAACAACAACGACGACAACAATCAGTAATATCAGCTTTCCGTAGTCGTAATAGTGATGTAGCAGCCGAAGTTCACACTTTCTTCTTCTTCTTCTTCTTCTTCTTCTTCTTCTTCTTCTTCTTCTTCTTCTCGGCGTTCATAAAAGTTATTAATAAATTATCATCACAAATGAAATTGAGCTAAAAAAATTCTCCTAGGGATTTTATTTTTTAACAGTATACACATTAAACGGGCAAACAACAAATAGCCAAACCCCGCCCCTTTTTTTTCTTCCTTCTCTCTGTCTGTCTGTATGTCTATCTGTCTCTGTTTCTTTCTGTCTGTCTGTCTGTCTCTCTCTCTCTTTCACCCTCTCTCTCTCTCTCTCTCTCTCTCTCTCTATATATATATATATATATATATATATATATATATATATATATATATATATATATCATAATGTTTTTAGGGATACAAAATTTAAATATTGCAATTAGGAAGGGAAGACTGTTATGATTCATGCTTAAAAGTAAATTTGTATATGCATAAATATATATATATATATATTCCTTTAATCTACTCTCCAAGGGTGGGGGGAACAGGAGAGGAAAGAAAGAGAAATGGGGAGCCAGCTGACCGGTTTCGGCCCCCGCTTCTCAAAGCTGTATCGAGGGAATTTTTAAAACAAAGAATGAAAAAGTGATTAAAATTGCGTTTTATTCAATTTACACTCTTCTGGAGGTTGAAGGTTTAATCCTAATTGCAGGCAAGGTTTAAAAATACAATTTCAAATCACTTAGAACTTCTGTCCAGTTATGGCCGATGTAACGCGAGCATGCTACTCCCGTGAATTAAATTAATTCATGCTGATCCCCAAGTTCAAGAAAGTGTAAGATGATCTTGTGAGGAGTATGGCTCTTCCTCATGCACGCACAATCATGATAGGTAGGCGAACTACAGACTGTAACTGCTTTAAGACTCATCACATAATGATGGGTGTATGGAAGAAGTCGCTGAGGTCACGCAAGGTCATCCCGGAAAGTCACTCTTGTGTGTAAAATCATTCTTAAAATAGAAAACTATAGTTTCACGCAAAAAAAAAAAAAATGAACAGCAAAAGAAATCTGGTTAGAGAAGCTTCCCATGCATAACCACCACCATCAATAATTTCCTTTACTTTCTATCTATGCCTAAATCAAAATGAAAATTCCATGAACAAAGCTTCTTTTCTAGAACAGTCCGCCTCTGGAATTCTGTTCCTCAGGCTTACTTTCCAGCTGTCTACAATATGATCGTCTTCAAGTTCAATGTAAACAAGTTCTTGTTGAGACGTCCCATTGAATAATCAAATTATACCCAATTTCGACCACTAACGGTTACTACACTTTTATCCTGGTTATCTCTGTACATTCATTAACATTTATCCTTAAGTGGCTTTCAGGATTTGATAAATGGTAACTTCCTTGCCCCCAAAAAGGCACAGATCGAATTCGATAAGAAACAATCGTTTATAAGGCTGTTCTTTAAATAGAATCGTCCAATTTTATGTCGGTATACTTTTACAATAGAGCAATTGCCACAATATCTATCCTTCTGCAGGGACTGCTTAACATTTAGATATAAATATCAGTCAATTATTGTTAAGTTCCTTCATCAGTGATTGAACTCGTTTTGAAATGTATTTTAGAATATCCATGAATCAACATATGTATCTCTTTGATTGTATGTCACAGAGGATTTTAAAAATGGAATGCAAAAGCTGCCAGTATCCTATATATCTACAAAGTCACCATCCGCCCATATATGGAGTATTGTTGCCATATATGGGCTGGTATACCAAGCACTCGTCTCTCTCTCTCTCTGTTTCCCGACTGTCCCAAAATGCTGAAATGTAAACAATGTGAATATAAATGTGAATCTTGATGCCCAATTCTCAACCAAGATTACCTCTATATATTTCACCCAACGTCTATATAGCTTTGGTCAAGCATCCAGTTCAGTATTCCTTCGGGCCGGGATCAAAGTGTAGCATCTGTTCCGGCAGATACTGCAAGCTATGACTAGCTATGATTAGCTATGACTAGCAAAGACCAGATGTGGGGGCAACCCCACATGCCTGACCATTAACCAGCTCCCATTTCCCACCTCTCGGGAGCTGGTCCCCTTTTTCCCTTCCCCCTCCCTTCACTCCTCACATTAAAAATCGGCCTTGTGCCTAATTTGCTCGGTGGGGGAGGAAATAAATACCATCTGTTCCGGCAGATGCTGCAGGCTATGACTAGCAAAGACCAGATGTGGGGGCAACCCCACATGCCTGACCTTTAACCAGCTCCCATTTCCCACCTCTCGGGAGCTGGTCCCCTTTTTCCCTTCCCCCTCCCTTCACTCCTCACATTAAAAATTGGCCTTGTGCCTAATTTGCTCGGTGGGGGAGCAAATAAATACCATCTGTTCCGGCAGATGCTGCAAGCTATGACTAGCTATGACTAGCAAAGACCAGATGTGGGGGCAACCCCACATGCCTGACCATTAACCGGCTCCCATTTCCCACCTCTCAGGAGCTGGTCCCCTTTTTCCCTTCCCCCTCCCTTCACTCCTCACATTAAAAATCGGCCTTGTGCCTAATTTGCTTGGTGGGGGAGCAAATAAATACCATCTGTTCCGGCAGATACTGCAAGCTATGACTAGCAAAGACCAGATGTGGGGGCAACCCCACATGACTGACCATTAACCAGCTCCCATTTCCCACCTCTCGGGAGCTGGTCCCCTTTTTCCCTTCTCCCTCCCTTCACTCCTCACATTAAAAATCGGCCTTGTGCCTAATTTGCTCGGTGGGGGAGCAAATAAATACCATCTGTTCCGGCAGATACTGCAAGCTATGACTAGCTATGACTAGCAAAGACCAGATGTGGGGGCAACCCCACATGCCTGACCTTTAACCAGCTCCCATTTCCCACCTCTCGGGAGCTGGTCCCCTTTTTCCCTTCCCCCTCCCTTCACTCCTCACATTAAAAATTGGCCTTGTGCCTAATTTGCTCGGTGGGGGAGCAAATAAATACCATCTGTTCCGGCAGATACTGCAAGCAAAGACCATATGTGGGGGCGACCCCACATATAAGACCTTGGTCAATGTAGGGGCAACCCTTCATACCAATTGTCACTATCCAGCTCTCCTACTCCCCGGGGAGCTGGTCCCCATTTCCCCTTCACTCCTCACATTAAAAATCGGCCTTGTGCCTAATTTGCTCGGTGGGGGAGCAAATAAATACCATCTGTTCCGGCAGATACTGCAAGCTATGACTAGCCAGGACTAGCTATGACTAGCAAAGACCAGATGTGGGGGCAACCCTACATGCTTGACCTTTAACCAGCTCCCATTTCCCTGCTCTCGGGAGCTGGTCCCCTTTCCCCCTTCCCCCTCCCTTCACTCCTCACATTAAAAATCGGCCTTGTGCCTAATTTGCTCGGTGGGGGAGCAAATAAATACCAAGTGTAGTATCTGTTCCGGCAGATACTGCAAGCAAAGACCATATGTGGGGGCGACCCCACATATAAGACCTTGGTCAATGTAGGGGCAACCCTTCATACCAATTGTCAATATCCAGCTCCCCTACTCCCCGGGGAGTTGGTCCCCATTTCCCCTTCACTCCTCACATTAAAAATCGGCCTTGTGCCTAATTTGCTCGGTGGGGGAGCAAATAAATACCATCTGTTCCGGCAGATACTGCAAGCTATGACTAGCTATGACTAGCAAAGACCAGATGTGGGGGCAACCCCACATGCCTGACCTTTAACCAGCTCCCATTTCCCACCTCTCGGGAGCTGGTCCCCTTTTTCCCTTCCCCCTCCCTTCACTCCTCACATTAAGAATTGGCCTTGTGCCTAATTTGCTCGGTGGGGGAGCAAATAAATACCATCTGTTCCGGCAGATACTGCAAGCAAAGACCATATGTGGGGGAAACTCCGCATATAAGACCTTGGTCAATGTAGGGGCAACCCTTCATACCAATTGTCACTATCCAGCTCTCCTACTCCCCGGGGAGTTGGTCCCCATTTCCCCTTCACTGCTCACTTTAAAAATCGGCCTTGTGCCTAATTTGCTCGGTGGGGGAGCAAATAAATACCGTCTGTTCTTCAGATGCTGCACTTCAATTTCTTGTTCTGTCAGTGGAGGAGAAGTCCTTCACGACTGAGACAATTTTTATTTTTGTTCCTTTTCTCCACATTAAAAAACGACCCTGGTGTCTAACTCTGTCCCGTGGGGAGGCATTGTAAATAGGAACAAGACGATTGTGTGGCGGAACTGGGTTGTTCATCAATCCTCACCTCGTTGACAGAATTAGCTGCTCAAATCTTCGTAAGTGGTGAGGTAACAGCCGCAATTCCCGCCTTTTTTCCTCGCAGTCGTTGAAACTCAGAGTCTCTGAAGATCCCTGCTTTCTGACGTAAAATGCATCAAACATTAATGTTATTATTTTTTTTTGTTATTGTTCCTTTCGCAAAACGTAATCATATTTATTTTTTTTATTTACTGACTGTTATCCTTGTCTTCATAGTTATTGTTTTCATCACGTTTCGGCCAATTATTTCTCTGGCCTTCTTCAGGTGATTAACCGCGACGGGATAAAAATGCTGTCTCTTATCTGTGTCTTCAGTAATTACTGCCTTCCATAGTCATTGTTGTCTCACCACATTTTTGGCCAATAATCCTCTGGCCTGCTTCGGGTAGGATCGAAACCGCTATCTTCAGACAATTTTCACCTGAGACTGTAGAGATTCAACGCCTCTATCCACTGCGCAACGAGCCTCAAAGGCAAAAAAAAAAAAAACACCGAAAGAAGGCCGGGGGAATAGTTAGCCAAAATGTGGTCAAGCAGCAACAACTATAAAGATAAAGATAATAGTTCACAAATAAATAAATGATTATATAAATTACTCATTTCAAAGGATTTCAATGAAATAATAAAAAAAACTCAATCATGTGTTGCAAATCCAAACCAAACATTATAAATAAATATTGGAAGAAAAAAATTTGTATCATAAACATTTATATCAAAATGGCTTGACTCGGCAGTAAATATCTCGAAAAGGGTTGATATACTGTAAAACAAAACAACTAAACCAAACACTAAGAATAAATATTTGTAAAGATAAAGAATTTGAAGCATACTAAAACAATAAAAGCAAATCTCCTTGTTTCTTCTTCTTTTTCTTCGTCTTTTTCTACTTCTTTTTCGTTTTCTTCTTAATCTGAGATTTCATAAACATCATTAATAAAGAAATATCACAAATGCAACTACGATTTAAACATCTTTTTATATGTAATCATATAAGACACACCCATTTAAGTGGAGGCAGTAACTATCTAAACTAAACTGCTCTTTCGTCCAGCTCAATCAAAAAAAAAATTCTCATTTGCCACGTCAAAGTAGCTGCTTTCTGTGAACGTAACGTCACTGCCGGAACACACTTCTTTGATTTCCATTCTATTCAGTTTTAACCTTACATATAAATTTAATATTATAATTCTATTTTTTTTTACCCCACCTCTTATCTTTCTACAAGTGATTAAGCGATTAGGTCATATAAATGAAATATAAATGATATGTAATAGTGTGGCAATATTGACAGATTGAAAAAGGTTGATATGTCATGGAGACAAAGGTCGGGATTCGGTAAAAAAAAAAAAAAAAAGAATAAAAATAAATAAATACAGAATTCGATCTGTGTAAAAAGCTTGTAGGGGTCATTAAAAAGATTGATAAAGGAATATTCTGTTTTTTTCTCATAGAAAACATTTTGGGCAATAAACGAAATATTGATTTGATAATCACAGGAGAACCCTGTCGGGTTCAAGCACGGCTACTGAGAGAGAAGGAGGCCAGTGAAAATGAAAATATGACGTCATTGTTCCAATGTTCAAATATGGGGAAAAATAGACATAGACCAGAAAACCAAAACTTTAAATATAATTTCTGTATTAAAAGTAATAGTTATTCAAATATATATAATAACATATAATCTTGTGGGGAAAATCTAGCTCCCCAATAAGGGACACTCTGGATAGGAACAAAAATAAAAATTGTCGCAGTCATGAAGGATTTCTGCTCCTCGACCGAGGATAGAAATGGTGAAGTGTAGCATCAGAACAGATACTAAACTGTGATCTTGTACCGAAGGCCAAGAAATGTTTGTTTAATATGTTTCTTTAATTGTTTGTTCCCTAAATTCATAATTCAGTTTCATCATTATTAAATTGTATATTGCTTAAAAATGAATATTTTACATAGATAATATTTATATTTTATATTGAATAAAGTTAAGTTTCATTATTAATCGAATTAGGTTCCTTTCTTGTCTTTTTTAATAGGGTTTAATGCTCTTTTTAAAAATGCCCTCATATAGTATCGACAGTGAAAGTTTGACAAATCTTACCTACATTGCCCGCTGACCTTTTTCAGTTAACAGGCCTTCTATATTTCGGTAGCCGTGGTTTATGTCCCCAAGGGTTTGTGGAATAAAAATTAGTTGTCGCTGTGAAAAAAAAGTAATGGTCTTTTATTCAGGTGTGTTAAACGTCTTCCAATGACGTCATAGCAGCTAAGAAAATTTGATTTTTATTGTCATATCCAGAATAAAAGGATATTGACCAATATCTGAAACAAAACGCCGCCGACCGAGTTTCCTAAAATATGTCAAGTGGTAAATTGTTTTTCAAGACTGAGTGGGGGATCACACATCAGCAACGATGATTGTTAATTAAATCGTCTACCAAAGGACCTTCTCTCGTGAATGAGATTTGGATAACAAATTAAACAAAGGAGGATTGTGTTCAATGCAGATTAAGAAAACGCATTTGTGAACTGGTGCAAAGGTGGAGGAGAAATTCACCATCCATAGCAGAAAGAGATGGAAAATAGATGAAGAAAAAAAGAGAGGCAAGAACCTAAAAGTTATTGACCACTCAGGTCTGATAATGTGATATCCAGAATTGGGAATTGTAAGAATCTTACTAATAATCTTGCCCTGTATTTAAGAATTCAGGTGATCGTTCATCCCCCTCTCAGTACAGGCCAATAAGTCTCCTGTGCGTCATGAGTAAGTTGCTGGAATCTGTGTTAAATAGAGAAGTAATCAACCATCTCAGCAAAAACAACCTTCTTAGTGACACACAATATGGTTTCCGTTCTGCTAGATCTACAGCAGATGTGCTTACAGTTATATCTCATAAGATTAGCGAATCTCTCGACAGAGGCAACCTTTCTAGGGCAATTGCTCTTGACATATCAAAGGCCTTTGATAGGGCATAGCATAAAGGTTTACTTCACAAGATCTCTAGCTATGGTATAGCTGGAAATGTCTTCTCAATTATTAAATTATTTCTCTCTGATAGGTTCATAAGAGTAGTAGTTGAAGGGCAAAAATCCGAAGCTCACAGTAATAATGCTGGAGTCCCTCAGGGGTCCATCCTGGGCCCAACTCTTTTCCTGATCTACATTAATGATCTTCCAAATCACATCCTTACATCATTCGTAGACATTTTTGCTGACGACACTACCATCTATGGTAGCACATCTAAGACAGTAAACGACCAAGTTCTCTCCGATTCTCTCTCCTCTGATCTTGATCACGTTGTACAATGGGGAAAGAAGTGGCTGGTTACTTTTAATGCATCTAAAACCAAGCTTCTATCTTTACATCATCAACGTTCTAATCCCCATCTGGCATCAATTAAAATGAATGGCTCTCGTCTTGGGGAATCCTCAAGTTTTGACAGGCTTCTGGGCTTGACCTTTACTCCTGATCTTAAATGGAATACGTACATCAAATCTGTTGCCAAGGCCGCTGGAAAAATGGTGGGATCCTTCTATCGATCCAGTAGATATCTCACTGCTGATGCAATTCTCTATCTATATAAGAGCCAGACACGTCCAAGGATGGAATACTGTTGCCACATATGGACAGGAGCTGCTAGAAAAGACTTGTCCTGCCTTGATAGGGTTCAAAATAGATTTCGTGGCCTAGTGGGAGATGTCCTTTTCTCTTCGCTGCAACCTCTATCTCACAGAAGAGATGTTGCGAGTTTGTCTCTGCTTTATCGTTATTTTCATGGAAAGTGTTCAACTGAGCTTCAATCTATGGTCCCCCCTCGCCAAACTTTCACAAGAAACATTAGACTAGCTGAAAACATTATCAATAATTTTCTCCACTCTTTATCTGTACCTAAACCTAAACATAGATTCCATGATCAAAGCTTCTTTCTTAGAACTGCACGCCTGTGGAATTGTCTTCCGTTTTCCTGCTTTCCAGCTGTCTATAATATGGTTGTCTTCAAGTCCAACGTGAACAAGTTTCTGATGAGCCGTTCCACTTAAGTTAACAAATTCACCGAACTTCCATTACTATCGATTACTATATTGTCCTTTTGACTACTCTACACTCTTTAACCCTTATCCTTGAGTGGCCTCTGGGCCTTGATAAGTGGTGACGCCTATGTAAAAAAAAATAATAATAATACATTGTTGAAAATTGTGAGTGGAATTCTATTATGAGGAGGACCGAGCTCGTCGCACCTCTCGCCATTCTCAATATAAGTCAACTCCAACCATAAATAGACTGACCCTCGGACTACAAATTGAAATCGCTAAACTCAAAAACTGCCCAGACTTTAACAAAGAGTGCCGTCCAGACACAAATATTAAGAGTCAAAGTAAAGATATGCTAAGAATCAGAGTGTATAATCTTTCAAGGAATAATTATTGTTACTTTATTCGAAAATACCAGTCGTCGTATTCTTTCTTCTTTTGGGCTTGAAATGACCTTTGCTCCCCAGTGATACAGACGTTAATGACCAATGCCGGACGATTTGCCCTTTTGATCTTTTCACGACGTAGGGGAAAGTGGTGGTTCGTTGGATAGGACATTTCAATACCCAAAGTAACCGCCAGATACGGAATGACAAATCGGGACCCAAATCGGTCGTATTTGGTGACGTCACTAACTGGACATCGTTTTAGGCGAGAAAGGTCATAAAAGAATTGAAAATAATAATTATTAAACCTTATTTCTTGGGTGTAATTTATGAGAATTCTAAAATGCATCCAACGCGGACTGAGCGCTGTTTGTCGCAATGGATTGAATAAAGGTTTCGGTTCAAAATGTCATTTATCAAAATAGGCGCATTAAGGAGACCGACATATACAAGGACCTAAATTTTATGTAAATTACAAGAAACAAACAAAAGAAAGCACATCCAATAGGGATAAACAATGAACGTTATAAAGACTGTTGTATTTATAAGTGTTGCTCGACATAAACTAGATAATGATTAAACTCCAGACTCCCCTCAATAAAACCTCGTTAAAATCAAAAGGACACCATTTGACATCACATACGTGATAAGGCTGCTAAGAGGCAAGCTCCTATTTATTCATAAGAGGTCAGCTCTCATTCATTTATTCATAACTAGCGGAACCTGTAAAAATTCTACAGTGACATCCTTTATCTCCTATATAATATTTTCGAGAAATTCCTTTCTAGACCAAAGTACTGTAGGTTTTCAACAATAGATGACACATACAATTATTAGTTACTATTAGTCACTATCTTATGTAACTTTAAGAACGACACTATAGCCACATTTATTCGTTATAATAAATTCCTAACTTTCATCCCAGGAGCATTATCATCATCACAATCGCACCATCTTTAGAGAAAGTACTTCCTATTTTACTCTCTATATCTAAATTCCTCATACCACCTCCAGTCATCACTGGGAAGAAATATACACATTATAACTATATTTCCCTGGCGCCCTTCGTACTGGATTATATACTCATATACATACCATTATCTTTCCATTTTCTTCTCCAAAAATAATAATTTCTCCCTGCTAAAATTCCTGCAATTCTTATTGGCTGAGCTCTGAATATTCTCATATTACTGAATTGTATTCTTCTCTATCTAAAACGAACACTTATCACAATTAAAAAAAAAAGCATTATTTGGCCCGGAGATGGCCCTGGCACAAGAAACATAACATCTGTTTTTATAACTATTGCAACAAAGAAAAAATATTTAATGTATTTATATAGATAGTCGCTAAACTTACAATATATTAAAATTTTTTCTGGCATATTCATTTTTTATATATACATGTTTTCCTGTGTGCATGTGTTTCCATCATCGTGCGTTACCAAAGAAAAACACAACTTTGGCTTTTAAGTAACGCTCGTCACTGATTCAAAAATAAATGTTTCGGCAATCTCAACTACTGGATTCTCTCGCTGTATATATTCTTCCCCTCTCTTTCTCTCTCTCCCCTTCTCTTTCTCTTTGATAGTTAGCTGTATTTTAGGTTTACTTTCTTTGACCACTCTTATAATAAAAATATATAAAATACGTAAACTTTTTACATCTATTGATTTTAGTGTTTTTATCCCACACTTTTGCAAATAACTATGTTTATTTAAGTTAATATCTGATATTTTTTCAGACTGTTTGGATATTTTCCAATTGGTGCTTACATACCTCAATCGACAAACCTACGAACCTGTTTGAAACTTAGAGTCTTACCGACTTTTTCGACTGATTACTTAGCCTACAGTTTTAATATAAATTTCATAAGTTAGGAAATTGAATTCGGTGGAGTATTTTATTAAAAAAAATTTTTTTCGGACTAATTCTCGAAATTGCGAACACGTTTACTTTTTTTGGGGGGGGTAAATTTGTACATTAGGTCCACCTACACAATTCTCATTAAGAAAATCTCATTCAAATTTTGCGGAGACAAGTACTTATAGAGATATAAAGATCTATATTATGCACTGTAATTCACTGGCTCACAGATTTGTACGCACGCAGGATAAACAAATATAGTTCTCTCCTACCGACACTGCCACCTCCCAATTTTCTTTTTCTTTTTTAAGTATTTGCGAGTGGGTATGCCGACTACGATTATCACGGTAAAATTTAGGGGAATTATTTTTCCATACACCTCCAAAAAGGGTGTTGTCTACCCTGAATACCGTTCTTTACATGGCGATGTTAAGGATGTCTATTCCGAACGCCGTTCTTAGGATGAGGAGGTTATTGGTGTCTATTCCAAAAGCCGTCTTAAACATGGGGAGTTTGGGATGTCTATTTCAAACGCCGTTCTTAACATGACAATACTTAAAGAAACGAAGTAAAAAAAATCGTAATTGTTTTGTTTTAAATGTTAAAAAGGACGACATACAACTGGAATTTAATTTACTAAAAATATTAGATATTAGATTATTAGAAAAAAATTAGTTGAAAAGAAGAGGAAGACTTGAACAACAAACGCAAATACCTAAGGATGCTAACACTAATTTTTATCACTCTAAACAGTCCATATACAATGAGAATCCCTAACCTCTAAAACTTCTGGTTATACTTTCTATTATTATTCTCATGGACCATTTTTCGTCCTTTTATTAATTCATACTGATTTACGAATTCCCTTAATTACTTTTTATTTTTAATTCAAGTAGTATTTGAATGTTATCGACCCAAACCATCACTACTCGTCAGTGAAAGCCAGATTATTTAATTTCAGTCACTGCCGCCAGTGTCCGCATTTTTTCAGGGACTGCATTGGCCACACACAGCTACTGTAGTTAACTTTTTGCTAGAGGGAGGGCAGGCTTCCTCCGGGTAACGCCGGTAAACGGGTCCTGTTAGCATGTAATGGCTACAATATGGTTGTCTTCAAGTCTAACGCGAACAAGTTATTGATGAGTCATCCCATTAAGTAATCCAATTTACCAAATTTCGACTACTAACAATATTACTATTGCGGCATTTTCTGATTGAAACTGTACACTCATTACCTTTGAGTGGCATCCGGGCTTTGATAAATGGCGAATCCTTTGTAAAATAAAAACTTAAAAAAAAGAAAAAACGGAAGAAAGAAATTGAACCAGATTATTCTGCTACGTTTGATAAAACTAAACTTGTTTCCTTCAATAACTACAAGAAACCTTCTCAACCACCAATAGCAATGGCCAAAGACTCTTTATCTGAAAGCACATCTTTTAAACTCCTCGGCCTAACGTTCCCAAGAAACATGAGTTGGAACAATTACATTGAGAACATTGCCAGGACCGCTGCGAAAAAGGTAGGTTCTCTCTACCGTGCTAGAAAGCTACTGACACCTGAAGGTATCCTGTACCTCTATAAGGCCACCATTCGCCCATGTATGGAGTATTGTTGTCATATTTGGCGTGGTGCATCTGCTACTAGTCTCTCACTCCTAGACAAGGTTCAAAAGAGAGTCGCCAACCTAATAGGTCCTGAACTGTCATCTGAGCTTCAGCCTCTGCTCCATCGATGCAATGTAGCATCCCTCTGCCTGTTCTACAAGTACTTTAACGGTGTATGTTCCGACGAGCTGCAAGCACTTGTACCCCCTCGACGTAAATACCCCCGATAAACCTGTCAAGCAGCTAAATCCCACCCCTTCACAGTAGAGATCCCTAGATGTAAGAGAGCCTTTTACTCCAGTAGTTTCTTCCCCAGAACCGCTAGACTTTGGAACACCCTGCCAGGTTCCTGCTTCCCCAACTTTACTGACATGCAGAAGTTCAAGTGTAACGTGAACCGATATCTTGCTGCCCAACTCTCCACCTAGTACCCCTGTAGCCCGTGTCCCTAACAGTAGCCTCCTACATCAAAGTGGTAATGTGCCTTGTTTGGGGTGAAAATGTAATAAAAAAAAATAAATAAATAAAGTATTTCGCATTTTGTCTGTTTGTGTTATTATTATTATTATTATTGTTATTGTTATTATTATTATTATTATTATTATTATTATTATTATTATTATTATTATAATAAAGCTGAGTTATCAATTGTTTCCCACATTTTTAACTTGTATATTTTAATCAAAAACATAACTAACGTATGGTCATTTTCATTGATAGTACACAGATGAAATTCTAGTTCCATTCGAAGTAATCTCCTCCGACTTAAATGCACTTGTCGTACCGTTGCAACAACTTCTGGAAGGCCCCAATGGAAGTCCTTTTGTGTGAGCCTGTCAATGACCTTCGTCACAGCCTCTTTCATCTCCTCAATCGTTTCATAACGACAGTCTCCAAGGTTTTCCTTGAGCGTAGAGACTAACCAAAAGTCACAAGGAAAAAATGTATGGACTATAGGGGTGAAGGTGAGGAACATCTTGCTGTTATGACAACGTCTTCCTTTCTGATCTTTTCTGAGCACCCTTGGGACAAACTACACACAAATCTTCCGCATCTTCAGTTCCTCGTAAATAAGTGTATGCACAGTTCCTACACAGACATCAAGCTGTGCACTTATTGTCTCTATAGACCCATGACGGTCCTTATCCATGAAATTCTTTATTTAGTCAATCAACTTTAGTGTTCTGACTTCCTTACTCCTCCCACACCTCTCATCATCGCTGACCGGCCCTCTGTCTTCCTTAAATTTCTTAGACCACACACAAAAAAAACAAAAAAAAAACACATGCTCAATTCATGCAAGATGGTCCAATAGCAATCTGAAGTATTCCATACGTTTCTATGACATCTTTTCAAATTTTATTGCATATCGTTCTTTTAAAATGTCCTGACATCCAGATTGCATTTGTAAATTCCAATTCCTGCCGTAGCTATTCATTTGAACCTGAAATCATAAAAATTAGTCAGTCATCTCATAATATGTATAGCAATAACATACTGAATTTCCAAGAGTCTATGACAATTTTAAATGCCTGTAAAAAAAAGTCTGGAAACTTATTGAAAGCACCTCGTAATTATACTCGACAGAAAGATTCTTTACAAGATAAACACGAAGACGATCGGATTTTACATCGATCGAAACGCTGTAAAAATAGCAACCAAGATAAGAACAGCTGACTGAAGAATCGAAATAATAAGAATTCCAAAAAATATGTAAACATTGTAGAACATGTCCAGGGACAAATATTTTTTAAAGACGTGTTTGGCGCAGTCATTAAATTTTCAATTAGCAAGTCTGTCTGTTATCTACGTTTGCTGAATAATCTCATTTGTTAATTGATTAGTAAAGAAAGCAGCATTTAATTGCGACGGATAATAATGGCGGATAATAATGACGAATTAATTCAAGCAAACATTAGATGATCACATGAGTGTTTCATTATATCTAACACAGCCAAGTGATAGTTGTTAAATGTTTTCAACAGATGGCGAAGTAGTTATTTTTTTGTTTGTATTGTTTGGATTTGCGGACTACTGTTCTCATTTTGTGTGCCATTTTCAAAACGTTTCGGTCGATGTAACTTCCGAACCTTCTTCATGTGTATTTTGTCGAACTCGGGAATCTGGACGGAATTTCGAACGGAACCCGTTATTTACTTCACGGGGGTAGCATGCTCTCGTTCTGTTAGTCATGGCTGAATAAAGGTCTCTCTCTCTCTCTCTCTCTCTCTCTCTCGCGCGCGCGCGCTCTCTCTCTCTCTACATATATTATTATTATTATTATTATTATTATTATTATTATAGTAAATAATTATGTCAGCCCCTTTAAGAAACTCGTTTCTTATCGTTGAGCACTTTCAGTTGAATTGAGTCGGCCAATTTAGCTCTTATGCGCAGACCATAATATAATGGTTAGATCACTCTGACAGACGTTAAAAGCATTTAAAAAATAAATGTTTAAAATTCAACAGCATTTCTCGCGGTTAACGGTAGCCGAATCGATTAGGTCCTTGCTTGTCGCCGGTTTCGAATCTATCGACTGGTGTTAATCGTGACACCCTGCACTGATGATTCCCGAAATGATGAAACACTAGTGTCTGTAAGTCCTTAATAATTATTCAGGTAAATAATAAGGTTTTAAAAATTAAATCTGTCTCATGGTATCCGTTATTTTCCACGCACTGTCGAAGGTGTTCACAAAAGTTGTCTATAACTCAGCGGGTCACTTCATAAGAAATGGCAGTAATTTCTTGACGAATTGCATCTTTAAGTTGTTCAATAGATCAAGGGAGATTAATGTATACCTTTGATTTGAGGTATCTCATATGAAAAAAAATCATACGGATTTAAATCAGGTGAACTGGCGGGCCAACCGCTGTCATCACCTGATGAGATCAAGTGAACAAGGAACATCTTCCTCAAAAGTGTGGGCTGTTGTCTCATCCTGTTGAAAGCAAACATTGTCCATATCGTGAAGCATATTAAATTTTGGTCTGAATAAAGTCTCCAGCATCTCACAATATGAACCAGAGTTCACAGTCACTGTAACGTTGTCTTTTTTTGAAGAAGAATTGACCCCATATTTGAATTCTGCCACAGCACCCCATACAGTCACTCGAGGACAATGCAAAAGGCGTTCATGCAACTCATGAGAGTTGTTCTACGGCCAGTACATGAAGCTTTGCTTATTCACTGCGCCACACAGGTGAAAATGCGCCTCGTTACTGAACAATACAACTGCTGCATGGGGGAAATGTTGAATTTCCAAACACTAGGCTCTGCGAGTTTCAGTGTCTCTTTTGCTGAGTTCTTGTGCCAACTTCATTTGTATGGATGCATTTGAAAATCAGTGTGAAGAATTCTTCGCAAACTTCTTTCGAAAAGCCTAAGAGCCTGATCGCGTTTAAATGTCGAACGGCATGGAGACTGTTGAACAAAAGCTCTTGCCGCTGCCACATTTTCTGGAGTTCTGGCGGTGCGAGATCGGCCGGTTGATTTTCGTTTCAATGCAGATGCAGTAGCTATAAAGTTGGTAACCCATAACAAGATGGTGTTTCGAGCTGGTATGGAATCATGTCTACCAAGATTGACGTGTAAACGAAACGTTCGTTGTATTGCAATTACAGATTCGTTTGTTTTGAATAAACGTTTCCACAATGAAAGCGCGATGCTCACCAGTTAAATTCATGTCAGCAACTGAAAAAGAAACAAAAAACAAATGGAATTATATGAAAAACAAATGGCATTTTTTGTACTTTTCGAAAATAAAAACACTTTTTTGTTTCTTTACTTTACTTGCCTTTTATTTAACCGACAAACGTGTCTCATATACTACATTTACCATCCCAACGAATGCATTGACGATGGTACGTACGACTTTTAGAAGGCGAACCATTAAATGATACATCGGCCTTATTTAAAAAATGCTAGGTTTATTTTTGGTGTCTTTAAAAAAATAACCACCCAATATTTTTGCTGATGAGGAGACTTTGTTTTCAAAAACTATATGATAACATTATTGTCCAAGACTCATTATCTATCACAATAAAAGCATCGTTTCCGAAACGATCGTACAATTTATTGATTTTGTTTCTTCTTCCTTGTGAAACGGATTTTTAATTTTTAATTTTAATCATCTTACTTAATATTAAAATAGCTCTAGGATATATATGACTATCGAGCTTATTATATATCTACATTACAAGGAGCGCTGTTTTCTTTTCCTTTATTTATTTATTATAATTTATATTATTTTCTTTTATTTATTTTATTATAATGAATTTACTTATACATTAAAATATACTCTGCTCTTTAGACTCTTGTTCTAATCCCCTATATATATATATATATATATATATATATATATATATATATATATATATATATATATATATATATATATATAAGAAAGAAATACGAGTAAAATATCGTAATATTTAGATTCTTCGGACTACTGTTTTCATCTTGAGTGTGATTTTCACAAGGTTTCGGTCGATGTAACCTTCGACCTTCTTCAGGTGTATATTGTTGAACTCGGGAATGCTTATAACTTGAGAATCTGGACGAAATTTCGAGCGGAACCCTTTATTTACTTCATGGGGGTAGCGTACTCTCGTTCCCTCAGCCATGACTGGATAGAGGTCCTAAATAATTTGCAATAATATTTTTTCGGTCGCCCACACTGAGAATTGAACCTTCAACCTTCAGGAGAATATCACTTTTACAATTGGTTTTTCTAAGTTCTTTTTAATCACTGCGCCATTCTTCGATTCTCATTGAGATGGTCGGCTGAGTTGTGTGTCGATAAGATTCCATCTAAATAAAATTCTGAAATCAAGTTTCAACGCCATAAAACTAAGGAATTTAATTCTACTGCATTTGCATTAAATTATTTCTGTTTTTGCGTCCAAGTGCTTGATTCTTACCTATTCTTTGCCGTATTGTATTTATATCCTGTGTCGAAAGGTAGACATAAGGTTAAGTGGAAGATTTAATTAAAGTGTTTTTATGGAACGAACTGGATTCGAACTTTGTACACTTAGGTTTTTAGTTCCCGTCTTAAACACTTAGTCACTGTTGGGCTCATCTAGCTTCGTGGCAAAGTTCACCATTATATCGTATGAATCCGAAGATTGGCATTGGTTGACCCTATATTTTTCCAGTCAAAATTCTTTCAAGGTACTTATGGGAGAGACCACGTGAAGGTTGCCAGCATCTTAAGTGAAAGTAATTTTTGTAGAAAGAACTAGACTCGAACTTGGGACTCCCAAATCGTCAGTCCATGTTGTAAACCATTGAACCAACGTCAATTAATAGTCGCAGCTTTCTTTTCTTATGAGTAGCGTCCCAAATTATCGTATGAAAAAAATTACCCCCAGTAAAAATAGAGTTATGTCCCTTAGACGAATCGGCCTTTCTTCCTGTTTGTCCAGTCTATATCCTTAACCACTTAGCTATGGTCATCGTTTTACTTTACCATAGGTCTTATCTAGTTTTGCAGCTAAGTTAATAGTGTAGTTCATATTAAAATAAAATTAATAGATTTGAACATTTAATTTTTTTTTTATTTCCGGCATATCTTCTACATCTAAAAAGACTGGTTTAACACACTTTACACTTGTCTCAACTATTTCAAGCTAGAAAACATCGCGCTTAACTTGTATAGATGTTTCTTTCATTGTTGTGATTATATATAACTAACGCAGTCAAATAGTTTGTGATTGGGGTTATTTACGCCTGTTAACTACTAATTTAAAGCCAAGCAAACTATTATCGTCAACTTGCAGAATATAAAAGTGCACGTAGCGAGCAATTTGGCATCGCAGTTTTCTCTGACTTGCGCTCTACTAAGTGTTACGTGCAAGAAAAATAATTCTAGGTTTTATATAAGTACTCACTTTACGAAGAAAATTTTCACAGCAATCGAAATTGATCCTCGCAATTTACAAGCGACCTCACTGTTAACAACGTTTTCAACAGTTAAGAGTTAAATGTCGCCATTACTGGTCGCCATTAAGCATAAGTTATTTATGGCGGCACAAATGAGGATATTGAAAGATGGTTGCGTCATCAAAGAACGAAAGGGAAATTGGATAGTCATTTTAAATCCAGAAAGCAGCGCAAATGTATTCTATTTTAATAAATGCCATCCATCAATCGTATCTACGCATACACACACGAGGGTTGTTCCAAAAGTAAACCTCCCATTTTTTTTAACTCGAAAAGTTGAAGAGTTACGATTACGGATGTGGTACCATTACAACGAGCGATTTTGTGCTCCAGAATTTATTTTTTTGCATAGTCTACACCATTCCCAATGCATTTTTGCCAGCGATGAACGATGGCTGTGCATGGACGTCCGAAGTGCACTGTGTCATACGATGGTCGTTTTAAATGTAAAGCCTCCTATTTATTTAACTAAAAAAAAAGTTGAAGAGCTACGAAGACGGGTGTGATACCATTAAAACGAGCGACATCTGCGCCACAGAATGTATTTTCTACATATCATCAGTCTCAATTCACTTTTGCCCGCGGTGAACGATGGCTGTTCATTGGCGTCTGAAGCGCGTTTTGTCATACCAAAAGTGAATCCACTGGTTGTTCCATAAGTAAAGTTTTCTATTTATTTAACTAAAAAAAAAAAAAAAAAAATGAAGACGTACGTTGATGGGAGTAGTACCATAAAAGCGAGTCACATTTTGTGCTACAGATTATATTTTTCTACATAATAACCATCATTCTCAATGCACCTTTGCCAGAAATTCAACAATGAATTCAGTCACCATAACAATGCAATTTACAATCCCCTCTGATGTATTCAGTCGGAAAAAATAGAAGGCGTTACTTTTGGAACGCCTCACGTATATATATATATATATATATATATATATATATATATATATATATATATATATATATATATATATATATATATATATAAAAATTCACATGACTATAGAATTAGCCGCACATGGTGATTTAGATTTACATGTTTAAGCACAGATTTTGTGCACTAGCATTTATAAGCACATCAACTAATACAACTAATACGGCGCAATATATAGGGCCAAATTTCCACAACTCCACGCATAAAAATCGTCTGTATTTCAGCAATAACACGTCGAATATTCTATTCCTGGTGGTCTATTGTGTCTGGTTTATCAGCATAGATATTGAATTTTACATATCCTAAAGAAAATAATCTAACGGTGTTAATCGCACTGACGAGGTGTCCAGTTGACTGGTCCATTTCGTGAAATTATTCATTGATCAAAGATCAAATATTTATCTCAGTAAATTGATTATATCGCGCAATGTGTGTCATATGACTTGTCCTGCTGAAATCACATGATGACTTACCAAACCAAGCTGAACTTAAAATAACTGATAGTTGTCAAATCTGTAATCAAAGACAATAATAATGTCAATTTAAAGTACGCTTTCTCTAAAAGACACCCTCATTATATGTATATATAAGATTATATATATATATATATATATATATATATATATATATATATATATATATATATATAAGAGAAAGAAAATTAAAACTGTAAGTTGAACTTTACAATAAAAATTTATTTTTCGACTGAATACTCCAAAAAACAATTTACAATTCCGCGGAGTTTTAAAGAATTCTATATTTGTTATTCTTCTCATCAGAGGACATAAAGAAATCAGCAAATTATATTTGTAGCAATGCTAAAATTTGCTGGTTAAGGTATTAAATGAAACCACAATTTATTGTTGTTATAAATTGCCAAATAAAAACATGAAAAAATGTTGGATATGTAATATATATATATATATATATATATATATATATATATATATATATATATATATATATATATATATATATATATATATATAAATTACGCATGATATTTCAGCTTGCATGAAAATCCTCTCAAGTTGATCCGAAATGCAGAGAACCGAGTCCAAAATAAGTCCAGCTTGATGATGCATATAATCCGATTGGAAAGCCTTCACTACAACTGAAATAATTAAAATTGTGTTTTTTCGAGCAGTGCAAGTGCAGTAGCCCAAAGAGAAGTCTGTCCCCAATCAAATGGAACCCAATAGTAAAAAGAGAGAAAATCAGTATGAGAACCTTCATCATCGACTTAATTAGAAAAAATGAGTTCAGATTAAATTTTAAAGTAATTAGGTTCAGGCTAAGCGCGCGGGGGGGGGGATCAGTCGCTGAAAGTTCGTAATACTCTAAGCGGAAATTGTCTAGACAGAACGAAACAGATCTTTCTATAAAGTGTTAAATTCGATGTCATTATTAAAAAGAAGTTGGAGGAGTGAGGATTATAAAGTTTTAAGTTTTGCGAATCATAGCTTATCAAGGCTGTCGAAAAGATATGATGATGATAAAGATGACATAATAATAATAATAATAATAATAATAATAATAATAATAATAATAACAACAACAACAACAACAATAATAATAATAATAATAATAATAATAATAATAATAATAATAATAATAATAATAAAATGGGCTTATTTTGGACTCCATTCTCTCTAAAGAACTATTTTGCATTTCAGATCAACTTGAGAGGATTTTCATGCAAGCTGAAATATCATGCGCAAATTTAATAGTAGTTGGGTTGTGAGCGAAGGTGCGATTAAGGTCAGTGCGTCTGCTGGCGGCGGTGAGGGTTAGAAGGAACGGGAGTGCGTTCTGGGGTCAGTGGCAATTACGAGTTAGGTGTAAGGGGGCGAGTTATGCGAGACATTTAAGTGTATCGGTACTATTTCAGCATGTGAACTTATGAAGTGTAGGTTTTTGCGTTTTTATATAAATAGCTTCAATGATTATTAGATGTGTGTGTGCGTATTAATTTCGCTTAAATTGAGAAGGACATATTTATCTACTTCCTAACTAGCTATGGACAAAAAGAACAGACCCAGCCCTGACGTACTGGTAGGGCAACGAGTTTAAGAGAAAGAAATAATACCTGCGACGAGGCATGCCTATAGTATAATTATATACGTCATATACTTTACAACTCTGAACAAAATATTTTATTTAAAAATGAAACTTGACATTAGTTTGTATTTTCTGCTGTTGAAAATGACTTGAATATTTATGGTGCCTTGCATGTAAGAATCGTTCCGTCAAATAACTTTGCTCTGCACAATATTCGAATTTACCCGGGCGTAAAATACGCTTAAATTTGTCCAGATTTCGTATATATTATTACAGATTTGTGATTTCCAAAGTAAAATAAGTATTTGGGTGCCATCAGCAAGAATCGAAACCTAAAGCAAAACTATAGCATTCAAAGCTGGTGACGTTTCCACTGTACCAAAGTGATACGCGTATGAGCAGATTAAAAATAAATTAAGATGAATGTACAAAATGTATGACGATTTTTTCGATTTTGCCCCTTTTTTGCCCCTTAAAAACTACTTTAACCGACTAAAGACCCATAAAATAAAATCTTAACATTTTAGGCCCCTAACGCCGCTCTGCGACTTTTAGTTTCAGAGAGATAGAGTTTGAAAATATGGAGACAGACAGACAGACATAGCGCCTTTTATATGTTAGATTTTGTTGAGTGAATTTTATTTATGTCAGACGTTAACTCTCTCTTTCTATCTCTCTCTCTCTCTTTCTCTCTCACACACACTCTATTCTTTCTTTCTTTCGCATTTTCTTTCTCACCTTTTTCTCTCCCCTCTCTCACTCTTCTTTTTTCTCACTCTTCTTTTCTTTTTTCTCACCCCTTCTCTCACTCTTGTTCTCTCTCTCATTCTCTTTTTTCTTTCTCTTAATTTATTTATTTCCTTCTTGTTTCCTCTTATCTCGCTCTTCTGTTTTTCTCTCTCTTTCTCGCTCATTCTTTCCTTTTCCCATTCTCTTTCGTTCTACAGGATTGAACGATAAAAGTGTCATCCTAAAGAAAACATCACTACAGCTTTATTTTAAAATTAAAAAAAAAATCAATTCAGGTAACTTGATTATGTAGTGGAGCTGACATCTATTTAATGTAGCCTCCTTCAGCTTCAATCACCACCTCAATATAGGTCCGAAACTAGTAACATGCCTTTTTCCACAAGCGCTGGCAGGAGCTCGGCGAATACTCAGCGGATGGCGGCGATCAGGTTTGCTTTGATGTTGTGAGAGGTCATGTTGGTGATGTTCTTAACATATGATCAAACAAAGTAGTTCAGCAGGTTCAGGTCGGGGGACGGAGGGGGCAGTGAGAGAAGGGTACAAAGTCGTAGCACTCCTTCTGAAGCTAAGCCTGGGCCTCTTTGGGCTTGTGGGCCAGCGCCGAGTTCTGCTGCCACACCCAGGGTTCTGCCAGCGGTCATCTGATTGCACCAGAAGATCACCACACTCTCCAGCAGATTCAGGTACACTTTGGTGTTTACTTTCAAGCTAACTTTGAAGATGTGAGGTGGTATGATGTGGCCCTCATTTGAAACCACATAAAAGCCCAAACCGGGGCTAGAAACTAAGTTTTCATCAATCTGGGCACGTCCCTGTTATTCGTGTCAATCCAACGATGCATTTTAAGGGTGTTGGCAATGGTCCTGTTGTCATAATTTGGATCGGTAGAAGGCATGAGCTGTACAACAACGTATCTTTCCCGTTTTTTAGTTCTTCTATTTCTCCCCCACCCCACGCTCTTACGTTTCTTCTTTCTATCTATCCCCTCACCCCCTTTCTTTCTTTATTTCCTATTCAATCTCTTTCTTTCATTCTTATTTTCGGTGCTTCTATATTTAAATAATGAAAAAACAAAACAAAAAAAAAACAAACAAAAAAAAACAAACAAACATGAATTTCAAGTAAAAACAAATTGTACCTATGTAATTGTCATGTCACAAATTACGGAAAACGATAAAATAGAAAATTAATTTTTCGTGAAAAACACTTCCGACAAGGGTAAAAATACTTCGATATAAGACGGACGAATTGGGTCACATGACATAAGCAAAGGGGAAGTAACTCAGTTGAAACACTATGTATAACAGACAGAATTTATTCAGAAAACAAAAATAAACATAAGATAATTTGTGAATTTTTCAAAAAATAACATTTTAAACTTCTTAATTTTTAATGTTTTTTATAAAAATAATTGATTGAATTTTGGTCTTAGATTTCCAAGAAATTGAAAACTTAATTACCTCCCTTGTTAATTCCAACTGGAAGCCGAAGATTTTTAAAACAAATCAGAGTAGATTTTACAACTGTCTTTTTTATGATTAATGAATGTTCTTCTCATCGTTTTCCGTAATTTTTGGATATGTTATTCTTTTCGAATTGACAATTACGTAAGTACCATTTGTTTTACTTGAAATTAAATACTTTTCATTTTTTTTTTAATATAGAAGCACCTTATTTTTTTTTTTTACTTCCTCACGTTCTTTCTTTCACCCTTGCACCCCCTCTCTCTCTATCTATCATTTATCTCTACTATCTATCTGAAATGTAGAGGTTTAAGAAAATCAACTTTTCGCCCGTTGTTTTCTGAAGAGAAAAGAAAAGTAAAAACTGATTGTTTATGAAATCGTGATGTGCGTCATTTGATAATGAAATCTTATTAATGCACAAATGATGAAATATTGCTGGGTTAGGGGGTGGGGGAGCGGAGTGTATGCAGGCGATGTGCCTCTTAAACTGCTGACGAATATCACCTACATTTTCCTTTCTTTTCATTGAACTGACATCAAAAGGAAATGAAAGATGTGCACCGGGATGGACAAGGGAGGTAACCACAAAAGAAGTCAATCGACCTTTGAAATGTTTACGTGAATTTCGCCTCACGTGAATAGCTGACTTTTTTTTAATTCCCTTTTATTATTATTTATTTATTTTTTTTTAGTTTAAGGTGTGAGCGAACGTCGACGCAAAGTAACCTGTAATCGGTAGAAGCAATCAATAGGACAAATAAAATAAAAGAAAAATACTGAATGATAGAATCTTGACATTAATGATATTAAGGATACGTTATAATTTGGTGTTGTTTATTTTTTGCTTTACGGTATATCGACCCGTTCGCACATATTTTATGCAGAGACACAAAATAATATGAACATTATTTTAAGTAAGGCAGCAAAATAACGTTTAAATTATTTTGTTAACTCTGAGAATAAAGTCAATCCTTTGAAAGTTCATGAAATAAGTAAAATTTTAAGGTTTCAACTTGTATTTCTTGTCGAATAATAAATTGTTGTAAATTCTAATTTATGGAGTTTCAACTGATTTCTTTATATACGTATATTATTATCATTTTGACATAATGAATCTTCAGATATGAAAAATAAGACCCAACTTACGACTGTATATTGCCACCCAATATGTATATTTCGATGCTACGTACACGAGCATCCACATTTCGCCATTAATAGGTTAGTCTCGATGGAAATTGAAATACACGTTTATATTTTCTTTTAAAAATCACAAAGGAAACAACTGGAGTTTACAGAAGTGTTATATATATATATATATATATATATATATATATATATATATATATATATATATATATATGTATATATATATACATAGTAAGTAAGTTATAAAATATATATGGCGATTAAGCTACACTGAACATTCCGCGTTTCATCCACTCTAGGACTCTTCAGGCTTAGGCGCATAAGCATGAAGAGTCCTAGAGTGGATGAAACGCGGAATATTCAGTGTAGCTTAATCGCCATATATATTTTATAACTTACTAACTAGCTCTACCTACGTATTGAGCACTTTTGAAGTAAATACTTGAAGTTTACGCATAAATTTTTACTTTCGTATATTAATTTTAAGCGAGTAAATGAAGTATATATATATATATATATATATATATATATATATATATATATATATAAATTTATAAGCGATAAAAATAAACAGTATAATTAATCTAGGGATTATGGCCTAACGGTTAAGGCACCGGACTGTGGTAAACATGGTCTGAGGTTCGATCCCTGGAAACAGTTAAACTACGCTGATGAGAGGTAATGACCTTGAAACACGCGTGTACGTAGATTACTGTTTTAAAAATTATAAATAAATAAAAATGTTATATATATATACGTCCAAATTAAAAAGGGCGACTTTCTTAGTAAAAAAAAAAAAAAAAAAGCCAATATTAACCGTATGTATCGCTTGAAAAATAACAACAATAACAAAATCTCTCTCTCTCTCTCTCTCTCTCTATATATATATATATATATATATATATATATATATATATATGATGTTAGATATCGTGGAATTATATTCATCTGCAAAAAATCTAGCTAATTTTCATATTCTTTTAAACATTTATTTTAATTAAAGTTTTTTCGGTTTTCTTATGTTAACTATTAAGTGTGATTTATTCATGCAGATATTCTACAAGATTTATACTTGCGTAATATTTGCGTAACAAGGTTATAGTAAATACAGAACTCTTTCTATATATATTTATGTATGCGTATATATATTTAAAAAAAAAAATGTTGCCTACCAAACCCCTCAATTAGTTTTTAGTCTACGGAAATGAAACTTCATATATAGAGTATTCGGACCCATGTGAAACTTGTTTTAGCCGGGGAAAATCTGTGTAAAATTGTGAAAATTAAAAAAAAATGGAATCTGCCAGGTGAAGGTCGAACGACAACATTACGAATATGCATGCGTAACGTAATAGCTATTGGTTCATGTTTTAATTTTTAGCCTTGCAACAAACATATCTTCATAGTAAAGTCATTAACATCGAACGAAGAAATAAATCATAAGCTGAACGTTTTGGTTTAGATTCTCGCACGAGTCCTGTTTTTAAAGTTTTTAAATTATTACTATATATTATAATGTTAAATACGAAATCTGCATTAATCAAATGATCATATTTAAGCCTATTTTACGACCGGGAAATACCGAGCGGCTCTATAGTACACACACACACACACACACACACACACACACACACACACACACATATATATATATATATACACACACACATATATATATATATATATATATATATATATATATATATATATATATATATATGATGAAAATAATGGAAATAGTATTACAAAATAGAGAAATAAAAAGGATATATATATATGTGTGTGTGTGTGTGTGTGTGTGTGTGTGTAGACATGACAGAAAAGAATATACATCACTAGAAAGAATTTATATCAATAAACATATAATTTATAGAACAAAATCAAAAATAAATAGTCACATATTTAATAACTAAAACTTGGTTGACATTCTCTTTGCTATTTTTAATGCTAGAGCCCTTCTACACTTCGTGTCAAATTATTAAATAGATAACATTTTTTTACCAGTTTCAGAAACTTACCGGTAGTTTCGTAGCAAAAACTTCGGAAACGTTGGCAATGCTGAGCTGCGCATAGTGTGAAACGTTGGTACTGTTCTGCACAATGTAAACAACTTGCCATCGTAATTGCTGAATTCACGGTATTTGAGGTTTGTCCAATTATTAACAAAGCAGTTTTTTTTTATCTATAAAATGGGTCGTAAAGGTGGATTAAGTAGTTCTAAAAAGAGTGCCATTACAAAACAGCAAGCAAAATTTAAAACTACCCTCGAAATATCGAAAATGATAGGAAAGTACCATCAAACTGTGAAGAACATTGTCATTGACACTACAAAGGTACGTAAGAGAGCTGATAAAGGTAAATCTAGAGTTGTTTCACGCCGTTCTCTACTCCAAATTAAACGTGATGTTGTTAAGAACCGTGGCCAGATTAGTCGAGAAGTCTTTGACCAAGTCTGATTAAAGAATGTTTCAAAAAGTACTCGATGTCGCCTTTTGAAATAAGTGGCGAAGTCTGTTAAGCCGGCACAAAGCCTCTATTAAAGCAGCATCACATACAAAACCGATAGAAATGGGCAGAGGACAACATGAAAACGGATTTTTCCAAAGGTTTGTTCACGGATGAAGTGCGTGTCACTCTTTATGGCTCAGATGGTTGGAGCAAGGGATGGGTCTTAGATGGACGACATCGTCATCAGTGTTTAAGGCGCCAACAAGGTGGTGGTGGGATAATGATTTGGGCTGGGAGTATCAGAGGTACTTTAGTTGGCCCATGGAGAGTCCTAGAAGGCGTAAAAATGACGTCAAATGCTTACATAGCTTTTCTGGAAGAGCACTTTGAACCATAGCTGAAGAAGCAAAGGTTGACGTTCAGAAGAACCGTTATTTTTATGCAGTATAATGCTCCCTCGCATGCAGCAAACAAAAGCAAAGAGTATTTGCAACAACTGGGGTTCTCTGGGCGACGGAAGATGAAGTGGCCTGCGAATTCACCAGATTTGAACCCAATTGAGAACCTTTGGAGAATCATGAAGCGACGTCTCTATGCAAGTGGAGGCCAATTTAAGAGCAAAGATTAGGTGTGGGATGCCCTTCAAGAGGTATCGCGAGGAATAACTGTTGACGAAATCACAAATTTTACTAATTCTGTGGGCCAACGTCTTTTACAAGTCATTCATAAAAAGGGATCGCATATATCCTACTAATTATGTCAACGTAGAAATTGCTATAAAGTTATTGTGTTCTAAGGATTTTTCCTAGTTTATGCAATGTTTTTTTTCTCAACCTCGTTAATAAGTTGACACACTGAAATCTTTTGCCATAGTTTCGCTAATACTGCTTTAAATACTTTTATTTTCAGATTGGAGTAGCTGAATAGTATTGTAAGCACTTTATCAAAGTTTCATGGATTTTTATTCACAGTTCCTTAAATATTAAAAAAAAATGTAAACTTGTTAATAATTTGATACGCAGTGTAGGCATGATATTGATCTGTTGACGAATATTATCGTGAGGAATTTCTACCCATGTTTGACGTAATAATGCTGAAAGCTTACCCTCAGAAGATAGCTTTCTTTTCTTTTTGCGAATGTTCCAGTCTAATATGCCCCCTAAATTTTCAATTGGGTTCATAGCCGGGGACTGATTTGGCCATGGAATTTATTAATCCTATTTTAGCTCAACCAATGTTGTGTCGCTTTAGCAGAGTGACAAGGAGCTCCGTCTTTCATAAATAGGGAGTTAACTTAGTTCATTTTAGCACTTGATGATATTGGTGGGAGTCCTTCATGTGATATTAAAACTTATTTAGCAGAATTGATGTTTCCTTCGCATTCTGCCAGATCTGAGCGACCATCACTCCAAATTGCACCTGATACCATAACCGAGAAACACCCATGTTTCAGCGTTGGCTGCAATCTTTTAAAGTCAAACTTTTGCTGATGGAGCTTCCATACCCAAACCCTTCCTTAGTCAGGAAATAATGAAAATCGTGACTGATCAGAGAAAATGAAATTGGTCCAAAAGGTCTTTCCACCTTCTCACGAGCCAAATCATTTATGCGCTTGATATTGGCAGGACGAAGAAGAGGTTTTCTTTCTCGCAGCTTTATCAACTTGTGAAGATACTTGACATCTATTCTGGGATTAACACCAGCTTGTGTGGCAATGCAGAGATTTTGTACTGAGGTTACCCTTCAACATTTCTTTTCACAAAACGTCACGGACTCGGAGCACTTTTTTTTGTTACTCTGTGAATTGTACGATCACTCTATTAACAGTAGAAATAGGTATTGAAAGATTTGCTGCTAGTTTGCGTGGACATACCACCTCCATATTGACCCACGATTCTTCCTCGCAGAGATTCTGAAAGGTCTGATTCTCTATTGGTTCGTGGCATGCTTCATTGTCGTTAGATGTAATTTTGATTAGATGCTCTAAGTTACTTCAGCACTATTCTTATCTGTAGTACACTAACAACTATTTCCCTCAAGCGGATTATCTTAACTCTAAACTTTAATCCATGATTATAATCATATATTTACTTTACTCTTAAATAAAATCACCCAACCTATGTTGATTAAAACTTTAAATCGTCTCGAAGACTAAATAAAAAAAAAACTCCATCTTTTTATATCCCTTCCCTCCCTAAATTTCACTTAAACTCTTTTACTACCCAATAAATTTATAACTGTTTCCTTTTCATTTTATTACTCTTGATAATTATAAATCTATTACTTTATAATTATAAATCTACCATTGTTTCCCCTATTATTTTATATAAAATAGCGTTTATATTAATTTTATGGGCGCATCTTTAATAGGACGCATCTTGACTATATCTGCCCTACCATTGCAACCGCCGCCGGGTTTTGTAGACATTTTGACCCATTATGACTTCGGTGACTTTCGCTAGCCGTCATTTGTTTTCTCTTTCAACCCTTTTATGACACATTGAAATTATATCCTTCCGTTATTTTATAGTTTCTATCTCCTCTACTTATTTTGTCATATTTTCCTATTTTTTTCCTTTTTTATTTCATCTCTTTTAACAAACTTCTTGACATCCTCAATCTACTTTCTTTCCTTCTCTCTTTTTAATTCTAATTTCTAATTTTCTCCCTCCCATCCCTTCCCCTCCTTTCTTTCTCTCTCTCCCCTCCTTTCCCTTCTCTATCCATTACTCCAACTCTTGGTTTTTAATATCCATATGTAATCCAAAATCTTTTTTTTATAATTTATTTTGGCTTAAATTGTCTGATGACAAAGGCTGAATAATTTGTTCATCCCATCTATAGAAACAATCTTGTAATTATTTAGCTGTCCTGGATATGACCTTAAACTATATCTGGTGAGGCCCCAGCTTGCAGGCTTGGGGGAGTGTGGAGCCACCCTTTAATTGCCATTGCTCCCAAGTCCACTCTGACTCGGAGGGGTAGTACCTGTCAGGGTCCCTACTATGAGTTAAATAGAAACTGACTTGAAAAAAAAACCCCAAATATATTCTATTAAAAAACTTTTCTTCAAAATTACTGGAGTTGGCATTAAATAACCTGAAAAGGGTTGATATGCTATAAAACAAAAAGAACCAACCAACAAATTATTTAGCAAATACTGCTGAGGTTGAAATAATAAAAAACATATTTAGCTCTACTAACGTATCGAGCATTTTTTTCGTGTTTTTATTTTGCCAAATATACCTCTTAATATATATATATATTTATATATGTATATATATATATATATATATATATATATATATATATATAATTGTATTCTGTAAACTCTAGTTGTCGGTCACTTAAGCTCACATGCGCAGATCAGGATATTATAATCATATGATCACTCTTGCTGTCTAGACATTCACACTTTATATACATGTAAGGTTGTACTGTATTTCTGACGGTAAACGTTGGTTGTGTGGTTTGTTTCTTGCTAATGGAGTCAGATAGCATTGTGGCTGGGTTCGAAGCTTCTGACCGGCTGTAATCGTAACACCCTGCACTGATCATTCTCGAAACGATGAAACAATATTGTTTGTAGATATTAAAAAAATAATTATATATATATATATATATATATATATATATATATATATATATATATATATATATATAAATAATTATATATATATATATAAATAATTATATATATATATATATATATTCGTTGTTGTACGTTTTTTTATCAATATATAATAACCAATATATATATATATATATATATATGTATATATATATATATATATATATATATATATATTGGCCGTTGTACGTTTTTTATACAAACATTATTAGCTAAATGGAAAGAAATATACAATGTTGGCAAAGAAATATTGATTGTTGCCCGTGCACAAAACAGTTCAGTAAAATGTACCGAAATTTCTTTTTAAACAAAAATTATTGGTAATATCAATAAAACCTTATTATTTGCAACATAGCAGAACTGTTCGTATTATTTGGATTTATCGAACTACTGTTCTTATCTTGAGTGCGATTTTCACAATGTTTCGGTTGATGTAACTTCCAACCTTCGTCAGGTGTATTTTGTTGAACTCAGAAATGTTTCTGCCAAACTTGGAAATTTGGACGGAATTTCCAGCGGAACCCTTTGTTTAATTTACGGGGATAGCGTGCTTGTGGTCGGTCAGCAATGACTTGATAGAGGTCCTAGGAAATGCGCAATTGTATTTTTCGGTCACTAACACTGAGGTTGAACCTTCATTCATTCACACACACACACACACACACACACACACACACACACACACACACACGCACGCACGCACGCACGCACGCACGCACGCACGCACACACACACACACACATATATGGAAACTTAACGAACTTTTTTGATTTTGATTTTTGGATTTTACTGTTATTGGATATTTACCCTTCACCAAACTATCAATTTACGTGAAATCACCCTTTTCTTCACCTATTTCCCCTGCTTCACTATTTGTTACCAAGTAAGATCTATGACTTACTTATAGTTTCATCAAATACTTTTGCCAGCAAAATCCGATCCCGCATTTTGCTAAATCCTACCCTCTTTTTTATTGCATTTTCACCCCCAACCAAGGCACATTGCCACTTTGTTGTGGGGGCTACTATCAGGTACATACGCATCAGGGGTACTGTGTAGGGAATTTGGCAGCAAGATGCGATTCACATTACACTTGAACTTTTGCATGTCAGTACAGTTGGGGAAGCAGGGACCCGGAAGGGAATTCCAAAGTCTAGCGGTTCTGGGGAAGAAACTACTGGAGTAAAAGGCTCTCTTACATCTAGGGATCTCTACCGTGAAGGGGTGGAATTTTGCTGCCTGTCGGGTTTGTCGGGGGTATTTACGTCGAGGAAGCACAAGTGCTTGGAGTTCGTTAGAGCATTCACCGTTAAAGTACTTGTAGAGCAAGTAGAGGGATGCAACATTTCGTCGATGGGACAGAGGCTGAAGTTTAGATGACAGTTTAGGACCTATCAGATTGGCGACTCTCGTTTGAATCTTGTCTAAGAGCAAGAGACTAGTGGCAGTTGCACCAGCCCAAATATGACAACAATACTCCATACATGGGCGAATGTTGGCCTTATAGAGGTATAGGATACTTTCGGGCGTTAGTATCTTTCTAGCACGGTAGAGAGAACCCACCTTCTTCGCAGCGGTCTTGGCAATGTTCTCAATGTAATTGTTCGAACTCATGTTTTTTGGGAACGTTAGACCGAGGAATTTAAAAGATGCACTTTCAGATAAAGAGTCATTGGCCATTGCTATTGGTGGTAGGGACGGTTTCTTGTAATTATTGAAGGAAACAAGTTTAGTCTTGACAGCATTGAATGTGAGCATCTATTTTTGTCCCCATTCCACTACGGCACGGAGGTCATCCTCTAGTTGTTCTGCCATTTCTTTAGATATGTGTTCATTTGTTTTTCTGTCGTGTCTGTTATAGAACGTGGTGTCATCAGCATATATACCCATCTCACAGGCAATTTTGTGAGGGAGGTCATTTATGAATACATTAGGAATAACAGAGGTCCAAGGATAGACTCGCATTTATATCATATTGTTTAAATGTATGACCGTCAAGGACAATCTGAATTTTTTTCTTATCTAAGAAGGATTTAATTATGTTATGTATTCTTCCAGTGATATCGTATGATCTGATTTTCTTGAGAAGACCCTCATGCCATACCCTATCAAAAGCCTTAGATATATCTAGAGCCACCGCTCTACCCTCCTCCGCTTTGTCCAGTTCTGAGTTTACAGTTAGGATGTCGGCTGTGGAACGGGCTTGCCTAAATCCATATTGTTGGTTAGTCAGAAGTTTAGTATCTGTAAGGTGATGAACGAGCTTGGTTAATTATGGTCTCAAATATTTTGTCGAAGAATGGGAGGAGGCTAATGGGGCTATAATTTACTGGGTCAGTTCTTTCGCCAGAATTCTTGAAAACTGGTATATATATATATATATTAATGAAAAAAGTTATATATATATATATATATATATATATATATATATATATATATATATATATATATATATATATATAGTAATGTGATTGATAATTTAAAATTCAAGTTAGAATTAAAAATTAAAAATCTGTTTCATAAGAAGGAACAACAACAAAGTCAATAAGTTGTACGATCGTTTCGGAAAACGATGTTTTTATTGTTATAGACATTAAGCCACGGACAATAAGTTTGACATATAGTTTTTTGTAAACAAAGTCTCCTCATCAGCAAAAGTATTGGGTGGGTTTTTTATATGTAAAAGACACCATAAATAAACCTAGCAATGTAGATGTATCTTTTAATTGTTCGCCTTTTGAAACCCGTAATTATCGTCAAAGCATTTATTTGGATGTTTATTGTAGCTTATAAATGTACGAGAAAAAAAAGCTACGATAAACATTCAAATGAATGCTTTTTTAACTCAAAAATTCATACTTTTTTGTAAATATTGCATTATGCAATACTTTTTATGCGGTTCTTAGTTTTATTAATTAATTAATATGATGTTTTGTTTTATTGTTGTTAATGTTGTTGATAAATATGCTTTTAAAACATTAAATATTTCTTGTGAAAAGATTTCTACCTCAACAGAAAAATGTTCAACAAAATGATTAACTGGAAAATTATTTTACCGAAAAACTTTGATTAATATTAAACTTTAAAAAGGAATTTTCTAGAATGTAAATAAAACTATTTTATTTTAAATCATTCAGATATACCTTATGCACTAATGAAAATGTAATTGGCAGTGTGTTGTACTTTTTAAGATTTTGAATATTTATAAGTTTTTAAATAAAATAAATTGTCTGTATAGAAAACGATTATTCCGTTGATTTTATTCTTTTTTATAACAGAAATAAATTGACTTTAATACAAAAAATTAGAAGAAAATGCAAAATTATCGAATTATATCAACGCATTTTATCAAATTTTGCAAACAAATTTTGTAAAAACGATTATATAGTACATTGATTTTTAAATTATTTGAATTTTAAATGAAAAAAACATCGATTGAAAAATGTAAAATCTCAAGAGAAATAAAATAATCAGTAAATTATCAAAGAACTTTGTCTTTATAAAAACAGTTATTGGATTAAATTTTGTTTGCAAAAGAAAAAACAAAATCCAAATGAATCCAAACTACGTGAATTATCAATAAATGTCGCCATTATAAAAACGGTTGCTTTATCATTATAATATTGATGTTAAATATTTCATTTAATTAAAATCAAATATTATACATAAATTATGTCGAATGTAAAAACGTAAATACAACAAACAAATACAAAAAAATAATTAAATACATAATAAAAAACATAAATAAATAGAATAAACGGCAAATAAAATCATAGAAAACATACATATATTTTATTAAATATAAAAAATATCGCAATTATTAAATTATTAAAACATTTAATGGATGATAATATCACAGATAATATAGAAAAATAAAATTTATTTGTGCAACATAATTAAATATATAATAATAATAACATAATTAAATATATAATAACATCCCAGCTGATATAGCAAATATAAAATTTATTTCTAAAATAAAAAAGTATTTAGTGATTAATCAAGGAAGATTACGAAGAGGAGTGACGCTATTACAACTCAGAAAACTCAAATCCCCAAAGTAGTTACCTTTTGTTGCAATATTTTTGAATTAACGAGGGGGGTATTTATTTAAATGCTGCCCACATCAGCATTATTTGGCACAAGGCCTGGAAAGTGGAAACCCCGCAAGCTCCCCTAAATGAGGGGCACTCCTGCAATTTTAAAAATTGCCTGAGTAACCCCGTCGGCATTCCCCGGTCGGGGCGCCTCAGGCAGCAAGCAATAAACTTGCCCCACCGGAAAGCCCGGTGGCAAGGCCTGGGAGGGTGGACCTCCTAGGTATTACCCAGGCGGTGTACCTCAGTCCAACAGGTGCTGAGCCGGTTCCCGGCCCCTCACCTCTTGGGCTGAGTGTCAAGTGACGAATCCTTGACTTGTACTACCCTGTCTCCCTGCAGCCGAAGCCGCTAGGAGACATCCCATCACAACAGAGTAGTAATGGTCCCTCACAGTTGGAAGATTCTATTTATAAACGATGCTGCTAGGAACTGACGAATCAAATTAATTCACGTTCTGCTACCAACCAATCAGAAACCAGATTTGCTCCATAAAAATTAAACCTTTTCTGTAGCAACTTCGCATATATTTTCTTCGTGTCAACACGAGAAGAATCTTTTGCTCTGTGGCTTCCAACTCAAGAAATGTCTACTGAGAACCACTCATCTCCAGGACTTGCATAGAACATCATTCTCTCTCTCTCTCTCTCTCTCTCTCTCTCTCTCTCTCTCTACCGTGTTAGAAAGTTACTTACGTCTGAAAGTATCTGATACATCTACAAGGTCACAATTCGCCCATGTATAGAGTGTTCTTGTCACATTAAGGCTGGTGCGTTTGCTACTAGTATCTTACTCCTGGACAGGGTTCAAAAAATAGTCGTCGACCTAATAGGTCCTGAACTGTCAGCTAGGCTTCAGCCTCTGTCCCATCGACGAAATGTTGCATGCTGCTGCCTGTTTTACAAGTATTTTAATGTTAGATGCTCTGACGAACTACAAACCCTTGTACCCCCTCGACGTAAATACCCTCGACGTAAAACCCGACAAGCAGCAAAACCCCACCCCTACACAGTAGAAATCCCCAGATGCCAGAAAACCTTCTACTCTAATGGTTTCTTTTCTAGAACTGCTAGACTTTGGAATTCCCTTCAGGTTCCTGTTTCCCCGACTGCACTAACATGCAGAAATTCAAGTGTAATGTGAACAGTCATCTTTCTGCTCAACTCCCTACATAGTATCCTTGCAACTTATTTCACTGATAGCAGTCCCCTACATTAAAGTGGCACTTTGCTTTGTTTGGGGTGAAAATGGGATGAAAAAATAATTTTCCGGTTAAGCATTTTATTAAACATTTTTCTGTTGAGGCAGAAATATATATATATATATATATATATATATATATATATATATATATATATATATATATTAGTGTATTTAGGCAGCATTCCTTCATTCAGGCAAACATTATTAAAAACAACAGAGATACCTTGCTTAATAATTCTTTTTTTCATTTTTTTCGATCTTTCGTAAGATTTTTTTAACTTCAAGATGGAAGGTATTTATAAATGTTCCATGGTTCACACGAGCGCTTTCGATTCTTTCTTGAATCATCATCAGGTGGAGATAAAATATTAAAAATAGAAGTGAAATATATTGTTACGAATGATAAAAAGAGTCAATGAAAAGTCGATTAAAATATACATTTACGAGTGATAAAAAACTCGATTAAAAATTAGGATTATAAAAGGCAATGTTAGTAAAACCAGTCGTATACTGGTTATGCTAAACATTTCAGCACATTATTGCTACTTTCAAAATTAATGCTATTTATAGATGGGTGCTGGGTTTTTATATATAGTGCTTCAAGTATTTTTAATTTTTTACAATTACTTTCTCGTTGAAAAATCCTTGTGTTGTCCACGAGGACCTTTCTAAGATTAGAGGGGGGACAGTTATGTTGATTTATTAAATGCTGGTATATTGAGCTAGTACTGTTCAAATGCATCGTTAATCGACGGGACAATGTTGTTTTTGTATGTCCAATATATGCGTTTTTATTTTCGGAGTTACACTCTCCTAAGGGGCATTGAAATTGTGCACAATATTGGTTTGCTCCAACATTTTTGTCGCCGGCGAGGAGTTATTTTTAACAATGAGGTTCTGGGTTCGATACTTCTTATAGTATATAATAAATTTAATCTTAGAATTGTTCTCTAGAGGTGCTGTATATCATGGAACATTTGTAAATACCTTCCATCTTGAAGGTAAAAAAATCTTACGAAAGATCGAAAAAATGAAAAAAAGAATTATTAAGCAAGGCTGTTGTTTTTAATAATGTTTGCCTGAATATATATATATATATATATATATATATATATATATATATATATATATATATATATATATATATATATATATATATATATATAATTCTGCAAACTCCGGTTGTTTTCTTCGTAATTTTTAAAAGTAAAAATAAATTTATCTGAGATTTTTTCAATTTAAATCTAGGCTGACTCATTAGGTTTTCTTTTTCATATCTGAAGATTCATTATGTCAATATGATTTAAGTTCATGGATTTGCATGGTGTATAATACTCAATGTTTAAATTCTACAAAAATCAGATGTATCGGAATTTTCACTATTTGTTTCTGTCCCCTTTGTTTTTAAAAACAATTGAACTTAATATAGCCCACATTACAACCCCTTACGCGTAGCAACTGTGTTTCAAAATTCGAATGATTGGTTCATTAGGTAATGATTGAATAGTGCATATATGATCGTAGTTAAATTATTTAGTTTCCTGACATGCATATCAACGCGTTGACGATATGAAATGAACTAATTTGGACATTTGTCAATGAATGGGATTCTTTTATTCTTGGTTGTAGGATGGAATAATGAATGGGAGCGATGATGTCAGCCATTAGTCTGTTTTATTTATATTGCTATCACTTAGTTTTCTGAATGAACCAGATCCTGACCATGCTCAAAGTGTTGTCAGCGGTCAGTGTTTAAGTAGAAACGGGAAATGATTAGTAGGACCAGTTCCTCAAAATGACACCAATTTTTAGTAGCCACATTTGCTTCTATCTTCAATTTTCCTTTCTTTTTACTTGTCTTTGGGTTTATTTTTCTATTTTTTTTTTGTTTCATTCAGATTTTTATTCTTTCTTGTTACGCCCTCCTCTCTATCTTTCTTTGTCTTTTGGTTGTGTCACGTTGTAACATTTATAGATGATATGTGATAATGACGCAGCCTGTGAGAGTGGGCTTAAGGACGTGGCCTTCGTAATATATTAAGGAGGCCAAGAAACCAAAGTCAATAATCTGCTGACATCACTGAATCTAGTCTATTGACTCTGATCACGTGTTCCAAGAAAAAACCTAAAGTTAATAACGTCTAGTGGCAAAACCGAGAGAAGATAGATAACTATTTTCAGGGATTTTACTAAATCCCTGAAAATACTTTTACTAAGAAACAAACAAAAAACAAAAAAAATATGATAACTATATAATCAAATATATAACAAATGAATGTTACCAAAAGCACGATAAGGTACTTTTCTAACTACCTGGATACGTTTTGTATGTATGTGTATTTTAACGGAATCTAAAGTTTTATTCAGTTCGATAAAGAACTAGTGTCGATCTGCTAAGGTACAATAGGAAATCAAGATGTCTGACGAAAACACGTTGTCTTCGGAACGTAAAAAATGGTTCAAAATTCGAATATATATATATTAAATATCATTATGGAATTAAAAAATTTTCCCAACGTAACGGCTGAAGAAAACACGCATATTGGTATGTGTATATATATATATATATATATATATATATATATATATATATATATATATATATATATATATATATATATATATATGTGTATATATATATATATATATATATATAACAGCGATAGTAATTATTATTATCTATTATTTTTTATATTATTTATTTTTTTTTAACTGTACGTTTGTTAGTGTTAAAAAGTTACATGAAAAGGTTGCAAAAATGTTTTAACTACGCAATGAGAATGATAATATTAGTAAAAAATGATAATATTAGTAAAAAAACGATAATACTAGTAAAAAAATGATAATATTAGTAAAAAAATGATAATATTAGTAAAAAAATTATAATATTAGTAAAAAAATGATAATATTAGTAAAAAATCGATAATATTAGTAAAAAAATGATAATATTAGTAAAAAAACGATAATATTAGTAAAAAAATGATAATATTAGTAAAAAAACGATAATATTAGTAAAAGAACGATAATATTAGTAAAAAAATTATAATATTAGAAAAAAAATTATAATATTAGTAAACAAAATGATAATATTAGTAAAATAATGATAATATTAGTAAAACAATGATAATATTAGTAAAAAAAACGATAATATTAGTAAAAAAATGATAATATTAGTAAAAAAATGATAATATTAGTAAAAAAATGGTAATATTAGTAAAAAAACGATAAAATTAGTAAAAAATCGATAATATTAGTAAAAAACGATAATATTAGAAAAAAAACGATAAAATTAGTAAAAAATCGATAATATTAGTAAAAAAATGATAATATTAGTAAAAAAATGATAATATTAGTAAAAAAAACAATAATATTAGTAAAAAAACGATAATATTAGTAAAAAAATTATAATATTAGTAAAAAAATTATAATATTAGTAAAAAAAATGATAATATTAGTAAAAAAATGATAATATTAGTAAAATTGATAATATTAGTAAAGAAACGGTAATATTAGTAAAAAAACGATAATATTAGTAAAAAAAATGATAATATTAGTAAAAAAAACGATAATATTAGTAAAAAAACGATAATATTAGTAAAAAAATTATAATATTAGTAAAAAAACGATAATATTAGTAAAAAAACGATAATATTAGTAAAAAAAAACATGAGAAAATAAAAATCGAACTTTTAAGTAAATTCTACAACAAATTTCTGTAATGTTTTAATATTTCATGTTTGAAATATTTTTCCACTAATAACTTTGTTTGTTTATATTTTTTACATAGGTATCACCACTTATCAAGACCAAGAGGTCACTCGAGGATAACGGTTCAAGAAACATTATTTGTTTAAATTTAGCTTATTACTTTTGTTAACTTATTGTTCGTTTTTCAGTCCATCTAATTAATTGTTCGTTTTTTAAATTATTTATTTTTTATTTGGATTTAGAAAATATCTGGTACTTATGCACTTAAGTTACAGTGCTGCTTTTTAAAAAGAGTATTTTTAAGTTAAATTCAAATTTTAACTTTTCTAATTGATAAATGAAAGTACATAATAATTACAAAACACTCTCCTCTCCCCATGGCAAAAATAGCTTTATAAATAATAACGTTATTATTTCAGCACAGTAACATAAGTGCGCAAGTACTAAATATCTTTCATCTTTATTTAAAAAATATATTGTTGTTCGTTTCAGTTTTAAAAATATTTAATCTAGTTCGTTTTAATTAAAAAAAAATTATCGTTTGATTTTAAGTTAATTGTTTAATAATTGTTTATTGCTTGATTATTTAGTAATTATTTTTGCAAAATTTGATTGTCGTCTGCATCAAACATATGTAATTTTACATGCTTATTTTTTATTTATACTAAATAAAGTTCAGTTTTGCTATAAATCGAATCGTGTTTCATTTCTTTTGTTCTTTTTAAATTTATAAGTAAATAATGAACGTATTTTAATTTTTAAAATCTATGAAACAACGAAGTGTTTTATATTTAATGCTTAAACACAACATTTTTGTTTTGAATTCTTTGTTTTTTCTTTTAATTGATTTATTGAATGAGTTTCAGTACAAACCGTTGTGTTCGATATTTTTCTCTTTTTTGATGAAATTTCAGTTTTCTAATGCTTTTTGTAAAAGATTTTAATTCCTTATCGGCAGTTTACTCTTCAGCAGATCTTACTTTATAGGACCTGAGCGATGACATCAGTTTGCAGCTCACGGGCCTGATGACATATATTACGATGGCCATCTCCTGCTCATGACGAGTTAGAAAGTGTTAATGCGACTTGAGTCAAGTGATGCGGAACTGGGTTTTACCCGTAACTTTTTTTTATTAGAGTTATAAAACATAAATCTGGATCACACTTTTTATTAAGGTATTAGCACTTATCAAGGCCCAAGGGCCACTCGAGAATAAAGCCTCACCATATCTTTAAAAACAAAATTTCGCGACTTACCACGATCTAAGGCCAGTCTTTGAGCTGTTAAAGGCAGCATATCAGTATCACTCGCTATCTGGTCGGCACATCTCGGGTCGTCGTTCTTGGTGCCAGGAAACTCTTTGGTATTGCTTTCTAATTCTCAAATGACCTGGAAAATAGTTCTTCAAAGTCTTGGTATGAACTAATACGCCCTATAGTCTGATTACTTCTTGCGTGACCAAACCACCCCACAGAGCTGTCCCTCTCCTCCGAGGAAATAAAGGCCAATTTTTATGACTGGTATAATTTTTCATTATGAACTGGTAATTTGGACGTTTTCTTTAAGAAATCAGTTCGCAAAGAAGAATAAATCGATGCAACAGCTTATATTTCTCTCCACATTTCGTGCAAGTGACTATGCATAAATGTTTCAATAAGTAAAAAAATGGACGTTAAAATCATAATTTAATTTCGAAACAACGATAGTCTTTTTCTTTATTTATATACAAACTCCAAACAGCTTTACCACATGCTTAAAAACAAAATTTCGCGACTTATCACGATATGAGCCAATCTAGAATAAAGCTTCGTTACACCATTAGCCCTTTATGACCGAGTTAAACTAATTCGTGTAGTTATAAATAAATGAATATAACGGCATAAATAAAGTTGGAATTTTTTTTTTTTACGTATTAGTTCAATATCTGGGTAGATGCTAGATACCTTCAGATTGCAACTGTCAATTGCTTACATGCAGTATGCCGCCATCTGTCTCAGAGAGTGGAGGATTTCGTTTGTTGTCATAATAACACCCTTTTCAAGCACTATGGATAATAATCAAGCTAAGTTTATGGAATGAAAAATTCTCAGTGGTAGTTTAACTATTGAACTTCATAATTTTTCCAGTTTGAAGGCAATCATAATATCATTACTCTTTAAATTAATTAAAATTAATAATAAAAACTTTTTAATTATCTACATCATAATTCAGGTCATAAAGGGTCAATAGCAAAATTCGGCGACTTATCACGGTTTGGAACCAGTCTTTCAGTTGTCAGGAGCGGCATGCCACTCTCAATATTTATCTAGTTGGTTCAGCTTTGGTTGTTTTGCTCTTGATTTTTCTTGGATTTAATAACCTTGATATGATTTCTTTACATAGCTGGAATCTGGTAGCCGGGATACATGTCTAATCCACGTTAATGCATTTTTTAAATAATGTGTTTTGTGGATCTCGTAAAGCCTTTTTCAGATGTCTACATTTCTTAGTCGATCACACAAATTTACTCCAACGACAGTTTATAAAGATTTTATTTCAAAGAAATTGAGCTTCCCTTCATGCTCTGTCAATAATAGACCATGTTTTAAACGCATAATCAATGAGCTGTAATGTCTTTATTTGAGAAATATGGATATTGCCTTCCCTTTTATTACGGTGACATCGCTTATCAAGGCCCGAAGCCAACTCGAAACAAGGTGAAATGAATGTTGGGTAGACGGTAAGGCAACACTGTGAATATTGGTAATGAATGTGGTGATTGGAAAGAATTGGATTATTTAAGAATCTGGCTCAACAATAATTTGTTTACATTGAATTTGTAAACGACAGTGTTGTAATGAGTTGGGAAGCAGCCCTGTGGTAGTATATAACACAGATTGACAATTCTAAGAAAGAAACATTGCTCAAGGAAGTTTCGTTTAGTTTTCTGTTCAGCGCATAGGTGGGTGACAATTAGGCGTTATAACTAGGTTGAGAAGAAAGTTGTTGCGGAATTTTTAATTTTGATTTCAAATGATTTATTTTCAAATAAGATTTCGTTATAATACCTTTACTTTCAGTACCCAAGGATTGTGTGGCTAATATGCACAGGCAACCTGGAAACGTGGACAATCTAGTGGTATCAGTAGACATCGCACTCAAATCCCAACTCCAAATCATTGCTCAAAACGACAAGGTACTACAAAAGGGCTTATTAGGAAGTCATCAGAGAACACATTAGAGATGCCCCATGGACCAATATCTTCTCTCTTCCTGCTGAACAGTTTTTTTTGTTTTTTGTTTTTACAAGGTGATCACCACTTATCAAGGCCCGGAAGCCACTCAGGGATAAGGGTATTGCAGGTACAGTACGTTAGTGTGGAGGTTTAATAAAAATGTCTACTTAAAGGGGCGGTTCATCAGGAATTTGTTTACGTTGGACTTGAAGACATCCAGGTTGTAGTCAGGTGGGAAGCAAGCAGACGGAACAGAGTTCCACAGGCGTGCAGTTCTAAGAAAAAAGCTTTGTTCATGGAATCTACGTTTTGATTTAGGCACAGATAAAGAGTGGGGAAAATTTTTGACAGTGGTTTCAGCTAGACGGGTGTTTTTCGTAAAAGATTTGCGAGGGGGGCTAGCGATTGGAGCTCAGACGAGCACATGCCATGGAAATAACGATAAAACAAGGATAGGCTCGCAATGTCTCTTCTATGGGAGAGAGGTTGCAGGGAAGAGAAAAGCCACGAAGTCTATTTTGTACTCTGTCAAGGTAGGATAGGCTGTTTTTAGCAGCTCCTGCCCAGATATGGCAGCAGTATTCCATCCTTGGACGTACTTGGCTTTTATATAGATATAGAATAGCATCAGTAGTGAGATATCTTCTTGGGCGGTAGAAGGATCCCACCATCTTTCCAGCGACCTTGGCAACAGACTTGATGCACGTGTTCCATTTCAGTTCAGGAGTAAAGGTCAAGCCCAGAAGTTTGCCAATGAGACAACTGAATGGTGCAAAACAGACATTGAAGGACATATTCCCATACTGAAGTATTATAAGGAAGCCTCATCTGCCCCAATGGTTCATTACAAATGGTGCAACTGCAATTGCACAAAAACAGCATGCATTCGTCGGTGCGTACGACGTAAGTCAAATACAAATAGGCAAAAATTTATAGATGTTAGAAATCATTGTAAGAGAAAAATAGCCAGAGCCAGAGGAAAGCATGCTGAAATAACCAGGAAACGCATAAAATCCCAAAAATAAGAAATTTCTGGAAAATTTATAATCGTATAGTGAATAAATGGCAATCAGTAATTTCCCCACTATCCAACAACCAGAAGGTCGCATGCGCAGCAACCAAGAAAGCGGAACTGCTTACTCAACGATTCGCCTCCAACTCCACCTTAGAGCCAACAGCCAATTCTCTCCCAAATTTTCCTATGCGGACCGATGCCACACTAGACGGTGTAAAATTCACCCCTTCGTATGTTCATGATGCCATAAAAAACTTAGACATCTCCAGAGCGTGTGGGCCTGATCTCATCCCTGCTATACTAAATAAGAAATGCTCAGCTGAGCCATCGTACTTTCCAAGCTCTACAATAAATGCCTTGTTGAATCTTGCTCCCTAATAGCTGGAAGATGGCCCCTGTGGTACTAGTGTCCAAGAATTCTGGTGAAAGGGATGACCCTCTCAATTATCGCCCTATCAGTCTCCTCTCCTTCGCTAAAATCTTTCAGACATTAATTAAGCAAACACTAGTCCACTAGACCGCAAAAGCTAATTTTCTCTCTGACAAACAGTATGGATTAAGACAATGTCGTTTTACTGCAGATATTTTAACATTCATCTTTGGACGCATATGCCATGCACTGGATAAGGCGGCTGAAGCCAGGGCTGAAGCCTTTGATATATCCAAGGCTTTTAACAAAGTCTGACATGAAAGGCTGCTTATGAAAATTAAATTATACAGTATAACTGGACTTATATTAACTATAATCAGATCCTTCTTAGACAATAGAAACATCTAGATTGTCATTGATGGAGCATGACATCAATCCGGGAGTTTTTAGGAGTCAATCCTTGATCTACTATTACTCCTAATATCCAATCTCCCTGATAATATTATGTCCGATATGGATATATTTGCTGAGGATACAACGCTCTATAACATACATAAAGTTAAGTCAATGGCAGAATCGTAAGAAAATAACCTTCAAACTGTAGTGGAATCGGGCCACAAATGAATGATAACATTTAATGCTAATAAGACTAAGCTGTTCTTCTTAACAATTACAAGAAACCTCTTCAATCACCGATATCCATGACAAATAATCCCCCACATGAGAATTCGTCCTTCAAACTCCTCAGCCTAACATTCACGCGCAACATAAACTGGAACAAATACGTTTAAGCTGCTGCAATGGCGGTGGGCTCCCATTATCATGCTAGAAGACTACTCATAATTGAAAGTATTCTGTACCTCTACAAGGCCACCATTCGCCCATGCATGGAGTATTGTTGCTATATCTTGGCTGGTGCATCTATCACTAGTCTCTCCCTCTTGGATAGTGCCCCAAAAAGAGTCTTCAATCTAATAGTTCCTACTTTGTCAACTAAGCTTTAACCCCTGTTCCATCGCCACAATTTTGCATCTGTGCCTGTTTTACAAGTATTTTAATGGAATGTGCTCCGATGAACTTCTTGCACTTGTGCCCCCTCAACATACGTATCCTCGACAAACCCACTTAGCAACGAAATCACATCCCTTTACTTTTGATGTCCCTAAATGCCAGAAAGATTTCTACTCAAATAGTTTCTTCCTATCAAACAGCTAGACTTTGGAATTCCTTTCCTGCTACTTGGTTCCCTAACTGTACTGATATGCAGAAGTTTAAATGAAACGTAAACAAACATTTTGTTAATCTTTCATAGGCATGATCTCAAATAGACGCCCGTTACGTCCAAGTAGCGATATGCTATGTTGCTTTTAAACAATTATGTCTCCTTTTCAGAACATCGAACACAAGATGGAAAAAAAGCAAATTCGTACAACTATTTTTTATTTCGATTCAAGCTAGTCATAAAAGCAGGAACTACTACTGAACGCACAACACAATGGTAGTTTAAGAAATTTCGTGGCGGCAATAAGAGTCTTAAAGATGATGAGCATAGTAGTCGGCCATAGGATATTGGCAAAAATCAATTAAGAACCTTAATCGAAGCAAATCCACATACAACTGTTTGAGAAATTGCTTCTTAATTAGACGTAACGTATACGACGATTTCAAACCACTTGAGAGGGGTTGGAAAGACAAAAAACCTTGATAAATAGGCGCCTCAATAAATTGAACGACAAACCAAAAGAAACGCCGTTATTAAGTGTCATCTTCCCTTCTTTTAGGCAACAAGAACGGCCTGTTTCTCGACCGGGTTGTGACTTGCGATAAAAAATGTGTTCTTCACAACAACTGGCGACACTCATCTCAGTGGTTAAACGCCGACGAAGCCCCGCCCCCACTTCTCAAAGCCAGAGATGCTCCAAAAGAAGGTCATCCTAACTGCTTCGTTGTCTGCGACCAGTCTCATCCATTAGTTTTTTTTTAATTCAGACGAAACAATTACCATGGAGAAGTAATGTCAACAGATGAATGAAATGCACCAGAAACTTCGACAACAACACCCAGCATTAGTCAACAGAAAAGGCTCAATTCTCTACAGGAGTTCCCGACCGGACGTTGCTAAACCGACTCTTCAAAAGTTTAATAAATTGGGCTACGATACTCTACCTCATCCGCCATACTATCCAGACCTCTCACCTACCGACTACCACTTTTTCAAGCATCTTGACAACTATCTGGGTGAGAAATGTTTTGAAAACCTAATCGATATTAAAAACGCCTTTAGTAACTTCATCACCACCAGAACACAAGATTTTTACGTTACTGACATAAATACACTTGCTTTGCGTTGGCAAAAGTGTGTTGATTCTGATGGTGCTTATTTTGATCAATGATTTTTTTTTTTTTGAACCGAGATATGTTTATCTGAATTTTAAAGTTAAAAACCGCAAGAACTTTCTTGTCAACCTGATATTTTAAGTGGAAGTATTGTCGTACTCTTATACCATTCTTCTTCGAGCCGAGATGAGCAAGCTGCCTCCGAAGGAGAACGTTTCTTGGGATTATTATATTCACAAGCGGTTCCAAGTCGCATGCGTTTCCCTATCAAGGGACATAATGATGTTCGTTTTTACAGTTTTTTTTTTCAAGTAGTTGCTGAGCCCCCCCCCCCACATATAGCGTCTGGTATTCTGAAATGGTCACCCATCTATTCCTGACCAAACTCAACATAGCTTAACTTTGGCGAGCTAAAAAGAACCGGCATGGTAGCATAATTATGTCATATATTTTAATACCATGTAGAAAAAAACTTTTCTTTATTCTTCCATGTGCCTAGCATCAGACGGAAAAATCATGAACAGACCTTCTTTCGTGGAACACATTACCGCTTCCCTGCTGATTACAACTTTTTATCTTCAAATCTAATGTCAATAAATTATTGCCGTAAACCGATTTCTATAGGTAATTATTAGTTCATACGATTGATCAATGTTAGTACTCCCATAGTGTTCATAATCTTTCGTTTGGCAATCGTTTCCCTCTCATTAACCCTTGTCCTCAATTGACTTTTTGTCTTGACACATAGTAAAAAAGAAAAAAAAGAAAGCGAATTGTGTTAATTCCATTCAAAACCGTTATATACTACTACTACAACTACTACTAATACTACCACCTCACTGGACCCTGAAAAATAACGTGTAGATTTGGCATCCGAAAATTTATAACAGCAGAACTGACCAGTCTCAAAGTCACTTAACTACGCTGATCTAACAAGAACCGGTGGACCTTTCGGCAGTCCTCTAACTCTTGCTTCTCTTATGTTGTCCTTTAATTCTCACATTTCATGAGCGACGTTTCTGTCAAAGAGGGAAGAATTGCAATTTTTTGGATCTGAATCTATTTATCTAAAACCTTTTGACCTTGAAATAGTATATTCTTAATTCTTTCATCAAGTGGGTTCATACCTTGTCTAAAGCGATTTTCATAAAAATACAACTCAAATTTAATGTCTACGAGGATCCAATTCCCTTTTAACAGAAAATAATAGAAAATGATCGCGTCATGTTTAGCAAGCTAAGGTAGGAGTCTATTTTTTTTTTTTAGAACGCTCGTCATTATTTTCCCCACGTGTCAAATATACGTAACCATAATAAATTAGAAAACCAAATCGTCGCTCATCTTTCGTGCAAACAATGTCACATTTTATCAGCTCTTTTTAAGACCGCGTCGTAACGCGGCGGAAATCGGGGCACACCCAAGGAAGTTCTCCCATTCGCCAATATTTATACATCATCGATGACGCACACGTCTAGACTGGGTCTGCGGTTTTAACTAATATGCACACTCTGTTCTGCGTGAGTTGAACAAAATGAAAACGACACGTACCACATCATTATGAGCAGAAAGCAGATATTTCATTGGCATTGTTATAACCAATCCTAGATCCGTGTCTCTTTATTTAATTGCCTTAACACGGAAGAAGAGTTAAACGAAAGGTCGGTTCTTGATGTGGGAAAATTCAGCTTCCCCCCAAAAAAAGGTACTTTCGATTGGGACAAAAAACATATCTGCAAGGACGTGGATAAAGTAGTTGGTAAAATTCATTTGTAAGATACACTCTTCTAGAGGTTGAAGGTTCAATTTACAGTGCGAGATACACTCAAAACACAATTGCGAATTACTTAAGAAGTTATTCAGTCATGGCTGAAAGAATGAGAGCATGCTACCCCCCCATAGATTAAATAACGAGTTTCGAGCTCGACAGAAAGATTCCTAAGTATGATAAGATACACTTGAAGCAGGCCGTAGGTTACGTCGGTGAAAACGTTATATAAACAACACTAAAGATGAGAACAGTAGTCCGATTAATGTAACTAATACAACTTATCAATCGCCATCTCAAAAACTACGAAATATTACAAATCAGTTTGAAATAATACTTTCATCGCTAAATGCACAGATTGAAAATGTGTATCGTTGAAATCAATTCGTTCTCGTTATGAATATGTGATGGTTTTGTCAGAAAACGACTAGTAACCTCGATTCCCCGCGGAGCCATAATAATTCGCGACAAGCTGCACCGGATGAAATTCGTGAAAATCACAAGATGATAACAGCATACGAAAAATCCAAATAATATGAAAATTATCTCAGTTTAATAGACGAATTAATTATTTACTGATCTATGACAAAACATGTACTACACTTTGAAATATTTATTGCTACGAAATATAAAAAGAACAATACACGAGAATGTCGAAATTATAAACATAGAATGTCGAAATTATGCACACTAAACTAAAATGTCGAAATTATACACATTACACTAAAATATCGAAATAATACACACTACACTAGATTGTCGAAATTATACACACTACACTAGATTGTCGAAATTATACACACTACACTAGATTGTCGAAATTATGAACATTACACTACACTATAATGTCGATATTACACACGGTACTCCATAGTAGAATTTCAATATTATACACGCTACACTGCACTAGAATGTTGATATTATACACACTACACTATACTAAACTGTTGACGTTATACATACTACACTAGATTGTCGAAACTATACACACTGCTCCATACTGAAATGCCGACATTATACACATTACACTATATTAGATTGTCGAAATTATACACAGTGTACTTCACTAGAAGGTCGGTTTTATGAACAATACGCTACTCTAGAATTTTAACATTATACACACTACGCTACATTAGAATATCAACATTGTATAGACTTAGAATGTCGATATTATACACACTACACTACAATAGAATGTCGATATTATACACGTTACACTATATTGCACTTGAATATTGAGCTTATATAGACTACACTACAATAGAATGTCGACATGATAAAAAACAAAAAGCACGGAACATGCGTTTTGGGTAAGCGGTCCGTGCAGCGGTGCGAGCAAATTAATACATAAATAAAACACAGGGTTAATTTAAATCTTTACTTTGTTTCACAAATTTGTCCAAAATAACGCAGTTTCACTTAGACGCAAGGAGCTACTATTGTGGACTATATCTGCAAGGGCACCATGACCTCCGTAATCTGTATAGTCAGGGAAGCAGGAGACCAGAATGGTCTACTATTGTGGACTATATCTACAGGGACACTATGTAGGGAGTTGAGCAGCGAGATGCATGTTCAGACTACACTTGAACTTCTACATATCAGTACAGCAGGAGAAGCGAAAGACCAGAAAGAGAATTCCAAAGTTTAGACGTCCGAAGGAAAAAACTATTTGAGTATAAGACACTCCGGCATTTAGAGATCTCTACAGTTTAAAAGTAGAATTTTGTTGCTTGTCGGGTTAATCCGTGGTATTTATGTCGAGGGGTTACAAGTGTTTCGAGTTCATCGGAGCACATTTCATTAAAATATTTTGAAAACAGGCACAAGGATGCAACATTTCGACGATGGAAACAAACAATATGAACGGCGAAATTCTAAAAGCTATAGCTGTTTAATGCCATATTAATGTCCTTATTTACTCCCTCTCCCCACGATGACAGAGTGAGACATATGTTCGGTATTAAAATACATCCTTAAAAAGGGACACTTTGGATTGTGAGAAACTTTAACATAAATTGTGTGACTTTTGAAGGATTTCTCTTTCGTCGCTGACCGAGGGCAGAAAAGAAGTGTAGTATTAAGTCAAAACAGATACTACAATTTTACTTTATTGCACTACATATCATATATATTTATTGCACTACATATCATATATATTTATTGCACTACATATCATATATATTTATTGCACTACATATCATATATATTTATTGCACTACATATCATATATATTTATTGCACTACATATCATATATATTTATTGCACTACATATCATATATATTTATTGCACTACATATCATATATATTTATTGCACTACATATCATATATATTTATTGCACTACATATCATATATATTTATTGCACTACATATGATATATATTTATTGCACTACATATGATATATATTTATTGCACTACATATCATATATATTTATTGCACTACATATCATATATATTTATTGCACTACATATCAACTCTTGTCGGGTTATTTAATGACGATTTCAGTCACATTTAATAAACTATTTTAGCGCTTCAAGTTTTTTTTGTTTTTTACCCCAAACAAGGCGCAGTGCCACTTTAAAGTAGGGGGCTACTATCGGAGACATAAGTTGCAGGGGCATTATGAAGGGAGATGAGTAGAAAGATGTTTGTTTACATTACATTTGAACTTCTGCATATCAGTACAGTTGGGAAAGAAGAATCCCAGAAGGAAATTCCAAAGACTTGCAGTTCTGTGGAAAAAACTATTGGAGTAAAAGGCTTTCTTACACCTAGGGATCTCTACTGTAAAGGGGTGGGACTTAGTTGCTTGTTGCGTTTGTCGGGGGCAGTTACGTCGAGGAGGTACAAGTGCTTACCGTTCGTCAGAACATTCACCATTAAAGAATTTGTAGAACAGGCAGAGGGATGCAATATTTCGTTGATGGGACAGAGGCTGAAGCCTGGATGACAGTTCAGGACCTATCAGGTTGGCGACTCTCTTTTGAACCCTGTCCAGGAGTTAGAGACAAGCAGCAGATGCACCAGCCTAAATGTAACAACAGTACTCCATACATGGGCGAATGGTGGCCTTATAGAGGTACAGAATACTTTCAGGCGTAAGTAATTTTCTAGCACGATAGAGAGAGCCCACTTTCTTTGCAGCAGCCTTGGCAGTGCTCTCAATGTATATATTCCAGTTCATGTTCAATGTATATATTCCAGTTCATATACAAGTTCTTTAGATGTTCAAATATTTATATATATTTTTTTTTTTTTACATAGGCGTCACCACTTATCAAGGCCGATAGGCCACTCACGGATAAGGGTTAAAGAGTGTAGAGTAGTCAAAAGGACAATATAGTAATCGATAGTAATGGAAGTTCGGTAAATTTTTTAACTTAAGTGGAACGGCTCATCAGAAACTTGTTCACGTTGGACTTGAAGACAACCATATTATAGACAGCTGGAAAGCAGGAAAACGGAAGACAATTCCACAGACGTGCAGTTATGGTAATTTTATTTGGTTTTATTATGGAGGCAAATTGTTGTCTTTGTATTTGTCTTTTCAGACCATAATTAAGTTTTACAAGAAAAATAAAAAGAACAGCCTGATCTGGTAACAACAATTCTCTGTTTGCACAATTTTTATATCTTTAGATAAAGTTAAGTATGTGTATATGATTTTATACTTATATGTAAAAGATTCACCCTTACACTAATTAACCGATCACGTGAGACGGAAAGGTGAGTAATATGGTCTATATTTAGTTTAATTTAATTCTATGCAAAGAGAGAGCATAAACGCCCTTTGTAAAAATTCAAATACCTACGATTTGTGTGAAATTTAAACAATAGGTCGTAGACATTAGTTAATAAATATTTTCCTATTTCCACTCAATTTTGATTTATTTATAACTAGCAGAACAGCCGGCATTGCCCGGTCGTACAATACGCTTAAACATGATATTTTAATTCATGCAGATTGTGTATGTATTATTATAGAATCAATCCTCTATTGATTATTATATATTACGAGAAATAATTTCCCCGCTAGACAAATTCGCAATAAATAAATAATAATGATGATGCCGTTCACCAAATTCCGTCTGTGTTTGTTTACAATATCACGTCAGCTGATATTTGGGTTTAACAATATAAAAAATAGTCTTTTCTCTCTTATAGATAAAATAAGAATTTTTACAGGGAAATATTTTACCTTACACCGGCCAAGGTTATAACGATGTAACGTAAAATAATCTCCCCGTAAAAATTATTTTTTATGCATAGGAGAAGAAAGACTATTTTTAAGATCGGATGTTTTCGATTTTCCATACTTATCCAATGAATTTCTGTACAAAACATATCTAAGAACACTGCCAGACATATAAATTAGCTTTGTGTAAAATTTGCAAAAGATATGCTCAGTCGTTTCGGAACCTATGAAGAAGGAACTCCCACACACACACATACACACACGCACACACACGCACACACTCACGCATGCGCACACACAAATACACAGGCACACACATACACACACGCACACACGCACACACACGCACGCACACACACACGCGCACACAAACATGCACACACATGCACACACACACGCGCACACACACATACACACACAGGCACACACACTCGCACACACACATGCACACGCACACAAACACAAAAACACACACGCACACACACACGCACATACACGCGCACGCGCACACACACACACTCACATGCACACATACATGGATACACGCACACACAAAGTCACCACTCATCAAGGTTGAAAAAAGGATTCAGGTTAATGAGTTGCATAGATAAACTGTTGAATGATGCTGCAATCATCCCTTTGTCACAAACATTGTTCATGGAATGTGAAGCAAGAGTTACGAAACTACCGATAGTAAATATGAGACGTTGCGAGCCTATCCTTTTTTTATCGTTATTTCCATGGCAGGTGCTCGTCTGAACTCGAATCTCTGGTCCCCCCTCGCCAATCTTTCACGAAAAACACCCGTCTAGCTGAATCCACTGTGAAAAATTTCCCCCACTCTATATCTGTGCCTAAATCAAAACGCCGATTCCATGAACAAAGCTTCTTTCTTAGAACTGCTCGCCTGTGGAACTCTGTTCCGTCTACCTGCTTCCCACCGGACTACAACTTGGATGTCTTCAAGTACAATGTTAACAAATTCCTAATGAACCGCCCCCTTAAGTAAACACTTCATCAAATCTCCACACTAACGTAATGTACTTGCAATAACCCTTATCCCTGAGTGGCTTCCGGGCCTTGATAAGTGGTGATCACTGTGTAAAAAAAAAAAAAAAAAATTTCATCGTTGCTTAACTTCGGTGATCTGGCGAGAACCGGTGTGTCAACGTGATTGTGCCGTATGTTAAGCTTAAATGAATATTAAAACAAACAAACACACATCTGTTATGTTTGCTCCAATTTTATGTCCGTTAATAGATAACCCCAGACTATAGAGGCCGGTGTTGATACGTTAAGCAAGAAGATTTGAATTACAAAATGTAGAATTCTGTGAATATATAAAAACGACGACTTCGACAAAAACTGTTTTGTTAGATGAAGAAAAAAAAATTACACCAACAAGACTTCTTTTTTTTTCTGTCTGGTCACAAATCAGCGTAAACCGTTCTTGTGTCGCTGTGGTTAAAACCACACAAGGGTATAGTCATTTTGGATATATTTCAATACACGTCTTATCTCTTCGTTCAAATAGTAACCCCTTTTTTTTTCTTTTTTCTTTTTGAACTCACATACATAATTAAGAAACCGACCTTCAAATAAAACCGCTTGATAAATATCTTAAGTATTTAAACTAGAATGCGCAAAACAGAAACCTCCCTAAATTTGTACCACCATCAATACACCTACCTTACGTACATACCTACGTCACAGTTTAACTGATAATAAATAAGAAAAAAAAACATTAAAGTAACAAATGCTGTAATTCATTTAGGACATCAATATTTGGGTAACTGACGTAAGCACTAGATGTTGATAAGGAGGTCAACCTGAGTTGTGTTTTTCATACTAAATTATAGATACGTCATTGACAATCAATCCGAGAGAATCTGGGCTCTTTGTGAGTAGGTGATGGCCTTGGTTCTGTTGGGTTGCGGTATTGTCCTGTGCAGTTCTACGAGGTCCATCCTGCCAAGCTTTACATTTTTTCTTTGAGAAAGAAATCATTGCTAATCGCCTAAAGCACCACTACTGAGGAATTATTCCATTAGATGTTGAAGCGATTGTTGTTGTTGTTATTATTATTATTATTATTACTACTACTACTACTACTACTACTACGGTAACATCACAGAATATGACGTTATAAGCGGGAAGTCTATAGTGACACATTTTTCTCTGGACCATGAATGAGAGAGGGTGACAGAGGTGAGAGAGGGGGAGAACAAGAAATGTAACGTAATGCACAAGTACGCACAGGACCCAAACTTTGTATGCAGTCTATGTTGCAAAGGAAACCAAGACAAAGAATAACTCTAACTCACTTTTTCGTGTAACAACGAATTTATTTCCTCATTCTTCTGCCACGCGTGACTTCTCGTTACGGTTGTAACGTCACCCACGTCTCTAGTATGATCGTTCTCTAACGTGCTGTTTCTCCTTCTTATAGTCTCTTCCCTTACAGTGACGTCATGTCGCATTTGCATACGTGCGTCTGCGCCCTGCTAAAGAAAGAGTGTGGAAGAGATAGAGAGAGGAGGAAGAGAAAGAATGAGAGGTAAATGGGAATAAACTAGGAAGGAAAGAGAGGGAGAAAGGAAGAGAGGGAGAGAGAGAGAGAGAGAGAGAGAGAGAGAGAGAGAGAGAGAGAAATGCACCAGACGTGGGTGAGGAGGCCAACCTAAGTTTAGATCAATTGAGGATACGTCCTCTACAATCAGTCCGACAAAGTCTTCAACATTTTTGAGTTGCTGACTTTGTTACTGCCAGATATTTATAGTGGGCCAAATTTTACACGTCTCTTGTGCGTCGGCTTTTGAATATCCACCTTTTATCTCGTTGATTGTCCACATACCTTAGCAGATGTGTCCAAAGATTGTATGGCTATCAAACATGCTGAACAGAAGAAAAAACGATATCTGTGAATGACAAAGAATGTGTTATGTCAGTTGACTGAAAGAGAGAAAAAGAGAGAGAAACGAGTTAACATTAATAAAAGAGACAATATGTGAGAGAAGTGTGATGAACGCTGATAGTTTCTCATCAGCCAGAAAACGACTCGCAACACAGACTCGTTCGTTAGAAAAATATAAAAATACTAGACTACCCGTGACCCGTTGGGTCAGTATGTTATGTTAGCTATGGAATTCATGTATGAGCGTGACACTTGTGACGTAAAGAAAACAGTTCTTTTTTGACATAACAGAAACATTTCTATGAAAGTATATTAAACTGAAAAAAGAATATAGATTTCTATGAGCGTTCTGTTTATTATAATTGATTATTTTTGAAAAAAAAATACAGTTACTGAATTATAAGTGGTTGGCCATACTTATAGGTAAATGTGCACTGGACAGATACCATAATACTTATAGTTAAATTCAAATTTTGATATATCTGCTTTTTTTTTTTACATCGTTCATTTCTGTATTACGTTTAAGTTATTTTAAACCCCACTCTTCTCATGCTAAATGATAATTTCGAAATAATAGCGTTAATATTTCAGTGCGCAGGTTATGCGCGCATGCGCAACCGGATGTCACAAACCGGAAAGTGGGTTACATACATCGTTACAAGGTAAATTGAGTTTTATATATATATATATATATATATATATATATGTGTGTGTGTGTGTGTGTGTGTGTGTGTGTGTGTGTGTGTGTTTTCTGGCAAGAGTTCCGACGCGACAGCTGTGGGGGTTAATTACCTGACCTATTCACCTCAGGCGACATCAGTTTTGACAGCTTAACTCCATCGCTCAGTGCGTTTTGGCATGTTTTTTTATGCGTGTGTGTGCGCAATCTCAACACGCGACAGAAGGTGCAGAGGAAAATGCAATATCAATGAATGACAAAGATTGTATCATATCAGTTGATTAGATAGACACACATTTAAAAAATATGATGTGAGAGAGTGAGAGAGAGTACAGGGGAAAATGTAATATCAGTAAGATCCCCAGTGGAATGGCAACAGACTAGTTCATACGAGGATGGTTTTTCTAGTCTTAGCTATGCCCGGTCAAGTAACACCACTTGTGTTGACACTACAAAACCGGATTAATTATAACATCCAGCAAAACTATATCAAAAACACGAGAAACAAGAATTATAACTGAAAAAATAAAGGCCAACCTAAACAAGGCACGTTGCCACTGACATATAAGGACCTACTGTAGATATACTAACATACATCTGTCATTTGTTTACTACAATTTTATGTCTGTTGACAGCGAGAAACTATGCCTACTAGGACACTGAGTAGAAAGTTCGGCAGCGTGATATTTGTTCAAATTACATTTAAATCTTTGCGTGTTAGTACACCGGTTCTTGTTAAATCATCAATGGCCATAACCAGATGAATGGTCGTTTGGGAATACAAGGCACTGTTTATCATTTCTCCATGACCTGGATATACGTGCGGCTTTGGACCGTATGTGAATTTTATATTCTCTTCAAAGAAGTCGGCATAGCTCGCCTATCGCCAATGGCTAATACAATACGAGGTGTTACCAGTTCGGTATATGTTAGTACAGTCAACGAGGCAGGAAACAGGGAGAGAATTTCAGAAGATGCCAAGCCGGATACAAGTTCACTAACCTAGAAGAAAGAATGAACCACCTAACGTACATGGATGACCTGAAACTGTTTGCAAAAACAACGACAGAACTAGAAACCCAAATAAACACGATAAGTATCTTTAGCCAGGATATCTATATAGAATTCGGTATGGAAAAGTGCGCACTGCTGACCATGAGGAGGGGGAAAACTGGAAGCAACAGAAGGTATGGTACTACCTAATCAAACATAGATGAACGACCTAAGTAAACATGAGAGTTACAAATACTTGGGAGTGCTGGAAGCAGACACCATTAAAGCAACGGAAATGAAAGAGAAAATGGAAAAGGAATACCTCAAAAGGAAAAAAAAAACATATTGAAACTAACCTAAATAGTAGAAACCTAATTAAAGGAATAAACTGGCAGGGTCACTAATAAGATAGTCTGGACTGTTTATAAGCTAGACTAAAGAAGAACTAAAAAATCTTGACCAGAAGACCAGGAAACTCATTACGATGTACAATGCACTACACCCGAAGGATGATACTGACTCACTATATATGAAAAGGAAAGACGGAGAAAGAGGGCTGGTCTGTATAGAAGATTGTGCAAATAACACACACACAAAAAAAAAAGAATTAGAAAAATACATGATGCAGAACAATGAACGAATAATTACTGCAGCAAGAGATATGGAAGAAACAAACAAAACATAAAAATGAGACGAGGAATAAGATGAGGAAAGAAACATGGAGAAGAGAAACAACTGCACGGACAATTCATAAGGATTACAAAAGAAGAGACTAACGAAAACTACTGGAAATCTAAACAGGAAAACTGTATCGCTAATAATAGCTGCACAAGATTACGCAATTAGAACCAATCACATCAAGGATCGACAAGACACAAGAAAACAGCAAATGGAGACTCTGCGGAAAAAGAGACGAAACAATAACCACATAATAAATGAATGCAAAAAATTAGCCCCCCCCCAATATAAAAATAGACATGATCAAGTGGAGAAAGCAGTACATTGGTAATTATGTAAACAATTACATCTCGAGTACACAGGCAAATGGTACAAGCCAAAACTGGCAGCAGTACTGGAAAGTGAAAGTCACAAGATATTACGAGACATGGATAGACAAACAGAGAACCCCATCCAAGCAAGAAGACCGAATGTCCTAATAGTTAAGAAGAAGGAAAAGTCCTGCCATATTGTAGATTTTACCGTTTCAGCAAGCCACAAAGATCAAGGAATCTGAAAAGCAGAGCAAATACACAGAACTGACCAGAGAGCTCAAAGTGACAGCGCTAGGAACGACATCGAAAAACTTTGAAAAAAGAATGGGAAAGATATGAATCAGAGGGATGGCAGGGAAGATACAACGAATTTCAATACTGAAAACGGTAGAAATATTAAGGAAAACCCTTGAATGTAGAGACTAACGCCACACATTAATTACAGACAGAAACTGGACATACAGAAACTGCTACAGACGTAAAACACAAAAGAACATCACATGGAATCATGAAAACTGAAGCTGCATAATTGTTAGATATCGCCGCCCCATTTTTTTAGTGCCACCATGAACGGGCACCACAGCAAATAATGAGGGTCAAGGAAGATGGAAAGACAGAGGAGAGAAAGCACTAGCCAGACCTCCGCTGAATGAGTGCAAAGAGGATTGGGACCTTGGGGAGGTTTATTGCCACCCGAATTCCAGTGAAGACCAATAGCGGCTGTTGTGATAACGCAAATTCTTTTGCAAAGGTTATCGAAAGAGGTGGAGAGTACTGGAAGTTATTTACTCAGTCTCCAGGGAACACCACAAGTTTTTCTCAAAGAGCAATCTTTGATTATGGCTTGTGTGACTACTCCTAGTGAGTAAATAATAATAATGATTAGTTTAGTGAGTATTTTTATGTCTTTATTCGTCATACAAAGTCGAATCTAGCCAGGAACTACTCTCCCTCATAAAAACATCATATTCATATTTTGGACTACTAGAGCACGCCTAGGTTCAAAGTACACCTAATAAAACATGCTGATACTAATCAAAGATCACTCAAGTGGACGATAATTTTACGAGACTGAAGTTAGCTGTTTTTTTTTTTCATATGTGTCTATGGTCAAGCTTTTATGAAAATGCAAAGTGGTCTCATAACGTTTTGAATACTTTAAAATATTGAATATTCTGTTTCTTTTGGACACAATGTTCTAAATATAAAAATGCTGTGAAATTCTCACTGAAAAGTAAAAATTATTCACACGCATGACGTGTATGACATATCGTTCCATTAATTTCACATCGCATTTACACACGGCTTTTAATTATATTCATTCAAGTGGTGTCCAGTCTGGTATAACAATTGACGGCTATGACTCTCCATCCATTTTTCACCCTCGACGCATTCATGAATTCATTGTTGCTCACCATGTTGATGTTGCCCAGGTGTTCAGTGTCAACGTATGTTTCTTGCTGTCGTCCTCTGTTTCTTCTACCCACCATCTTTCCCCGTCATTCTTTGCTGATTGTTGTTTGATGATGAACAGGTGTCACCTGTCCACATTGTGCTCAGCAACCTCTCATTCACGCTCTTCCCGAGCAAGGCGTTCGTATTCACAACCTTATTCGCGCTCTTCCTCGAATAAAGAGTTAGATGTATTGCCACAACTATCTCTGCAGTTGTACGGACAGTAGATTGCAGTTTATTTATATACGAACAGTGCTCCTACCACTATATCCAGAGTTATCTTCTGCTTAGCACAACGAAATACGAAATCATAAACAATTATTTCTGTTTGCTTTTGTATTGCACCATTCACCTACTTTCACTGATTGGGGGGGGGCGTAAGTGTGGTTCTCGACCATGGCAAAGGGTCTCTCACAGACTAATGGAGGGAAGGAAGCGTCTTACTTTTTCTTTGAAGATAGTGCTGTCCCGCTACCCACTATCAGAATTAAACTGCTTAGTATTATTGCATTGTTTATCAATTGACAATCTATTTAAGCAATAAACTTTAGCATAAACTTGTGGCTTTTTAATAAAAGCGTGTTATAGAGGCTAGGAAGCGACAGTACCTAAGTTGTTAATGACACGAAATGACGGCCTGGATATGCCAAGTTCGAATCCAGTTCATTCTACAAAACACTTTCACTTAGGGATGTTGGCAATCTTTATGTAGTCCCTTCTTGAAACTACTCGGTATATTTTCTAGATAGAAAAGAAAAACATTGGGGGGTTAACTAATACCTGAGTTGTATGTCCTTGATTGGAACTCGGTACTTTTACGGGAGACAACTCTCCCAGGCAGAGGTGAGCTTTCATGGCTGACATATAAAAAAAGTATGTACTTTTATTATATGTCCGCCATGACAGTCCATCTTTGCCTGGGAGAGTTGCCCCACGGAAAGGTATCGATTTTCCATCAAAAATATACGACTTGGGTATTATATGTTAACAGGTGAAACGAATGCAAACAATATAATCATCTGAATTATACAAAATGAATACATGAAAATGAACCTTAACACTTACAATGCTACATATCTCTTTTGATTTTACCTTTTATTCGTATTGATGTACTTGTGAGAGGTGACGATGGTTAAGTGGTTAAGGACACGGACTGGCGACCTGGGTGTTCCAAGTTCGAATCTAGTCCATTTCGCGAAAATCACTTTCACTTAAGATGTTGGTAATATTCAGGTGGTCCGTTCCGTAAGTACCCGATGTCTTTCTAGAAAGAATTCTGACAAAAAAATATTGGGGAAACCAATGTCAACAATAGAATGCCCCTGATTCGTAAGAGATGATGATGAATTTGTGGGATTATAGGATAATGATAAGCGTCTACCCACGTGGCATAGAGGAAAAAGATAACATTCTTACATTTCTTGTTAGCTGTGTCCATATGAGTCGAGGATACGTCCCTACAATCGTTTCAAATAAGGCCATTTTTTAATTGATGACCCTGCATATGTCGGATTGATGTATAGTTCTGTGCATTTCTAGAAGGTTCACTCTCCCATGCTTTTTTTTTTAATTCAATTTTCACCCCAAACAAGGCGCAGTGCCACTTTGAAGCAGGGGGCTACTATTAAGGACTTAATTAGCGGGGTCATTATGAAGAGAGATGAGTAGAAAGATGTTTGTTAACATTACACTTGAACTTCTGCATATCATTGCAGTTGGGAAAGCAGAATTCCGGAAGGGAGTTCCAAAGACCCGCAGTTCTGGGGAAGAAACTATTGGAGTAAAAGGCTTTCTTGCACCTAGGGATCTCTACTGTAAAGGGATGAGACTTAGTAGCTTGTCGGGTTTGTCGGGGTAGTTACGTCGGGGAGGTACAAGTGTTTGCAGTTCGTCAGAGTATTCACCATTAAAGTATTTGTAGAACAGGCAGAGGGATGCAACATCTCGTCGATGAGACAGAGGCTGAAGCCCAGATGACAGTTCAGGACCTATCAGGTTGGCGACTCTCTTTTGAACCCTGTCCAGGAGCGAGAGACAAGCAGCAGATGCACCAGCCCAGATATGACAACAGTACTCCATACATGGGCGAATGGTGGCCTTATAGAGGTAAAGGATACTGTCAGGCGTAAGTAGTTTTCTAGCACGGTAGAGGGAGCCAACCTTCCTTGCAGCAGCCTTGGCAATGCCCTCAATGTATCAATTCCAGTTCATATTCCCTGTAAACGTTAGGCCGAGGAGTTTAAAAGAAGTGCTTTCAGGCAATGTGTTCTTGGCCATTGGTATTGGTGGTAGAGAAGGTTTCTTGTAGTTATTGAAGGAAACAAGCTTAGTCTTAGCAGCATTGAATGTGACCAACCATTTTTGTCCCCATTCCAGTACAGATTGGAGGTCATCCTCTAGTGTTTCTGCCATTTCCTTGAATATGTGTTCATTTGTTTTCCCCTCATATCTGTTATAGAGAGTGGTGTCAGCGGCAAATATACCCATCTCCGAAACAATTTTATCAGGGAGGTCATTTATGAATATCAGGAATAATAGAGGTCCAAGGATAGACCCTTGAGGTACTCCCGCATTTATGTCATATTGTTTGGATGTACAACCGTCGAGGACAACTTTGATTTTTCTATTACTTAAGAAGGATTTAATTACATTATGAATTCTTCCAGTGATTCCATATGATCTAATTTTCCTTAGAAGACCATCGTGCTATACCCTGTCAAAAGCCTTAGATATATCAAGGGCCACCGCTCTGCCCTCCCCTGTTTTGTCCAATGAACGGTATATACGTTCAGAAACTACAGTTAAGATATCTGCTGTTTAACGGGCTTGCCTGAATCCATACTGTTTATCAGTCAGGAGTTTAGCAGCTGTTAGGTGCTGGGCTAGGGCTTGATTAACTAAGGACTCAAATATTTTGGCGAAAAGCGGGAGGAGGCTAATGGGGTGATAATTTAGTGGGTCAGTTCTTTCACCAGAATTCTTGAAGACTGGTACCACAGAGGCGGTTTTCCAGCAGTCGGGAAAACAAGATTCGTTAAGGCATTTATTGTAAAGTTTGGAGAGAACTGGAGCAACCTCGGCAGAGCATTTTTTTAATAGCACAGCCGGGATGAGATCTGCTCCACATGCTTTTGAGGTGTCTAGGTTTTTTATAATAGCATGTACCTGAGAAGGGGTGATTTTCAAATCGTCTAGTGTGGCGTCTGTTCGCAATGGAAAATCAGGGAGTTAGTGGTGTACCGGGTTCAGTGTGGAGTTTGTGGCAAACTGACTGGCAAGCAGATTAGCCTTGTCAGTTGCCGTGCAAGCAACCTCATAATTGTTTGATAGTGGGGGAATAGTTGACTGTCCATTATTTACTACGCTGTTGTAGATTTTCCAAAAATCCCGGGTTCCTAATTTCTGTGCTTCGATGCGTTTTCTGGTGGTTTCAGAGTAATCTGTCTTAGCTGTCTCTATCACTCTCTTACAATTATTTCTAGCTTCTATAAACTTCTGTTTATTTGAGCTGGATTATGTCGGTTGAATCTGCGGAACGCATGCTGCCTTTGACAAATGGCAGCTGCACAAGCAGAAGTAAACCATTGGGGAGAGTGGGGATTGCTATAGAATTTCCGTGCGGGAACATGTGCTTCAGTTGCCGTTTTGAACCATTCAGTGGTCTCATTTGCACACTGTTCCGCTGGAAGAGTAAAGATATTTTGCGATAGGGCAGCTCTGATGAGCTCTCTGATGGCTTCCCAATCAGCCTTTTTGTAATACCTCGTTGTTTTGAGTAGTGGGTCTTCAGTTTTAAGGCGAGAATTTAGGCTGATTTCTACCATTATCACAGCGTGATCAGCATTCCCGAGTGAGCTGTGGGCATTTGTTGTACAGTCATTGGGAACCGTTGTCAGAAAGAGATCTAGAAGTGAGGCATGTTGATCTTGCTGGTCTGGGAAACGTGTCGGAAATGTAAAAGTTATGTGTTGCGTTCCAGCTACGTCTGTGTGATTAGAGAATCCTAGCCAGTTACTGTAGTGGACATTGAAGTCACCAAATACATGTATTTGTTCGCTAGTATCGAGGGAGAGTGCTATATCTATGCTGTCTGAGACTTTGTTTATTAGGGTACAGTCTTGGTTTGAGGGAGAGCGGTAGAGAAAATACAAGTAGCTAATATTGTGTTACATATTTAGTCTGAAGCACATAAAGGTCTGATCCTCTGATTCTAGTTTTATTTTTCTAGTCAGGGGTAGGGTGTTACGAATATAGACTCCAGGCCCATGCATATGTCTGTCCGAGTCCTTACGGTAGAATGGAAGATAACCAGGCATGTTAAAGTGGTTAGAGGGAATGGAGGAGTGAAGGTTAGTTTCACTTAATGCTAAGATATCCGGGGTGTTTACAAAGAAAAATGACTCAACATCATCTAAGTTAGTTCTAAGCCCACGGATATTAGTAAATGCAAGCCTCAAGGGAGGAGGCAGGTTGGTTTTCTTTGAGTTTGGTCCTGGTTTAAACGTAACTTTTGCTTGAGCTGTTATTTCATTTTATTTTATTTAAAAGTTTCAGTTAGAGTGAGCTGGACAAGTAGTTGTGCAGAATACCAGACATGCAATACAAGTAGACCATCAGCTGTCCTCACCCACAGGATTGTGGCCTCAGGAAAGCCCACTGGGGATGAGCGGAGGGTCCCTTTCCATGCGCGACATGGCACTACAAACATCCCGATATTTTACAACTGTTGATGGAGCAGCCGCTCTAAGCGCTACCAAAGAGTTAGGGCTCCTGTACTATCAGTCGGAGACAGCAGCCAGGAACTGTCAATCCGGTACCCTCAATCCATTAGGCAAAGCCAGCCCAGTCCAACTGCACCGACATATATGGCACTGAAGCACCCCACTGTGTCCAGTTTAGGGGGGTGGGATGTGGCGGGAGCGGGGAAAAGCGGCGTTCATTGCCCTAGTCAGGAAACAAGGTCAACCACTGGGTGATTCAGACGAGTCCCTGTGATAGTACCTCTACGCCTGACCAATAGGCAAAGAAGGAGTATGAAAGCCGGGCGATAGACAAAACCTATCTCCTCCTTAAGCAGTTTAGGTTTGCCAACCGGCGATTTGTTTGAGTCACCAGCTCTAGGAAGGTTGTCGTCCAGGACTGAAGAGCCCCCCTCCCCTAGGTTTAGTTTCAGAGTTTTCCTTCTCCTAGACGGATGACCTGGGAAGACCTACGGGTCCATCAGCTCCGAGGGGGTTCGTCCCGCGCCTGGGTCCTAATCCAGGTATTTCTGCAACCCCGCATGCGTAGTTAATATTTATTGGTTATTTAGGTGTATATCTCCTGAAAAAATCGGGTATTTAGGTTAACTTCTACAGAAAATTTTCACTCCTCAAACGTGGTTAAAAAAGGACATTACTATGCTTTCCATTTTCATTTTTACTGGGAGAGGGTATAGGTAAAAATTCATGCAGTGGAAGCAGCTAAATTTGCTACAGTATTGGATTGAGGGAGACGAGTTAATGTATGGTTAGATATAGTTTTGTTTTCTCGTTCATAAAATGTTAGTCTATTGCTAATTACCTCGAGCGATTCTCCTAGAAAATGTTGACGAGGCTACTCAGGCATCTTTATGTCAGATTGCACACGTTTTTTGGGGGCACTTGCTTTTCAATCCCACCTTCTACCCTTGTGTCACATCTTTCTGTGTTTGGAGTGGTGATGTATATAAACTATCTACTCCAATTTAATTAAACGCGACAGGAGAATACCTTTTTCGATGTTGACAGAGAGAAACATTACAGACAAAATAATATTGGAAAGAACAAGAGTAATGCCTCCTATTTTTTAACTCCAAAACTACAACATTGAAGAGCAACGAAAACGTAAGTGGTACCATTCAAATGAGCGACCATTTGTGCTACATAATTTATTTTTTTCTACATGATTTTCCGTGCACTTTTGCCAGACTCTTTTGTCGGCTCGGCCGTAAAATTCTGAAGCGCGCTTTGTCATTCACTATCGTCAGTATCGTTACTGTTAAATCGGCGAACCCATCTCCCAACTGTGCTGACATTAACTGCACCTGCTTCATAAACATTTAACAGGCGCCGATGAATGTTCATCGGTTTAATTTTTTTCGCCATAGAGGAATTCGATGACGCATCTCAGCTTCTAACACACGTGCGTGATAGGGATTTCTTTCTTACAGTGTCATACCGTCAATATCTGCAACAGAGAGGTGAAATTTTCAGGTTATGAATGCATAAGTTCAGTCATCATAACGACGCAATTTGCAATCCTTTTTGAGCAAATTAGGTGGAATAAATGAAAGCATGTTTAACATTAACAACCGTATATTTATTTAGAGTGGGACGCACAAACAACTGTCTGGTCACTAATAAGAGTGTGCAACATGCTTGGGTTGCTGTGTTTAAAACGACACAATGATGTAGTCATTTTGGATATATTGGAATACAAGCCTTATCTGTTCGTTCAAATGGTAGCTCTCTTTTTTTGCTGTTTGTTTTTAAACACATCATCCGGAGTTATGAAACCGATCTTCAAATAAAATAGATTGATAATAATCTTAAGTATTTGAAAACTAGCAAGGCTAGCCGGCGTTTTGAATAGATGTTGCACGCCTTGTCTCTACATAAACAACCATATCTTTAAAGTGTTAAACTTTTTTTATCTTTCGTTCACGAATGGCGTTCTAAATATAAAAAAAATGCTGTGAATCTCTTAGTGAAACGTTAAAATATTCACACGCGCGCCTAGTATGACATTTCGTTCCATTAATTTCACATCGATTTACACACGGGTTTTAATCACTACTTAGTATTATTCCATTCTTATCAATGGACAGTCTATTGAAGAAAAATGACCTTTAGCGTAAACTCGTAATGGTGAGAGTCATCTTTTATCAAAACGTGTTATGGAGACAAGACTTAATGCTTGCATTTTAACTTATCTCTTGCTGTAAGGTAACCTGGTCTTACACTTTATTTTATTAATTCATAAAAATAAAACTGGGAAGAAATATATAAAATCCGATTCGGCATTTTTTCTTTTTTAACAAAAGTTTTTATTGCCGTTACTTTTCCAGTCTCGACACCATTTAAAAGTATCTCGCCATCATCCATCCCGCCCGATGTACATTTTTCCTCTTCCTCCGACTGCAAGTCAGTAACAGCCGGCATATTCTCGTCTTCGACTTTACACGTCAATTTTCTTCGACGCGCACTTTGCTTCTCTCGACCACGTAGTGCATTTTTTCTCCTTTTTCTTCTCGTGCACACTTCCTAATTTGCATATATGTGTTTGTCGGCTACTGCTGCTGCTAATCTATTCGCAAGCCAGCCATTCTTCGCTACTGCTGATATTTTCCCACTCGCTCATATGCACTATGTTAGATCTTGGCTACTATTTTTATTATTATTATTATTATTATTATTATTATTATTATTATTATTATTAGCTGGTTTGTGTGGTATTTCTTTTTACAAAGTAGTCACCACTTATCAAGGTCCGAAGACTACTAAAGGATAAGTGTTAATGAGTGTACGGAAGTCATTGGGACAATAGCGTAGTAATCGTTAGTAGTAGAAATTTGGAAAGCAGGTCAGCAAAACAGAGTTCCACGGGCCGGCAGTTATAGAAAAGAAGCTTTGCTTATGGAATCCGCGTTTAGGTTTAAGCACAGATGAAAAGTGGGTGAAATTATTGATAGTGGTTTTAGCTAGCCGAGTGTTATTTGGTGAACGTTCGTTAAGGAGGGGACCATAGACTGGAGCTCAGACGAGCACTTGCCATGAAAATAACGATAGGGCAGAGACAAGCTCGCAACGTCTCTTCTGTGGGAAAGAGGTGATTTTGTCGGAATTCGTCTCCTCGATATCTTTCTATGGAAATTTTTTCTAGGAACACATCGGTAGATATCACGTGAAAGTTGCCAACGTCCCTAAGTGAAAGAGTTTCTGTGGAACGAACTAGATTCGAACTTGGCTCACCCAGGTTGTCAGTTAATGTTGTTAACCACTGAGCCATCGTCACCTCTCAGTTAGTAGTGTTCATAATAGCTGAACATACTCTCCCGATACATCTTTAAAATGACAGAGTCAGGGCCATTTTTTCAGTTGGTGATCGTAATTCTGTCGGATTAGGATTAGGATCTTGTGCAGTTCTAGGAGATCCACTTGGTCGTTTTCATAAAAGGTAAACTAACGATTTATGAAAGAAAGAATGTATTCAGGATTAACGTATTTTGACAGAGTGTGCTTTTTTATTTTACAAGGTAGTCACCACTTATCAAAGTCCGGAAGCGACTCGGGGATAAGGGTTATTGCGTATACAGTGCGTTAGTATTGGAGATTTGATAAAGTGTCTTACTTAAGGGGGCGGTTTATGTTGGACTTGAAGACATCCATGTTGTGCTTTAAGAGTATCTGTTGGAAATTATTAAAATAAACATTTGTGTTTGTTGCGCATGTTGAGCATAGAATTATTGCATTACGCCTTATTTGTGTGCAAATCATTTATTCCACGTTTCGCTACTCTCGTCGCCGCCGCCGCCATGGTCGTTGTGAATACAAGATAAATTTTCGTCTGTTAATAAACTTACTTGTTACTCAGTTTATAAAAATTTTGTTTAAAAAGAAAAAGTCACAGTAAAAAAAACAAAAAAACATTAGGTTCGTTGTCTTATCGATATGGGAAAACCAACATATCCGCCAAAATGTTGCTTAACTTCGTTTAACTTTATGCTGAACAGATACCAAAAAGCAAAAGAAAAGGTACCACTAACCTTAAATGCGAGTGCCAAGTTTAATGAAGGGAAGCTATAACTTGGCTGCCATTTTTATTTTCGTTCAGCGATAGAACTCTCGAATATCGAAATAAAATTCTGAAAAAAAAAAAAAACAGTTTCTATACGTTAAAACTATACGAGTCAGCAGATAATTTAATTTTAGTGCTTTTGCTATAGATTATTTAATCGCCATAAGGCCATGTGTTATGTGATATTATAAGTCAGTTGTGAAGCAACTTACAGGTTTTCTGTGAAGTTTTTTTATGGTAGAGTGTTGAAAATTTATTTCTAACAGAAACATTAATTTCTATATTTGTGTGTTTTTACAATGTGGATTGTTCCTGTTTTTTTATTCATCACATTTGTTTCGTATTTTGATTTTATTTTTATTTGAGTATGGACAAATAAGAAGCTGATTGAAATCAAGAAGCAGTTACATGGCCAAAGATTCTCTTGAACAGAACTACCGCGTTGATAGATAAAACAACCACGAGAACTCACAGAGCATTTCCCTCATGGGACGGATCTTTTACGAAAGGACTGGGGGACCTCTGTGCCGAGCAAGAGCGAAGGTTGGAGCGACAGCTAACAATCTCTACAGTGGGAACCCATAACAGCCATCAACTGCCTTTGAATCGATTTATTCCCTAAACTTCATGTCATTTCGATCTGTACTTAGTTCGACTCTTGTCAAGATTAAAACTAGCTGATATAAATACTATCCGACATATGGCCATCAATTATATAACACAATATTCATTTTTTTGACAATGATGAGAAATGTTTGTAATTTCTGCAATTCGAATGAAGTTGACGTTTATGCACAATAGTCATCTGTCCATTTCGTCACTCAATGTGTATATATAGAAAGGACTGATAAAATGATTTTTGTGTCAAAGAACAATAAAACATTTTCAAATCTAAAATATTAAAATAACATTTGTACATTTGGATTATGAGAATTATTCGGACTACTGTTCACATATTGGGTGCTATTATTTACATCGCTTGTACTGCTGATTCATCATGCAAACTGTAAATGTAATTCTTGGTTCGTTCAAAATCGATAAAACCATATTTCTACATTACTAATTTATTTAAAATTTGCAGACAACCCATCTTTAGAGTCGAGGGATGTTTCCATGTTATTAAATAAATTAACATCGCCAATTAAAAAATATTAAATGAAATACAAATATTTTTCGTAAGCCCATAGCGCGAGCCTATCTTGTTGGTAGAACTGAACTTCCGTTCTAATTCATTTCATACACCACGACTTGACGAAATGAACTAGGAGATTTCATTTTCTGTTTACTCGATAAGTAAAAAAAAAAAACATAATTCATTTGTTTATCTTCCAAATTTTTTAATTCAAATTTTTTTTCTTTATTATAGCAGGCAAAAGAAAGTTGAGTTGAAGCATAAAAGACGAACTGTGTTTTTGATTTTGTTTTGTTTTTGTTTTTTTAAACAGTTGTTTCGAGATAAGAAAATATGAAATTTTATTATTAAAACTATCAATTGTTAGGTGAAAGTACAGCTTTGTTTCGAAGAAAATTTACGGATTGGTAACGTGCTTAAATAATAATTGGTTCTAATGCACTTACTTTTATTTTTTAAATCGTATTTCCAAGTTTAATTAAAGTTTTATTATGTTTTTTTATTCAATTGTAAGGTTAAAGTACAGAATAGGTACAAAACACCCTCCCCTCCCCATGTTAAGAATGGCTTTTTAAATAATAGCGTTATTATTTCAACACGGATCACTCTCTGCATGAGTACCTAATATTTTTTTAGCCATTCTTATCATAGAGAGGAGATGATGTTTTGTAACTATTCTGTGCTTTCAACTAACAATTTATTATTAAAAAAGATATCGTGAAATTATAAAAAAATAAAAAGATATTGTGAAAGTTGAATTTAACTTGAAAAAAGCATTTAATATTAAGCAACAATCCTAAAGAACCTAGGGGTAACAGATGTAGAAAAAGGGTACCCTCCCATGTTATATCTTATAATACGGCTATGGGCAATTCTAGACATAAAAAATTGTCAAAACATTAAAATAGGTATTGCTAACTTAGATCCAATAGGAGTAAGTACCACACACATTAGGGAAATAAACATAATAAGACAAACAGACGTAGAGAGTATATATGGTTTAATCCACCTTTAAGCGTGCACATCCAAAACAACATCTTAAAAGAATTCTAGAGAGAGAGAGAGAGATAGATAGAGAGATAGATAGATAGATAGATAGAGAGAGAGAGAGAGAGAGAGAGAGAGAGAGAGAGAGAGAGAGAGAGAGAGAGAGAGAGAGGCGGACAGGGCAATGAAATCCTGGTGCAATCATATATGGGGATGCTTGGTTTCTTTAAAAAAAATAAATATGTTGGGTTTACGCTATAACTATTTGGTTATAAACCGTCACCCCAAACCTCCTAAACACATCCACACACAAACCGCAGAGATCTTGGCACGATCTGAAAATGTGAATTAAGTAAGCGGGCATGAAGTCAAAATATATGCACCAGTGCCTGGCCAAATATTTCTTTATTTCATCGGTTTTTGGATAAAAATTGTCTTCTTTATCATACCGACAGCGTCTTATATTTTTAAAAACCGGAAAGATATGATTCCGGGTTTGAAGGGAATGAAGTGCTTCGGCCTTGATGGCCATTTTTTGAGAAGGAAGAACTCTCGGATTTTAGAGCGAAAGACTCTGGGCGGGAAGTTGTGCAAATAGGACAAATACGTGCGTTTACACCGGAAATTAATTTTACTCTTCCTAGGACACGTATTCTAATACCACACACACACACACACACACACACACACACACACACACACACATATATATATATATATATATATATATATATATATATATATATATATATATATATATATATATATATATATATATATATTATTCCAGGCTAATATTTTCCAGAGGCAAAATAACCAATGAAGTTTTAACGTGTGTCAAATATCGAAGTAGGGCAAATATACTTTCTATTTGCTTTTACATAAGTATTTATATGCTGCTACAAATTCATGATCATGTTTCGGTCAGCTAGTTACTAGTAACTAGAGACCTCTTTAAGCGATATAGCTGCGCAAAAGCTTAGTCCGTAATGCCTATATATACCCTTATATATATATATATATATATAGAGAGAGAGAGAGAGAGAGAGAGAGAGAGAGAGAGGGAGAAAGAGAGAGAGAGAGACAGATAGAGACAGACAGAGTGTGAGAGAGAGACGGGGGGAGTAAAATCCTAGTTCGTTGACCGTGTATGCTTGCGTATTGTGTTTTCTTACTTTGAACATATTCTCGTATAGAGTCTTTCTTTCTAATATCCAAAAGTTCTTCCTTGTAAAGAAATGCCCATCACGGCCGAAACTATATATACTAGCAGGGAGACCGAACGTTACCAGGGATTGTTTGATAATCAAGGACTGTTACACATTTCCATATCTTAATTTTCATCAAAACTGGTGAAATCGTCCATTTTTCAATCAAATCGTTAGTTAGGGACTCATCTCGCGCCATCGGAAGGAAGCTTCACATGCCTCCCCGCAGTTACTTAGTCCACAATACATTGTAGTCTACATTGCACTGTAAAGAACCTACTGTTTATTTTACAAAATTATTTTTATATATAATGGTTTGAATTAAAGGTTAAAATACAAAAGTCAAGTATCAGAGACATTCATTTTAAACGCACCCCTGTTCTATCAAAAAACCTCCAGTTTATTTTATATGCCTGGCTTTTTTTCTTGTGCTCGGATAGTGATTTGAATTTGAATTTAAAGCACTAGTGGACAAAGCAGGAGAGGGTAGAGCGGTAGCTCTTGATATATCTAAGGCTTTTGTACAGGGTATGGCACGAAGGTCTTCAAAGGAAAATCAGATCATACGGTATCACTGGACGAATACTTAACATGATTAAATCCTTCTTAGATAAGAGAAAAATCCAGGCTGTCCTCGACGGTCGTACATCTAAACAATATGATATAAATACGGTTGTGCCTCAGAGGTCTATCTTTGGACCTTTATTATTCCTAATATTTATTAATGACCTCCCCGACAAAATTGCCTCTGCGATGTTTATATATGCTGATGACACCATGCTCTATAACAGGCCCAACAGGAAAACAAATGAACACATATCTAAGGAAATGGCAGAAACACTAGAGAATGACCTCCAATCTGTAGTGGAATGGGGATAAAAATGGATGGTCACGTTCAATGCTGCCAAGACTAAGCTTGTTTCCTTCAATAATTACAAAAAAAACTTCTCTATCACCAATAGCAATGGCCAAAGATTCATTATCTGAAAGCACATCCTGTAAACTCCTCGGCCTAACGTTCATGGGAAACATGAGTTGGAACAATTACATTGAGAGCATTGCCAGGACCGCTGCGAAAAAGGTAGGCTCTCTCTACCGTGCTAGAAAGCTAATAACGCCCGAAAATATCCTGTATTTTTATAAGACCACCATTCGCCCATATATAGAGAATTGTTGTCATATTTGGCCTGGTGCATCTGCTACTCGTCTCTCGCTTTTAGACAAGGTCCAAAAGAGAGTCTCCAACCTGATAGGTACTGAACTGTCGTCTAAGCTGCAGCCTCTACCCCACCGACGAAATGTTGCGCCCCTCTGCTTGTTCTACAAGTATTTTAATGGTGAATGCTCTGACGAACTGCTAGCACTTGTGCCCCCACGACATAGACACCCTCGACAAACCCGACAGGCAGCTAAATCCCACCCCTCTGCAGTGGAGATCCCTAGATGTAGGAGAGCTTTCTACTCTAGTAGTTTCTTTCCCAGAACCGCTAGACTTCTTCCCCAACTGTACTGACATGCAGAAGTTCAAGTGTAATGTGAACCGACATCTTACTGCCCAACTCCCTACATAGTACCCCAGTAGCTTATGTCCCTGATAGTAGCCCCCTACACCAAAGTGACAATGTGCCTTGTTTGGGGTGAAAATGTAATAAAAAAATGATACTTGACTTTTTCATTTTAAACAAAGCATTCATTTCAAACATGCCCCTGTCATATCAAAGAACTTATTGTTAATTTTTTATGCCAAGGCTTTCTGCTTTTGTGGTAATAAAACTTCTTAAATGCACATGTTAGTCTGTGTAGAGTGCAAATTTTGGTCAAAATCGCCTGTTACTAATTTCATCAGATTATCTCGATTATCGATTATTAATACTTATTGAAGAGATTTCACTGCAAAACCTGTCTAAGAACACTACCAGATGCATAAAACACATTTGTGTGAAATTTTATAAAAATCGGCCAACTAATTTCGGAGTCCATAGGGAACAAACTCACACAGACACACACACAGATACACACACAAAGTTTCTTATATATATATATATATATATATATATATATATATATATATATATATATATATATGTATGTATATATATAGTGCAAAGTTTTGTTGAAAATTCAAAGACTCGCGTTTTCTTTTTTATAACCTTCGTTTATTTCCTGGATTTTTCCATTGCAGCTGTTTCGTTAATGAGTGGCAATATATATATATATATATATATATATATATATATATATATATATATATATATATATATATATATATATATATGATATCATGGAGACACAACGTTGTCCGGGATTGAATGAGGATCCACAAATGTTCCACCTTCCTATTTTTTTATCGTCATCAAAATCGGTGAATCATTAATCAAATCGGTCGAGTATCTGCTCTATTTAGGGACCCTTCACGCAGTGTACTGGGGTGAAGCTTCACGTGCTTCCCTGCAGTGAGTTCATCTTCAATTTATTGTAATTTACGTTGCATTGTTGAGAATCTACTGTTGATTTTATGAAAGTATCTCTAAATAATGGATTCATTCAAAGTTTAAAATGCAAAAGTCAAGTATCATGGTTCAATTGTGCTTTAAAAAGAAACATTAATTCCAAACGCGAAATGTCATGTAAAAGAATCTACAGTTGACTTTATCGGCTGGCCATTTCTGCTTGTGCGGTGATAACGCTTTTCAAATGCACTTTTGGTGTTAGGTTGCTTAAACTTTTAACTTTGGGCAAAATTGAACCTCCTTCTTTAATCGGATATTTTTCAATTATCGATTTCCGATGCTTATCGGAGGCATTCCGATACAAAGCCTATCTAAACACTCTTCCAGGCTCATCAAATACCTTCGTGTGAAATAAAAAATAAAATCGGCCTAGCCGTTTCGAAATTCATAATCAATTAACTCACACACACACACACACACACGCACACACGCACACACACGCACACACACAAAGTTTCTTTTTATATAATGCCTATTTACAATGCCCCCCACGGGACAGAGTTAGACACCAGGGTCATTTTTTTTTATATATAGTAGTAAAGATTAAAATAAGTAGATACATATATAAACTATCAATATATATATATATATATATATATATATATAAGTAAATTTTTGGTACAGCAGAATGGAAGGAGAAATTTCAGAGGAAACATAATTTAATTTAAATACCAAAAAAAAAAAAACAAGAAATGGGCAGGTGAAATTAAAATTTTCCCTAAGGCCTTATCGTCTGACCCTCTAAGAGGAAACGTCAGAATGATAGATTAAAAACTAAGAAAACGAATGAGGGAAGAGGGGAATTTTGGTTACAGTTGGAAGAACAGTGGAGAAAAAAAAATCTCACTGTTCAGGTGGTTTTAAATCAATGAATATCTCCAACTGATGTCTAAGAATCTTTTGTCTACACAGGCTAGGTCGAGAGTTGTTAATAACTAACGCCTCAATGATATTGAGATGATAGTTCGACCTAGCACTGTATAAAACAGAAAACCACCCATCGGAATATTGATCGGCACACCTATTTATACTCAACAGGTGATCGCCAATGGCAGACTCATGAGCCTGGGAGTGCCCGGATGCTCTCGAAACCTGGTGTAGTCGAATATCCCGAGGGATATGTTGGGATATTCTCATTTCTAATCTTTGGGACGTTTTGCCAACGTAGTCAGCTCCACACTGACAAACGAATTTATAAACAACAGAGTTCTTTTGAATGGTTGGCAAAACATCTTTACGAAAAGAAGAGAAAAAGGTTCGAGTTGTGTAAACTACTCTAAGCATAGTAGCTGGAAAACATCGTTGAGTAGCAGAAGAAATCCTTTTAACAATATGAAGGCCATCAGGACCCAACCATGGTAATTTTAGATAAATGGGACAACGTGATGGACCAATATGTTTACCGCTATTAAATGTAGTAATTTTACGTTCAATAGTAGATTTTATTATATTAATGGGATATCCATTATTAAGAAAAATAGTTGTAATTTCACCAAGTTCCGTATCAAGACGGTTTGGTGAACAAATCATAAGTGCACGATGCGTAAGAGCGCTAATGAGGTTTATTTTTCTAGACTGAGGGGCAAAAGAAAACCAATTAAGATAGAGCCCTGTAAATGTAGGTTTTCTATAAACAGAGGTCTCAAACGTAGTACCAACTTTAGAAACACGAACGTCGAGGAATGGGAGAGAGCTACAGTCTTCAACCTCCATAGTAAATTGTAAAGATGGATGCAGGTTGCAAAGAAGACCAAGAAACTGTTTAGCTTCGCTCCGAGAGGGAAAGCGTGCAAAAGTATCATCAACGTAGCGTGTGTAGAATGCTGGCTTAATAATTTTGGAAAATAATTCGTTTTCCAAAAATCCAACGAAAATGTTGGCTAACGAAGGACCAAGAGGGCTACCCATTGATATCCCATCAATTTGACGGTACATAATGTTGTTGAAACTAAAGGAGACTGATTTAGTAGCAAGTTCCATTAGTTCAACAAAAATTCGTTCAGGAAATTGTGGAGATTTTAAGGGGCCACGGTATAGATAGTCAGCACAAATACCAATGGTTTCATCCAAAGGTATATTAGTATAAAGACTATTAATGTCAAAGGAAGCCAAGAACTCGGTATTTTTAGATAAAGGTAATTTTTGTATCTGAGATACGAATTGAAAAGAATCAGAGATACAATGGACCGAATAAAAAGAAAGCACAGGTTTAAGAAGGTCAACTAGCCATTTACCAAGTTCGTGTTGTGCAGAACCCAACATAGATAAAATGGGTCGCAAAGGAATGTTGGGTTTATGGACCTTGGGTAAACCGTACATTCTAGGCCTTTGAGAACCGATGGGTCGGATTCTATCATAAATCTCCTTAGAAATAAATCCGCTTTTATGAAGTTGAAGAAATCTTTTCTGGATTTTTATTTCCATACGAAAAGTATCATCATGGCATAAATCACCCAAACGGAGAAACTTACTCTTATCGTCCAAGATTTGTAACATTTTGGAGATATAATCCGTTTTGTTAAGTATAACAACGCCCGATCCTTTATCCGGGCGAGAAAGGTAAATGTCGGGATTAGACCTAATTAATTTTGCAGCTTCAAAATGATTTTTCTGCCAAACAAAATCACTAGATTTAGTATTTATGGCAGAAAACCTCCGACCTAATTCGCCCAACTGAATTTTAACACTAGTTAATTCATCAGTAGAGATAGGCGAATGGTGTTTTAATTGAGTATACAATAATTCAATTTCACTAAATACTGAGATTTTATCAACAGAAGGGGGAGGAATGCAAAATTGTAAGCCAGCAGATAAAACAAATTCTTCTGTAGTGGACAAAACATGAGAAGAATAATTAAATATATGTTTATCCAAATTTGTTATAATCCCAAACTTCTTAGTAATTAAATTTTTTAAATATTTATCATAAGAAGAAGTACATTTAATACGGGTAAAATTATCGCCGATGGATAAAAACCTAGAATATATAGATAGATAGATAGATAGATAGATAGATATTAAATGGGCTTTTCCGTAACCACAACCAAGGTAAATGTTTCTCGCATGTTTTTCCCGTTAGAGACCCCCCTCTTTTTCCTTTCTATTAAAAAATAGTACATTGCCAAAAGTGTGTTTATTCATAAAGTCTGAAGAAATGCTGGTTTTTGAAAATTTTCAAACGATATAATGCTTTAAATTGTCGAACTGGACATTGAAACAATTGTAACATAAAATGAAATACACTTTTCGTTGCCATCAACACCTTGTCTTGAAGTCTTGATTTTGCACATACAGTATATATATATATATATATATATATATATATATATATATATATATATATATATATATATATATATATATAAACTAATAGATTAACGAAGCGAAAGGGAGCAAAATAAATTACTGGCATGTTCCTCGCAACAACTGGGCGCGAAGCAATCCAGAAAACTTCAACCTTATCATATCACCGAAATTTGTTTACAACGATATTTTACTGCTAAGTTTTTGTTAACGCTAGTAATTTACGACTTTATAAATGAGCGTCTGTAGTGATAAGATGCTGCACGCGAACGTTACTACGTGATAATCATATGCAAAAGTCAAACGTATGAATTCTAAAATTAACGGTTAAACAATAGTTAATGTTACTATACTAGACATTTAAACATGTTGTGACTAGTATTTATATAAAGTGTTTCAAGAATTTTTAATCTCTTGATATGGATATTTTGGCGTACTATTTTTTTTTTTTTAGATGTTCGCCAGTAAAGCTAATGATAGAGAGATATAAGGTAAGTCTTCGTGGAAAGTGTTGTGGTAGTGATACCGATATAACAATTGTCGGAGATGCATTCTCTCATATGCCATATATATGTAAAAGTAATGGTATGAAAATAGATCTATGGTAATTAAGCCAAATACTTTTGCTTAACTGTCATATATATATATATATATATATATATATATATATATATATATATATATATATATATATATATATATATATATATATATATATATACCGTACTTTGGAGTAATTGCACCAACTAGCTAAAAGATATATATATATATAAAAATAAAGAGCACTTTTTATTTAGTTGACGCAATATACCCGGATTTGGCGCAATTACCACAAAGTATGGTATATATATATATATATATATATATATATATATATATATATATATATATATATATATATATATATATATATATATATATATGCGTCGTTTTATTTTTTAAGCCGATATGAATTTCCAAACTACTTATTTGATTTAATGTCATTGGATTCATATTTGTTATATTTCATTAATAGTGTTCAATTATTAATAAATCTTCAAAAATAAGAGCACAATATTTATTGTAATTTTCCGGAGAAACAGACATAAACAGAGTTTGATAAAGGTCCGACATAAAAGACCAACTATAGGTCCCCTTTGTTTGAATTTGAAACCGACGATACCGATGCTGTCCTGATTTTCTGTAATATATATATATATATATATATATATATATATATATATATATATATATATATATATATATATACATATATATATACAGAGAGAGAGAGGCAGACAGACAGACAGACAAACAGGCAGATAGACAGACAGAAAAAAAAGAAAGAAAGAAAGAAATAAGACATTAGAGATAGAGAGGGAGAGACTGTGAGGAGTGATAGAGATAGAGATAGACCAAAATATAGAGATTCGGGAAGATACAGGGTAGAAAAGGGAGAAAGAGAGATATAGAAGTTGAAATAGGGAGAGAGAGCTTAAAGTGGACTAAGGATAGAAAAAGAGAGCACTAAAGATTTGGAGATATAAAAGTGAGATATATATAGAGAGATAAATATGGAAAGAGGGAGTGGTTGACGGAGAGAGAGAGAGAGAGAGTGGGGAGAAGGAAGGAAGGATAGATAGATAGATAGATAGATAGATAGATAGAGGTTGAAAATGGTAGAGTTTGAGATAAAGAACATCGATATAAGGGGGAGACAGAGGGAGAGGTGATAAAGTAATAAATGATTAAAAAGGCAAAAGAGAGAGAAAGAACGCGTAATAGAGATTGAAAGAGACAGACATTAAGATAGATAGATAGATAGATAGATAGATAGATAATAGATAGATAGATAGATAGAGAGAGAGAGAGAGGGGGGGGGCTTCATTGTTTTACTATATAATCACGAAACAAAGAATCTATAAATAACGTCTGACTATGATTCTTGCTATTTAATCCCATACTTTACGTCAAGTTTCTTCTCCTTAACCTTTCCGCAGAAAGGAAGACGGCTCACAATTTGCCGTGTCCTCTTGTGTCTCAAAGATGCAAACATTCACTTTTTTGTCTTGCAACCGGAAGAGACAAGCTTAATCATTCACAGCCGGAAGACAACGAAAGGAAATTGCGACTCTAGACGACTAACGCATTACCCAAAAGATGAAGAAAACAACATTGTTTGCCTAAACATCCTCTACCGGTAGAATAGCATCCTCTGCAGCATTCATATTATGTTTAACATTGTTTTCTCTCTGTCCGAGGTGTGGGGGGGGGAATATGAAAATAAAAACTTATATCAACATTAACTAGATGTTATTTAGTATTGGCATAAGAAAGTACTTACTATAAATATTTACATAATTTTATTGGTTAAAATGGATTATTTTTTCACGCCAATATAATTCGTTCTAAACGAATGGCAAATTACACTGTGCCACACTAAAAAAATCTACAGGATATCTGTGGCCATTTTTATATGCATAATGGCATGGTAAATCTATTTCTGGTTTTCTTTTTATCGAATGGGGAAGATTTTTTTTTTTTTTTTTTTCAAAATTGTCACTTTCGAGAATTTTGCGGAGAATCTTAGTGATGTGAATGATGAAGGTGGCGAGGGATTCTGTCAGGATATTTCAGTGATGGAGGAACATTTCAAAGGAAAAAAAGAACCTTCGATGTTAACAGATACCTGCTGGAATATAAAAAGAGAGAATGACACTTAACATAAGAGGGTTATGGGGGACAAATGTTGTTTAAACTGACAATTCTATGTTGTTCATTCATAACCCATATTAATAAAATTTGATTTATAGTACATGAAAACGGTGTGTAATCTAGAGAAGTAAAGCTCAGATTTAGAATCGAGATATTTTTCTTACACAGGTTTTTATGTGATACGTACTTTTTAAACCTAAAATTTGTTGCACAGTGTTATATTTATTTTTGGAGTTATGCTTTTATTATTGTTTCTTAATAATTTAGTACTTTGTCGAGGGTCTATCTCTCATATGAAAAAAAGCATTTGGATAAAAATATGTGTATGTAATATAATATTTTATTATATTACGTTGATTTCTTTAAATTTATAAGAAACGTCAAAAACTCTTTTACATTCACGTGAGGTTCGAACTCTGTTATTATTTTTTGTTACATAGCCATCACCACTTATCAAGGCCCAGAGGCCATTCGAGGATAAGGGTTAAAGAGTGTACAGTAGTCAATTGGACAATATAGTAATCGTTAGTAATGGAAATTCGGTAAATTTGTTAACTTAAGTGGATCGGCTCATCAAGAACTTGTTTACGTTGGACTTGAAGAAAATCAGATTGTAGTCAGCTGGAAAGCAGGCAAACGGAAGACAGTTCTACGGGCGTGCAGTTCTAAGAAAGAAACTTTGTTCATGGAATCTACGTTTAGATTTAGCCACAGATGAAGAGTGGAGGAAATTATTGATAGTGTTTTAAGATAGACGAGTGTTTCTCGTGAAAGTTTGGCGAGTGGGGAACCATCGATTGGAGCTCAGACGGGCCTTGCCATGAAAATGACGCAATAAAAACACAAATTTACACAATAAAAATAATAGTTGTCTTAATAATGTTGATTCTGTTTTTTTCCTTTTCTTTTCGATGAGAATTAGTTAAAGAGAAAAACGAAAAACAAAAACAAAAAAAAAAGAAACGGTTCCTAGCAATGAAGCCAGTTTTAGTTTTAACAAGCGGGAAAACCCGACATTACCCGGGATTGAATGAGAACCAACGAATGTTCCACACTTCCAATTCTTTTATTGCTATCAAAATCGGTGAAATCGCCTATTTATCAATCAAATCGATCCATTGTCAGCTCTGGTCACAGACCCATCGCGGTGCACTGAGAATAAGCCCAACGTGCCTCACCGCAGTGACTTAGTCCACAATACATTGTAGTCTAGATTACACTGTAGAGAATCTATTGTTGATTTTATACAATTATTTTATATAATGGCTTGTATTAAAATTTAAAATGCAAAAGTCGAATATCAATTGTGCTCTAAAACAGAAAAATTTAATCAAACGCGCGAGTGTCTTATGAAATAATCTGATGCTTATTTTAAACGCCGAACCTTTCTGCTTGTGCAGCAATAACACTTCTAGAATCTACTTATGATGTCAAGCTGTAAAACAGTGTTACCTTTGATCATATTCAAATAGTTCCTTTTTTAATCGAATTTTTTATTGCAGTTTGTCGATACTTATCGGAGGCAATCCAATACAGAACCTATCTAAGAACACTCCCAGACACATAAAGTACATGTGTGTGAAAATTCAAAACATCGGCCCAGCCGTTTCAGAATCCATAAGAAACGAACTCATACAAACACACACAGACAAAGTGGCTTTTATATATAAGTAGAGAGAGAATGTGTGCATATTCTTTGAAATGATGAAACTGCATTGAACTAACTTACCCACGCAGGAATCTCCCTATTACTCATTTTCGCGTCCTCGCCATTGCAGCATATCAGCTATTAAGGATTAAGGTGTGTAGGTTGCCGACAGTGCAGCGAAGCGTGCGGAAAAATATCCTAAGTCATTCACTTTATTATTTCAAATATCTTTTATGAAATTTTACCCAACCAGAAAGGTTAGAGAATAGCATCAATTTTATTATTTCCTAACAAAAGTGTGTGTATATATATATATATATATATATATATATATATATATATATATATATATATATATATATATATATATATAAACTAGCAAAAGGACCCGTCGTTGACTGGGTTCAAAAATAGCCTACAGAAAATGGACTCTGATTTATGAAAGTATGATAGGTTATGAAAAGGAAGGGTTGTAAAGCGATAGCTTCGAATTTGGGGGTATCAAAACCAAAGCAAAATATGATGAAAGTAAAAATAAAATAGATAAACCCCATAATTTATTATACCATACCTGTTCACACTGAAACACTTATCACGATATTCTGTGGATCTATATTAAAAAACCTTGTTAAACTTTGTGACATATTTCCATTCTATGGAGGTCAGGCGCGAACGAACGCCCCATAATTTTATTATACCATATTTCTTTAAACTGAAACATAATTATCAAAGTATACCTACGCAGATAGATATGAAAAGCCTTTATTAAAGTGTGTGTCTATTTCCATCCTATAGAGGCCAGGCGCGAACGCAGACCCCACAATTTTATTATACCGTCCCTATTTAAGTTAAAACATACTTATCAAAGTATTATTATGTACATCTATATAGAAAACACTGTAATGTACTGACCCTTTTAGGCTGCGATCATAGCGTACTATCTGTTAACTGTGGCAAGCGGGGTCACGGGTCAAAACATTATTATTATTGTTGTTATTGTATTATTATTAATTGATTTGGGCGATGGATGGTCTTCCCTTCTTCCCCAAATGTACTGACGTGCAGAAGTTCAAGTGTAACGTGAACCGACATCTTGCTGCCCAAATCCCAACATAGTGCCCCAGTAGCCGCTGCCCCTGATAGTAGCCCCCTACACCACAGTGGCAATGTGCCTTGTTTTGGGTGAAAATGTAAAAACAAAAACAAAAAAAAACTATATTTTACAAGCAATGTCACTCCGAAGAGATATAATCATAAAGAAGCTACAGATCCAAGAAATTGTAGATTTTCGTGATCGCTTACGGAATACAATGGCAGTAGCACAATACTAAAATCCAAGAACCCAAAAAATAAATATCAAAATAGAATGAAAGCACCCCTACTCTTATTTCAGAAGAGCCAGTCCCCCCCTCCCCACACATACACATTAGTAACGACCTCGGACCACAGCCGGCTTCCTAAGGAAGCAAATAATCCCAAAATACTATAAAACAATATACACATTCCCAAACCAATAAAAGCAAACGCACACACATAAACACGCACATACACACACACACATAAACACACACACACAAAAATAAACACACACACACACACACACACACACACACACACCCTACCCCACCCTAAAGGTAACGAAAAAAACATTAGCAGAAAGAGATAGCGACTACAGCCAGGTCAACGTCTCCCTGGACAAGCCCAATAAAAGAGCAATAAAAATTGAGCATACCAATGAATAATAAACACTTACAAGCCTCCACCCCTTGGAAAAACTTCAAATTAACTACGAAAATCGCCATTTTTACATCTCCAACACATTTGAAAATAATTTCTGACGAGGACGCATCACAGACCGTCTGAAACGCGCGTAAAAACGATTTCAATGACTTAAAAAAACATTATTACAATGATCCAAACATAATTCTCAATGAAAAACCAAGACACGGAATAATAAAATAATGTTAAAAAATACACATTGTTGGTGACTACTCCCTTATTTAAATATACACCTTTCTTTCGTTGGAATTCCTTAACCCCTAATATATATATATATATATATATATATATATATATATATATATATATATATATATATATATATATATATATATATATATATATATGAAAAACTTTTACGTTTCTGAACTTTTGAGATGAGGCTCGGCCATTCGTATTATTTACATTCATCGGTCTACTGTTCTCATCTTAAGTATCATTTTCACACTTTTTTGTCTTGCAACCGGAAGAGACAAGCTTAATCATTCACAACCGGAAGACAATGAAAGGAATTTGCGACTCTAGACGACTAACGCATTACCCGAAAGATGAAGAAAACAACATTGTTTGCCTAAACATCCTCTACCGGTAGAATAGCATCCTCTGCAGCATTCATATTATGTTTAACATTGTTTTCTCTCTGTCCGAGGTGGGGGGGGGATATGAAAATAAAAACTTATATCAACATTAACTAAATGTTATTTAGTATTGGCATGAGAAAGTACTTACTATAAATATATTTACATAATTTTATTGGTTAAAATGGATTATTTTTTCACGCCAATATAATTCGTTCTATACGAATGGCAAATTACACTTGGCCACACTAAAAAAAAATACAGAAAATCTGTGGTCATTTTTATATGCATAATGGCATGGTAAATCTATTTATGGTTTTCTTTTTATCGAATGGGGGAGGAGGGTTTTTTTTTTTTTGTTTTGTTTATTTTGCAAAAATTGTCACTTTTTCCGATCTTTTTTATGTGTATCTCGTCGAACTCTGGAATCTATTTGTCGAACTCGAGAATCTGCACGGAATTTAGAACAGAATCCTTTATTTAGTTCACGGAGAAGAGAGTAGGGATAGCATACTTTAGTTCCATCAAGACGTGGAAGAAATGTTAAGTAATTCAGAATTTTATGTTTGAATGTCGACCGCACTGAGAATTGAACTTTTAACCCCCAGAAGTGTGTAATTTACAACTTAATTTTACCAAGTACTTCATCCACTAGATTTCGAATCCTTGTGACACGTTGTTCAAATAACACTCAAGATGAAAACAGTAGTTCGAAGAATTCAAATAATATGAGTAAAAAACTATGTTTAACAAAAGTAGATGAAGACGTGGATTTATCATAAAAGTTGACATAAGTATTTTATATACAAACTAGTAGAATACCCGTCCTGGGACGGGTATAAGCAGTTCATGAATAAAGCATCACTTAAAAATTAGTTCGCTTTTCCAGCTCGTTAGTTGAAAAACTTATAACCAAAACCAAAACAATAAAAATGCTCACAGGGAACATGAGTTGGAATAGATACATCAAGAGCATTGCCAAGGCTGCTGCAAAGAAGATGGTCTCTTTCTATCGTGCTAGAAAGTTTCTTACGCTTGAAAGTATCCTGTACTTCTAAAAGGCCACTTTTCGCCCATGTACGGAGTATTGTTGTCACATTTGGGATGATGCATCTGCTACTAGTCTCTAACTCCTGGACGAGGTTCAAAAGAGAGTCGCCAACCTGATAGGTCCTGAACTGTCATCTAGGCTTTAACCTCTACCACATCGACGAAATGTTGCACCCCTCTGCCTGTTCTACAAGCATTTTAATGGTGGATGCTCTGAGGAACTATAAGCCCTTGTACCCCCTCAATGTAAATCCCCCTGACAAACCCGACAAGCAGCAAAGTCCCACCCTTACACAGTAGAGATCTCTAGATGTAAGAAAGCCTTCTACTCTAATAGTTTCTTCTCCAGAAATGCCAGACTCTGGAATTCTCTTCCGGGTTCCTGCTTGTCCAACTATACTGACATGCAGAAGTTCAAGTGTAATGCGAACGGACATCTTGCTGCTGAACTCCCTACATAGTATCCCTTCAAGTTATGTCCCTGATAGTAGCCCCCTACATCAAAGTGGCGATGCGCCTTGTTTGGGGTAAAAATGTAATTAAAACCCCTAAAACTTTATTGATATGAATCGATAAACAGTAAAAGCGTGAGAAAAAATCAAAAGTGAGGAAGAAAGCTGATGATTCAAACACCATTTATATTTTTTTTTCTCTCATAGAATGCTAAGAATTCTAACGAACGATGTTAGTTTAAGAAACGTTTTAGCAAGTTATACATTGCTTTTATTACTTTAAGTAATTAGTGTCAATGTGGACAAACTATTGCATATGTTGTACAAATAGGCCAATCCCTATCCCACCGCCGTATCTATGTGCCGGTTTTACCAGTATTTAATGTCTATACTAATAGTTTCTTCACTCGAACTGCGAGTCATTGGAATTCCCTCAATGTTACATCTCTGTACCTGTTTTACTAGTATTTTAATGGAATGTGCTTTAACAAACTCGTAGCACTTGCATCCTCTCCTGATAAATCCTCCTGACTAACCCGACAACCAACCGTTCACTTTAGATATTCCAATATGCCGGAAAGCCTTTTATTCTAATAGTTTCTTCTTTCACACTCCTAGAATTTCGAATTCCCACTCGATTTCCTGATCTCTTAACTGTACTGACATGCAGAAGTTCAAGTGTATTGTGAATAGAGATCACACTGCCCAACTCTCTACACAATGTCCTTGTAGCTATGATCCCAAATAGTAGCATCTCACGTCCAAGTGGCATTGTGCCTTGTTTGGAGTCTACACGTGTTAAAAAAATTACAAATTAATACGACTAAAAATTAATTTATTATGTTTAAAAGTAATGACGCAACATTACTCTTCTCACTGTACAACATGTAATTTATTTTGAAATATTTTGTTGCATTATTGATTTAAATGACAGTACATTGTTTTGATGGTAATATAGCAATACGCATCATTTGGATTCTTTGGATTATTGTTCTAATCTTGAGTGTTAGTTACACTAAGTTTCGGTCGATGTTACCTCCGACCTTCTTCAGGTGTGTCTTATCGAACTCGTAAATTTTTCTGTCGAACTTGTCAATTTGGATGAAATTTTGAACGGAATCCTTCATTCACTTGACGGGGGTAGAATACTCTCGTTCCGCAAGTCATGAATAAAGGTTCTAAGTAATTCGCAATTTTATTTTTCTGTCACACATACTGAGAATTGAACTTTCAACCTTCAAGAGAATATAATTTTTACGATTGATTTTTCCAAGTACTTTAACCATAGGGACCGTTTGTTAATATACCATCGGTATAGTGTCGATGTTTCTGGTCAACACGGCAAGTTTGTACACTTTTATGTGTGCTCTATCCCAACCATCATCAATGGACTCGAGTTGATCTCGTAAACATCGGACAAAACCAAACTCTTTGCCAATAACTTTGCAGCTAATTCTACCCCATGCGATCAAGGCTGCCAACCCCCGTATTTCTTTCTGTATCTCTAAACACGCTATGAAACAGACAAATATCTGTGTGTGATGCTGCCAAGCTAATCAAAAACTTTGATTCCAGTAAAGTAACTGGCCTGGGCGGCATTCCAATTATAGTGCTGAAAAAGCTTCAACCAGAACTAGCTCCCATACTTACAAAGCTGTTTAAGCATTGTTTTAAGGAGAATTGTCCTCAACACCATGGAAAACCTCATGCTTACATAACCGTTTAAGAATTGTCTTAAGAATAATTTTTTATCAACACATTGGAAAATCTCATCAGTATACCCTGTATTTAAAAATTCAGGTGATCGGTCATCTCTCTTTCAGTACAGACAAATAAATCTTGTGTGCGCCATGAGTAAGTTGCTGAAATCTGTGTTAAATAAAGAAGTAGTCATCCACCTAAAAAAAAATTGACCTCCTCAGTGACATGCAATATTTTTTCCCGTTCAGCTAGATCTACAGCAGATGTGCTAACAATTATAACTAATAGAATAAGCTAATATCTTGAAGAAGGCTTCCTTTCTAGGGCAATTGCTCTTGACATATAAGAGACCTTTGATAGGGTATAGCATAAAGGTCTACTTCACAAAAGTTCCAGCTACGGTATAGCAGGATATGTCTTCTTAATTATTAAATGATTTCTCTTTTATAGTTTCATAAGAGTACTGGTTGATGGGCAGAAATCAGAATCTCAAAGTATTAATGCTGGAGTCCCTCAGGAGTCGATTCTGGGTCCAAGTCTCTTCCTGATCTACATCAATGATCTCCCAAATCACACCCTAACATCATTTGTAAATATTTATGCTGACGACACAAAATCTATGGCAATACTTCAAAGGCAGTAAATAACCAAGTTCTCTCTGATACTCTCTCCTCTGATCTTGAGCACATAGTGCACTGGGGAAAGAGATGGCTGGTTAATTTTAATGAGTCTTAAACTGTTAATTGTTGAGACATTATGTTGAACAAAGATGGTGGTAGTATATAAAATCAGCGAAGAATCAATACAGTCACGACCTCGAATGTTGAGTAATTCATAGTAACAAAGATTGCGGCGAAGAATCTCGATTCAGTCGTTTCAAGACAGAGATTGGCAGTGAACTGAATTGAATCCAAAATTCGATATTTTTTTATAATAAATTTGAAGGCTTCTTATCTGTTGATTGTCCTAACCGTAAGTTAGAAGTAAGATCGTCGGAATTATTGGGGTCATACCCTAACTGACAATCCAAAACATGTTTTGTTATGATGAAAAAGCCATTTCTGACTCAAATTGGTTTGATTTGAGAAAAAAAATGTCTTTTTGGAATTTGTCTTTATTCTCATTGGTCCAAAAAAATATCGACATATTGGTACAAAAAGAAGCCATTTTTAATCACATTGTTGAAGTCTTTTAAAGTTTTTTTTTTGTTAATACATATAAAAATACAGATATAATATTTTTCAAATATTTATATACGCAAACAAATAGAGACATACATACTTTTCAAATTCATATGCACACACACACACACACACACACACACACACACACACACACACACATATATATATATAGACATACAAATATACAAACTTTTCAAATTTATATGCATACACACACCACACACATACATACATACATATATATATATATATATATATATATATATACATATATATATATATATATATGTCTATATATATACAAATAGCAATGGCCAGCTACTCCCTGTCTGAGAGTACATCTTTCAAACTCCTTGGCCTAACGTTCACAGGAAACATGAGTTGGAACAATTATATTGAAAACGTTGCCAGGGCCGCTGCGAAAAAGGTAGGCTCTCTCTACCGTGCTAGAAAACTACTGACACCTGAAAGTATCCTGTACCTCTATAAGGCCATCATTCGCCCATGTATGGAGTATTGTTGTCACATTTGGGCTGGTGCATCTGCTGCTTGTCTCTCACTCCTAGACAAGGTTCAAAAGAGAGTCGCCAACCTGATAGGCCCTCAACTGGCATCTAAGCTTCAGCCTGTCCCATCGACGAAATGTTGCATCCCTCTGACTGTTCTACAAGTATTTTAATGGTGAATGCTCTGACGAACTGCAGAGACTTGTGCCCCCACGACGTAGACACCCTCGACAAACCTGCCAGGCAGCTAAATCCCACCCCCACACAGTAGAGATCCCTAGATGTAAAAGATCTTTCTACTCCAGTAGTTTCTTCCCCAGAACCGCTAGACTCTGGAATTCCATTCCAGGTCCCTGCTTCCCTAACTATACTGATATGCAGAAGTTCAAGTGTAACGTGAACCGACATCTTGCTGGCCAAATCCCAACATAGTGCCCCAGCAGTTGCTGCCCCTGATAGTAGCCCCCTACACCACAGTGGCAATGTGCCTTGTTTGGGGTGAAAATGTAATAAAAAAAAAATATATATATATATACATATTTTTCAAATTCATAAAGAAAAACTCGAAACATTCTCTTAGATATTTTTAATTTGTTAATTTGGTTAGGAATACAAAAAATGGTCATAGTTTTTCTTCCTACCCGGGACAATTTACAATCTATTATTATTATTATTATTATTATTATTATTATTATTATTATTATTATTATTATTATTATTGCTCACATGGAGCTTTCACACAAGTCAACAAACGATCGGATTGGAAACCTGTGGTATTCTCTGGAAGCTGAGTGACAACAAGTCTCCCCAGACGTCCAGCCCTCTCCACCTCCTTCGATAGCATTTGCAAATGAATTTGCATCATCGCAACAGCCGCTTATCATTGATTTCTCGCTGGTAGTGGCCATTGGTTTATACTGGAATTTGAGTGGCACTCAGCCTCCCCAAGGTCCCAGTTCTCTTTGCGCTTGTCCAGCCGAGGTCTGGTTGGCGCTCGCTCCTCGGTCTTTCAGTCCTTATTGACCCTGCTCGGCCCTTTGGTATCATTTTCTTGGGGGGGGGGATCGGTGATGAAACAATGGGGGATGCATGATGGGGGGTGTAGAACTTGTAAATATGCAGTTTCGGTGTTCTTCATTCCCTATAACGCTTATTCGTTATATTGTCTTGTATTATTCTCCACATTCAAGGGTTTTCCTTAATATTTCAGTCGTTTTCATTATCGTTAGTCGTTGTACTTTTGCAGTTATTCCTCTGATTCCAATTTCTGACATTATTTTTTCGAAGTTTTTCGGAATTGTTCCTAGTGCTCCTACTATTATCGGTAGTATTTGGATTTTCTTTATCATCCAAATCCCTTTTAACTCTCTGGCTAGCCCTGTGTATTTGCTTCGTTTCTCCTTTTCTTTCATACTCACCCTGTGAGCAGCTGGGACTGCAAAGTCCACGATTTGACAGGATTTTTCTTTCTTGTTAATTATTACGACATCTGGTCTTCTTGCTTGGATGGGTTTGTCCGTCTGTATGTCCATGTCCCATAGGATTTTGTGGTTTTCGTTTTCGAGTGCTGTTGCAGGTTTATGCTTGTACCATTTGTCTGTACGCTCAAAATGCAGACGTTTACACAATTCCCAGTCGGCCCTGTCGGTGGGGCATTAGAATATGCCGACAGCTCCCCTGCAGAGGGTAAAGGTCCCTCAATGGGGGTCCTAGATATGACCTTAAACTATATCCAGTGGTGAGGCCCCAGCTTGTGGGCTTTGGGGAGTGTGGAGCCACCCTTTAATTACCATTGCTCCCAGGTCCACTCTGACCCGGAGTGGTAGTACCTGTTAGGGTCCCAACTATGGGTTAAATAGAAACCGACTTGAAAACAACAAATATATTCTATTAAAAAAAATTTTCTTCAAAATCTTTGGATTCGGCATTGAATAACTCGAAAAGGGTTGATATGCCGTAAAACAAAAACAACCAACCAACAATTGCCAGTGTACCAACTTCCCCACTTAGTCATGCCTGTTTTTGTATTCCTTTTGGGCAAGTTTGCTGCATTCGCTTACTATATGGTTTATTGTTTCTTCTCTTTGTCCACAGAGTCTGCATTTGCTGTTTTCTTGTGTTTTATCGATCCTTGCTTTGATATGGTTGGTTCTTATCGAGTTATCTTGTGCTGCAGTTATTAGAGATTCAGTTTCTTGGTTTATATGTCCTTTTCGCATCCATCTCCAGGTGTTTTCGTTATTCTCATCTTTTGTCATTCTTATGAATCTTCCGTGGAGTTGTTTCTCTTCCCATTTCTCTTTTCTCGTTTTGTCGTTTGTCTCTTTGTTTTCTGTTTTTTTTTTTTCAGTGTCTTTCGCTGCCATAATTATCCTTTCAGTGTTTTGCATTATGTATTTTTCTAGTTCTTTTGTCGTGTGCTTCACACAGTCTTCTATAGAGATCAGTCCCCTCCCACCGTCTTTCCTTTTCACGTAGAGTCTGTCAATATCGTCCCTTGGGTGTAGTGCATTATGCATGGTCATGAGTTTCCTGGTTTTCTGGTCGAGTTGTATCAGTTCTTCTTTTGTCCACCCTATAAACGGTCCAGAGTATCTTACTAGTGATACTGCCCATGTATTAATACCTTTTATTAGGTTTCTACTATATAATTTAGTTTCCAGAAGTTTTCTTGTTTTCCTGAGGTATTCCTTTCCAACTTTCTCTTTCATTTCTGTTGCTCTGATGGTGTCCGCTTCCAGAATTCCCAAGTACTTATAGTCGTCTTGTTTCCCTAGTGCCCTCATTACTGTTTGGTTGGGTAGTTCCATGTCTTCTGTCATTTCCAGTTGTCCCTTTCTTATAACTAGTTGTGCGCACTTTTCCATTCCAAATTCCTTTTGGATATCTTGGCTGAAGATTCTGGTAGTGTTAATTAGTATCTCTAGCTCCTTTTCGGTCCTTGCAAAAAGTTTCAAAACGTCCATGTACATCAGGTAGTTCATTTTTTCCTCTGTGTTGGAGAACTTGTATCTGGCTTGGCATTTTCTCAGAATACTGTTCAAGGGCATCATGGCTATGATGAACAGTAGTGGTGATAGCGAGTCTCCTTGGAAGATGCCTCTTTGTATGTTAATTTCTGTTATGTGTTGTCCATCAGCTGTCAATTCCAGTCTCCATGTTTTCATTGCATTTTCTATTACGTTGGTGATCCTGCTTGGTATTTTATACATTTTTAGGCATTCTATTATCCATGCTTGGGGGATCCTGTCGTACGCTTTTTTTGTAGTCGATCCATGCCATGGCTAAATTCTTTCTCCTTCTTTTTACCTCCTTTAGGATCTTTTGATCTATATATGACAGGTCATGTGTTCCTCTTTTTCCTTTTTGGCATCCTTTCTGCTCCTCGGGGATGAGTCCACGGTTATTCAGGGAGTGGTAGATTTGTTCCCTCAGTTGTGCTGTCAGTATCTCCCACATAGTTGGTAAGCACGTGATTGGCCTATAGTTGCTAGGGACGGTTCCTTTCTCCGTGTCCTTCTGTAGCAGTGTGGTTCTACCTTTTGTCATCCAGTCTGGTACGCTTGCTTCCTGTATACATCTTCTCAGGTTTTGGGCTAGCCTTTCGTGTAAGGTTATGAATTTTTATTATTATTATTATTATTATTATTATTATTATTATTATTATTATTATTATTATTATTATTACTATTTATTTATTTATTTATTTTTATTTTTTTTGTGTGTGGGGTTTCTACTTTTCATTCTGGGTTTCTGAAAATAGATTTATTCATGATTAAATTCCAAAAAGTTCGGCTATAAAATGTTTTAATTTCATCTTTTTATAGGTTTAGTGAAAATGTCGGCTATATTATTCTCAGATGTCCATAACTAAGAAAAATAGATTTTTTACTTATTTCATCCCTTATGAAATGATATCTGATTTCAATATGGTTCGACATTTGATGAATCATAGAAGTACGTATTTGCTAATAAGATACTACTCTGATTATCACAATGAATTACTATTGTTTTTTACTTGTATCTTGTTTTAAAATAGACTTTCGAAGGGTGTCTAGAAAAATGGCCTCCTGTGCTGAGTGTATAAATGCAATAAACTCTGCCTCACATATAGGAAGGGTAGCAATTTGTCGTTTTTTAGTTTTCCAGGAGATCATAGGTCCAGCATTTGACAGTCTAAAACAGTATCCCGTTATACGTTTTCGATTCTCGCAGTTACCCCAATGTGAATCCTTCTAAATTTAGGGGATATGTCGACAGTTTAAATACTAAAGATTGTTCCTTGGTTACTTTTAGATAACGAACGACTTTTTTTGCCTGAGTAAGGTCCTTAATTGTCAGTTTTGATAAGTTTTGAGATAGCTTTGTTACAATGTAACATATCAGGCCTAGTTCGCGGTTGTCAAATAGATTAGACTTCTGATGATTTCTCTGTACAATCGATCGTTTATTAATTTAGTTTCGGTCTGTATATTCTTATTTATATCAATCTCAATGGGAGTTGTACGTGGTTTGCAATCTCGCATTCCAAACTTCAGCAGGATTTTTTCAATGTACTGAGATTGGTTCATTGTTATATAACTTTTTATTTAATTTATTTTTAACGGTTTTTAAAGTGTTGTCACAAATTGAGACAAGTAATATATCGTTACCCCCCCCCAAGAAAAAAAATCAACAATGTATTACCTATATTCTTTGTATACATGCACGCGTCAACGGGACATTGCTTAAATTCTTGTTCTATTAAATAATTATGGCGTGTTAAATTCCAATTGTGAGCGCTTTGAAATTACGGAGTCGTATATATATATATATATATATATATATATATATATATATATATATATATATATATATATATATATATATATACACACACTTTAACCCTAAAACATATACTACATACACTTAAGACTATGATAAAGACTCTATACACCTTTCTGCATTGCACTATATATAATACGCTCCCCCTTTATATAGAATTCGACTCCCCCCAACATCATCTATAATTTTAATTTGTTTTGATCTATTTCATTCCTAATGAATCCAACGCTAGACGCCGCATCCCCACTATGTTACCTAGCATCTTCTCTACTCTTCTGATGAGAAGCATTAGGCTTCGAAATGCCTTGGCATAAAGAGTCCCTTCTATCCCCCAATTAATCGATTGTATTCCCTTATTGAATAAATGAACCAATCTATATTCACCAATATATAGTTCTGTGACTTCATTTCCCCACTCCTATTGCTTTCATATATATATATATATATATATATATATATATATATATATATATATATATATATATATATATATACATATATATATATATATATATAGAGAGAGAGAGAGAGAGAGAGAGAGAGATCTAGCTCTGTTAGGTGAGGTTTGAAATTGGTTAAGTAACTTTTTAAATTTTTTTTACTTTATAATCTATTCTGTTTAATAAATTGGATGTGCATATAGTCAGGATAAAATTATATGCTGTAAATATATATATATATATATATATATATATATATATATATATATATATATATACTAGCAAAAGTACCTGTCGTTGACTGGGTTCAAAAACAACCTACAGAAAATGGACTCTGATTTATGAAAGTATTATAGGTTATGAAAAGAAAGGGTTGTAAAGAGATAGCTTCGAATTTGGGGGTATCAAAACCAAAACAAAATATGATGAAAGTAAAAATAAAATAGATAAACCCCATAATTTATTATACCATACCTGTTCACACTGAAACACTTATCACAATATTCTGTGGATCTATATTAAAAAACCTTGTTAAACTTTGTGACATATTTCCATTCTACGGAGGTCAGACGCGAACGAATACCCCATAATTTTATTATACCATATTTCTTTAAACTGAAACATAATTATCAAAGTATACTTACGCAGATAGATATGAAAAGTCTTTATTAAAGTTTGTGCCTATTTCCATTCTATGGAGGCCAGGCGCGGACGCTGACCCCACAATTTTATTATACCATCCCTTTTTAAGTTAAAACATACTTATCAAAGTATTATTATGTACATCTATATCAAAAACACTTGTTAACGTTTTTTTTTTAATTTTTAAATTTTTTATTTCCATATTTTGTGGACCAGGCGCGTACACAGACCCCACAATTTTAATGAATCATCATTATGCCAGATCAAATATACCCATTCCTGTGTCTCGATACATCTTCTATGATTATATGTGATCATGTTTCTATAATAGTCAACCATATAGGAGTCTATTCGTGACCAGACACACACACAGACGTTCAGCTTTATACACACACACACACACACACACACACACACACACACACATATATATATATATATATATATATATATATATATATATATATATATATATATAAGCTTTTAATATAATATGAATGCGTGTACGCGCAATCTTTACAAAAGATGATAAATAAGTAACGTTCATACCAGAGATGTAATTTTATCATTACTAATTTTACTATTACTAATTGTATTATTCGTGCCCGTAAGCATTAAATGTAAACAGTTGAACAAAGCAAACTAAACGAATCAATTAAAAATAGAAAAGATGACAAAAAACCTGTTTAACAATTAGGTATTTTATGTTGAATTTGTTTATTTTTAAAACAATTTGCCGAGTGGGTACAGCAGGGTGTATATTCATCACACACCTACCTTACGTCATGGGGGAGTGGTTATGAAAGTTACAGCAGGCCAAAATTATAATTTCGTTCCTATTTCTCTCATGATCTAATACCTCAGTTATGAGAAAATTTGCAGTTCGTCGTCAGTTAGTAATAATAATAATAATAATAATAATAATAATAATAATAATTATTATTATTATTATTATTATTATTATTATTATTATTATTATTATTATAATATAACATTGATAAGACGGCTGAAAGTCCCCCATGTCGACTGTGTGAACAGAAAGTTGAGAATATACAACACCTCATCAGTACTATTATTATGGGGGTACCGTGTTCGGACTCCAGCTAGGCTCTGGGACATAGTTGCTGATTCTCTGTTTTGAATGTTACTTTTCACTGCCTTTGTTCAGGATTGAACTCAGCACCTTTGGGTAACTGTAAACTTTGATACAACGTCTAGGACCACTCAGTTACCCAAAGGTGCTGAGTTCAATCCTGAACGAAGGCAGTGAAAAGTAACATTCAAAACAGAGAATCAGCAAGTATGTCCCAAAGCCTAACACGGTACCCCCAAAATGATAATAAAAGGTTGGGTTCGAGACTCCTAACAAACGGTTCCTCAGTTCGATACAAAACACCCGATGAAGGCCGGAGGGCAAAACGGCCGAAACGTTGTGACTATAACAACCAAGACGAGGAAGTCAGTCACCTCATCTCAAAAATACAGACACTTACTACCTCGTCAGTAGTTGTGAGAAGTTAACTCCAAAGGAATACAAGAGAGGACATGACAATATTGCGAGAAATGTCCATTGGGATATATGCATGAAAAGAGGGTTGGAATGCAGTGAAAAATGGTACAAACATGTTTCAGAAGGGGTAGTGGAGTGTAATAATGTGAAATTATTGTGGAATATGAATCTTCAATGTGATAATGTGATTCAAGCAAGGAGACCAGATTTAGTCTTGTTTAAAAAAAAAGGAACACAAGGCAATAATCATTAATGTATCAGAACCAGTTGATGTGAATGTGGAGGAAAAAGAAAAGGGAAGGTCGAAAAGTATCAAGACTTGAAAAGGGAGATAAAAAAACTGGAAGTTGAAGAAGGTAGAAGTTGTATCCATTGTGATGAGGGTCCTAGGGAATGTATGTAAAGGATTTGACAAGTGGATTGAGAAAATTGGAATACATTGCAATGTTGGAATAGTTCAAAAGATTGCCTGGTTGGGAACCGCTAGAATCTTGCGGAATGTGCTGTAAGACTAAGAAAAAAAGATATTGATAGCCTATGTTCATTTGTTATGATCCTCATATCCGTATAAAATCGGCAATAACAAAATGTAAATAATAATAATAATAATAATAATAATAATAATAATAATGATAATAACACTACATGATACTGGTGCAAAGCATGAGAAGATGCACCTGTAAAACAAAAGTGCCAGAAGACTAAAGGGACAAATATGTTAATACAAAAAGACACAAAAAAAGACCCCACGTAATTACAGACCAATAACCTGCTTACCGACTATGTGTAAAATTTTGCCTGCACAACTGAGTGAACAGATCTACTACATCCTTAACGTTATCAGGCTACTGTTCGGAATCTTAAGGCAGAATCCCACAAGCATTGGTAATTGAATGCCTAAGTATGTACAAGATATCCGACAAGATTATTAATATTATTAAGAAAGTAATGAAAACATAGAGACTGGAACTGACAGCTGGAAGACAGCACCAGATTGATATAAGAATACAGAGAGGCATCTTCCAAGGAGACTCATTATCACTACTACTGTTTATCATTGCCATAATGCCACTAAACTACATATTGTAATGCTGGATACAAATTTACAGGCACAGAACAAATAAACAACCTCATGTATATGGATGGCCTGAAGCTGTTTGCTAAAAGCAAACAGAAACTGGAAAATTGATTAACACAACCAGAATATTCAGTCAAGACATTGGAGTATAATTTGGAATACAAAACGTGCATTACTAGAGATGAAAAAGGGAAAACTAGAGACATCAGAAGGTATGGAACTCTCCAACCAAGAAAAGATGAGACCGCTCAGTGAAAATGACACTTGCAAATATCTAGAGATGCTGGAAGCAAATACCATTAAATCTTCAGAAATAAAAGCTAAGACTGAAAAAGAGTGCCTGAGAAGAACGAGGAAACTGTTAGAAACAGAGCTATACAGAAATTTAATTAAAGGAATAAACACCTGTGCAGTGTCGCTAATAAGGTACTCTGGACCATTCATATGATGGACTAAAGAAGAATTTAGATGCCTTGATTAGAGAACGCGGAAATTAAAGATAATACACAATGTATTACACCCAAAATACGATACTGATCAACTCTACGTGAAAAGAAGGAGAAAACATAGAAGACTGTAAAAAGCACACACACACACACATACACACACACACACACACACACACACACACACACACACAAAAAAAAAAGATTAGAAACGTCAGAACACAGAAAGATTGATCACCGCAGGGAAAGTCACCACCAAGAACAACAATACTGACAACGATGAAACCAGAAACAAAAAGACTAGAAAAAAAGTGGGATGAGAAAGAACTACATTGACGATTTATCAGAATAACAAAAGAAGAGGACCATGAAAGCAACTTGATATAGCTAAGAAGGGGCATAAGAACAGAGACACAGAATCCCTGCTGACAGATGCACAGAACAATGCAATTAGAAGCAACCACATTAAAGCTAGAATACATAATACACAAGAAAACAGTAAATGTAGACTCTGTGGGCAAAGAGACTAAACAATAAACCACCTAATAACCGGATGCAGTAAACTAGCTCAAAAGGAATATAAGGACAACCACAACAACATAGGGAAGGTAGTGCACTCGGAATTCTGCAGACGACTTGAACATGCGGATAAATGGTTAAAACGCAAACCACAAAATACTTTGGGGCATCGAGATACAAGCGGATAAACCCGTTCAAATGTTATAATAATTAACAAAAAGCAAATAAAATGCCAAATTGTAGATTTTGCCGTTTCAGCAGTTCACAGGGTAAAAATCAAAGACAGAGAAAAACGAAGCAAATATACGAAACTTGCTAGAGCAATGAAAAGAATATGGAACCCAAAGAAAATCAATATAATACAAATACTTGTAGGAGTATTAGGAATAGTCCAAAAAATAGACTAAGAGAAATCGGAATTGATAGGAAGAATGAGATTATGCAACGAACGGTAATGCTGAAAACAGCTGAAATCTTAAGGAAAACCTTTGAATGCAGAAACTTATCCACATGAGCGACAAATTATAACCGGGTATATAGAAACTGCAACATTAGTGAAACAAAAAGACGCAATCAAGAGAACGTGTACACCAAAAGTGAAAAATGCGTATTCTCCTTCTCCTCTTCCGTTCAACCTCCCTTTCTCTCTCCGTTTCCTTTACTCCTCCTCCATTCTCTCCCCTTCTTTCCTCCTACCTTTCTCCTCTTACTCTTCCCCCAAAAAACTGGCGCCAGAATGACTGGCACTGAACCAAATAATTTAGAAGGTCAAGGGGGATGGAAAGACCGAGGAGAGAAAGCACTAACAAGGCCTTGAAGAAGACTGGGGGCTTAGGGAGGCTTATTGCCACTCAAATTCTAGTGAAGACCAATGGCTACTACCAATGAGAAATCAATGGTAAATGGTTGTTGCGATAACGCAAATTAATTTGAAAATGGTATCCAAAGAGATGGAGAGTACTGGAAATCTGGGAAGATTTGTTGTCACTCAGACTCTAGGGAACATCACAAATTGTTCTCAAAGAGAATTGTTTGATGATAGCCTGAGTGAAAACTGTAAGTGCAAAATTATAATGATTAGAAGGAAAAAGTAGAAAAAAATAGTCATTGCATGGATCGACTACAAAAAAGCGTATGACATGATGCGACAAGCATGGATAATAGAATGATTGAGAATGTCTAAAATACCAGATAAGATTATCAAAATGATAGAAAATGCAATGGAAACATGGAGACTTGAACTGGCAGCTGATGAACAATGCATAACTGAGATTAAAATACAAAGAAGTATCTTCCAATGAGATTATCTATCACCATTACTGTTCATTCATGTCCATTAATATATTAAGAAAGTGCCAAGTCGGATACAAGTTCAGATGAAACGATGAACCACCTACTGGATGACCTGAAGCTTTTTGCAAGAACTAAAAAGGAATCAGAAAAGTTAATAAATGCAATCAGAATCTTCAGTCAGAATGGAATTTGGTATTGAAAAGTGTGAAGTGCTAGTCATGAGAGAGGGAAAGCTGGAGTCAACGAAAGGTATGGAACTAACCAAGCGGAGATGAGGCCACTAGAAGAACGTACACCTATAAATATTTGAGCGTTCTGAAAGCAGACACGATCAAAGCAACAGAAATGAAAGAGACAATTGGAAAGAAATTCCCCAGAAGAACAAGAAAACTCTTAGAAACTAAACTATATAGCTGAACTAGAGAAGAACTGGGCCATCTCGACCAGAAGATCGGAAAACTTATGACCATGCACAATGCACTTTACCTAAAGGATGATACCAACCGACTCTACGTCTCCAGCGTGAATATCAAAGAGACTGAAAAGCCGGGCAAATACACGGAACTGGGAGATGGAAGATGAATAAAGTCAAGATAACACCAATAATAGTTGGAGTATTAGGTGCAATTCCGAAAAAAACTTAAAAAAGAATGGGAGAAATTGGAATCAGAGGAATGTCTGAAAATATTAAGGAAACCCCTTGAATGCAGAAACTTATACACATGAGTTACAAACGCTAAACGAACATATAGAAACTACAACAGAAGTAAAAAGATAAAACAAAAACATAAAAAAACATCACATAGAATAACGAAAACTGAAACCATGTAATTGTAAGTTACTCTTCTCCCTAAAAAGTGTCAATATCAACTGCTACTACACTAAATAATCATGAAAGGTCAAGAAGGATGGAAAGACCGAGGAGAGTAAAACTCTAACCAGATCTTTACTGGATGAGTGCCAAGAGGTTTGGAATCTTGAGGCGGATTAGTGACACAGAAATTCCAGTCAAGATTAATAGTCATTGCCAGCGAGAAATCAATGGTAAATGGCCGTTGCGATAATGCAACCTTATTTGTAATAAAGCAAGCCCAGTCTCCTCAGTCGTTCTCCCCAACTTGTGCAATTGCCATTGCACAAAGATTCGTCTGCCACAAGTCAAGTACAAAAAGGTAAAAGTTTATAAAAAGTTTATAAAAGCTAGAAATACTTGTAAGAGTGAAATACTTGCAACTAAGAGAAAGTATACTTAAAGGAAAAGTATCGAGTCGCAAAAAATCGGAACTCGTGATTTCTGGAAAATTTATAATTGTGTAATAATGGGCAATCAATAATTTTCCCACTAACTGACAACTAAGAAAGCTGGCCTGCTTGCTTGATGGTTTACCTCCAAACTTCACCTCAGACTCTTTAAATCATTCCCTCCTATATTTACCTTTGTGGACAAAAGACACACTCATGGATCTAAAACTCACCCCTTCTCGTGTTCATGATATAAAAAACTAAATACTTCCACGGCATGTGGGCCTGATTTCATTTCTACCATACTAATTAAGAAATGTTCAGCTGAGTTAACTCGTGTCCTCTTCAAACTCTTCAAGTAATGACTAGCCGAGTCTTGATTCCCTGATAGCTGGAAAATTTCTTCTGGTTCAAGAATTCTGGCGAAGTAAGTGGCCCGCTCAATTATCACCCCATCAGTCCTTCTTCGCTAAAATCTATAAATCCACCATCCTCTAAATGGTAAACTTCTTTCTGACCAACAGTATGGATTTAGGCAAATCTACTGTGGATAGTTTAACTGTCATTCCTGAACGCATATACTATGTACTTGATAAATGGGGGGAAGCTAGAGCCGTAGCCCTTAACATATTCAAGTTCTGGTATGAATGGCTTCTTAAAAAAATTTAATTTTATGATATTTCTTGACGAATGCTCAACATAATCAGATCCGTCCTAAACAAGAGAAAAATCCAGGTTGTCCTCGATGGCTGTATGCTTAAACAACAAGTTATTAATGCAGATGTGCCCCAGGGGTCGATATTAGCCATTTATCATTCTTGATATTCATAAATAACCTCCCTCATAAATAGTGTCTTAAACGAGTATATTTGCTGATGACACAATGCTTTATAATTAACACGAGGGTAAAACGAATGTATACATATCCAAGCCTAGAAAACGAACTTGAATGGTAACATAATTGATAACATTTAATTCTGCAAAGACTAAATGCATTTTCTTTAACAATAAAAACTTCTCAAGCACCGATTACCACGGAAAATAACACCATACTTCACAGGTAACATAGCTTGAAACAAATATGTTAAGGACGTTGCCAATGTTGCTGCAAAGAAGAAGGCTCTCGTCTTCTGGTCGAGAAAATTAGCCCCAGCAGGAAGCAAATAAATTGACAAAGCCACGATTCGTCCATACATATTGTTTATCCACACTGAAGCATCTGGCACTAGTCTTTCACTCTTTGACAAGATTCACAAAAGTGCATAAAATCTAATATATCCCACGCTATCGACCAAGATCCAGTCCCTATCCGATCACCGCAATATCACATCCCTACCAACCCGACAAGCAGTAAAATTCCACCCCTATCATATTGACGTCCTTAGATGCTGGAATCCTTCTACTCTAACAGTTACATTTCCTCTTGCTGACTTTGGAAATTTGCTCCCCGTTTCCTGGTTCTCTGACTGTACTAACATGCAGAAGTTTAAATGTAATGTGAAGAGTCATCTCGCTACTTAACTCCCCTCAGTTCCCTGTTAGATATAATCCCAAACAGCAGCTCCTTACGTCCAAATGGCAAAATATCTTGTTGGTGGTGAAAATGAGTAAAAAATCCAAATTTCAAATGAGATAAAAGAGGGCGAAAGACTTCATGAAAATACGGATACACTTTTTTTTAATTACATTTTCACCCCTGACAAGGCACATCGCCACTGATGTAGGGGGCTACTATCAGGGACATAAGCTATATGGGTACTATGTAGGTAGTTGGGCAGCAAGATATCGGTTCACGTTACACTTGAACTTCTGCATGTCAGTAAAGTTGGAGAAGCAGAGTCCCGGAAGGGAATGCCAAAGTCTAGCGGTTCTGGGGAAGAAACTACTGGAGTAGAAGGCTCTCTTACATCTAGGGATCTCTACTGTGAAAGGGTGGGATTTAGCTGCTTGTCGGGTCTGTAGGGGGTATTTAGGTCGAGGAGGTACAAGTGTTTGCAGTTCGTCAGAGCATTCACCGTAAAAGTACTTGTAGAACAGGCAGAGAGATGCAACATTTCGTCGATGGGACAGAAGCTGAAGCTTAGATGACAGTTCAGGACCTATTAGGTTGGCGATTCTCTTTTGAACCTTGTCCAGGAGCGAGAGACTAGTAGCAGATGCACCAGCCCAAATGTGACAGCAATACTCCATACATGGGCGAATGGTGGCCTTATAGAGGTACATGATACTTTCGGGCATTAGTAGCTTTCTAGCACGGTAGAGAGAACCTACCTTCTTTGAAGCGGTCCTGGCAATGCTCTCAATGCAATTGTTCCAACTTATGTTTCCTGTGAATGTTAGGCTGAGGAATTTAAAAGATGTACTTTCAGATAAAGAATCTTTGGCCATTACTATTGGTGGTAAAGAAAGTTTCTTGTAATTATTGAAGGAAACAAGTTTAGTCTTGGCAGCATTGAATGTGACCATCCATTTTTATCCCCATTCCATTACAGATTGGAGGTCATCCTCTAGTGTTTCTGCGATTTCTTTAGATATGTGTTCATTTGTTTTCCTAGAGCGTGGTGTCATCAGCATATATACCCATCTCACAAACAATTTTGTCAGGGAGGTCATTTATGAATATTAGGAATAAGAGAGGTCCAAGGATAGACCCTTGAGGCACTATTTTAATCAAACTTGGATAACAATTAATAAATGATAATCAAATTTCGTTTTCTGGGTTATATTTTGAAGGAAAATAGAATCAAACGATTTGAACTTGACCTGTTATCTATAACCACTCCTCCATAACACAAATTAGGTGTGTAATGAATATATGTCCGGCTGCACCCATTCAGTAAATTATTTTTTAAATAAACACATTATTTCTACATAAAATATAGAAATTATTTCACGATTATAAAACAGGTTTTTTTTATGATCATACTTTCTATTTTTAAGTAGTTCATGTTTACATGTCTACATTTGATGCTGGGGGGCACTCGTGATACAATTACTTATAGTTTTACGTCACGTATTGTTTGGGGTGTGTCTAAAGTTGCTATCGACACGTGTCGGCATCCCCACGTTTTCATACTATCTCAAATATTTCAAATACATGACCTGTTAATCAGAGTAACACTTTGGGCCAGGATCAAAGTGTAGTACCTGTTCTTCAGATGCTGCACTTCAATTTCTTGTTTTGTCAGTGGAGGAGAAATCCTTCACGAGTGAGACAATTTTTATTTTTGTTCCTTTTCTCCACGTTATAAAAAAACGTGTCTAACCGTGGCTACCGAGAAAGAAGGCCGATGCATATGACAGCGTAACGTCACTTCCTAATTAAGTTGTAGGTATAGACAGCTTCCGGTATTCAACCACGTGGTCATGCTAACAGGCATAAAAAATATGGCTACCAATATGTGTTACCGATTGTCCATAAGACTAATTCTCCATTCGGAAAATAATTATTATAATTGCACATTTGGGATAATTTTAATCAAAATATCGTAAGTGAATTTGTGTTTGAACTTTTATTTTAATTGGAGAAAGTCGAATATTTCATTGTTTTTTTTTTTTTTACTGCAAAACAAACAATTTTGGGGTTTGTATTTGCTGTACACATAGATTCAAAAAAGTTGTCAAAAAACATACAAATATAAACATATACAAATATAACCCTTTTTTTAACCACGTTGTTTGTTTTTCCTTTTGTTTTTTTTTTTTAAATGAAACCTTGGTCATTGCTCCTTTAATTGAAAAAAGAATTAGGGCTTGAATTACATTTTTCGGGTAGTTATAAGCTTGGAAAGACAGGGGATCGAATTAATTCCCGTCTCCCATTTTGAAATGTCTATTAAAAAGTAAATAATTAATTTACTCACCAAAGTGTTATATATAACAAATTGAAGATAAAAGATCAATAAATAATATATTCAAATTTAAAACAAAAAAAAAGTAGTGTTTTTTAGAAATTTACCTGTAAAGTCCGAAGTTTAAAACTTTTAAAAAAAAAAAAAACACGTTGTTTGTTTTGATTTTCTTTGTTATTTTTTAATGAAACCTTCATCCTTGCTCCTTTAATTGAAAAAAAATTAGGGCTTGAATTACATTTTTCGAGGAGTTATAAGCTTGGAAAGACAGGGTAGAATTATTCAATATTTTCACGAAATTTCTGACACGATTTTCGAAGCGATTACACGTTTTAAAGTGAGTAAAATCACTAAAAACCTTCCCAGATAGGTAGAAGAGTAACATCTTGCCTTTGATAACATTTATTTGTGATATATTTGTTTTTTGACAACTTTTTCGAATCTATGTGTACAGTAATATAAAGCTAAAATTTAATTTAACTTGAAAATAATATTTAAAATACACGTGCGTACACTGCAGAAGCACCCTTATTATTATCATAATAATAATAGTAATAATAATATAAAAAAAACTGGTGTAGATGACACCGACTGGCGCCACACCACACCAACTAGTTGTGAAGGGTCATGGAGGATGGAAAGATCGAGGTGAGAGAGTACTGACCAAATCTCCACTGGAAGTGTGCAGTTCAAATCTGGTACCTTAGGGAGGCATTTTGTCACCCAAACTCCAGGAAACACCAATGCCCGATGCCAACGAGAAATCAGTGACAACGGCTGTTGCGATAACATGCAATCATCTGCACAAGTGGTCAAAAGGTGGAGAACACTGGAAATCTGGGGAGACTTGTCACTTGGTCTCCAGGGAACACCACAGGTTACTGCCAGTAAACAATCACTGATGATGTCTTGTGAGACAACTAATACGCTACACATTTTGATGAAAAACATGGGGGGAAAATGGACATAGAAGAACAGAAAACCAAAACTTTAAATATAATTTCTGTATTTAAAGTAATAGTTATTTAAATATTTCAACATATAATCTTGTTGAGAAAATCCAGCTTCCCAATATGGGGCACTCTGGATAGGAACAAAAATAATCTCAGTCATGAAAGATTTCTCCTCCACGGACTGAGGACAGAAAAGGTAAAGTGTAGCATCAAAACAGATACTACGCTGATCTTGTTCCGAAGGCCAAAAAATATTTGTTTAATGTTTCTTTAATTGTTTGTTCCCTAAATTCATAATTCAGTTTTATCAGTATTAAATTGTATATTGCTTTAAAATTACTTAATTTTACATAGATAATGTCTATATTTTATATTGAATAAAGTTCAGTTTAAGTATTAGTCGAACTGTGTTCCTTTTTCTTTTTAAAAATGTTCTATTGCTCTTTTTCAAATGACCCTCATATTGTACTGACAGTCTGACAAATCTTACCTACATTGTCTGCAGACATTTTTCAGTTAACAGGCCTTCTTCTTACTCTCGGTGGCCGTGGTCTAACTCTGTCTCGCGGGGAGGTAATGTAAATGAGAACACTTCTAGGGAGCAAGTAGATAAAAGGATAATATAAAGTAAACGTTTCTTTTTCTATTTTTTAGTTCACCCTTCACGATTATAAAATCTGTATGCTGTTTTTTTTATTATTCTATTTTCACTCCAAACAAGGCACAGTGCCGCTTTGATGTAGGACGCTACTATCTGGGACATAAGTTGCAGGGATGCTATGTGGGGAGTTGAGAAGCAAGATGTTTGTTCACATTACATTTGAACTTCTGCATGTCAGTACAATTGGGAAAGCAGGAACCCAGGAGGGAGTTCCAAAGTTTAGCAGTTCTGAGGAAGAAACTATTAGAGTAGAAGGCTTTCTTACATCCTGGGATCTCTACTGTGTAGGGGTGGGATTTTGCTGTCGGGGTATTTACGTCATATGGCATATCAACCCTTTTCGAATTATTTAATGCTGAATCCGGTTATGTAGTTAAAAGCTTTAATGTTTCAAGTTCTTTATATCTTTAAATATATTTTTTCATAATATTTTGTTTAATTATTTTGTTTAACGGCATATCAACCCTTTTCTGGTTATTTAATGCCGGATCTGATCATTTTGGAAAATGTTAATAATTCAAATTATCTGGACGCTCGGCGTTGTCCGGTCGTACAATACGCTTAAACATGATATTTTAATTTATGCAGATTGCATATGGATTATCATAGAATCAATTCTCGATTGAATATTATATTTTACGAGGAATAGTTTGGCCGGTGAACTAATTCGCAAAATAATAGTTCCATGAAGAACTTACTATATAGAAGAGAGTTGTGTGGGGGAGTGGGGCAAGAGATGAACTAGCTAGGCGGAAGAAAAAGACGGGTTTGAGGAGAGGGATGAGAAAACGAGAGGGGGAATGAAAGAGGATAGATAGAGGGACAGAGAGATATAAGTTTCAATAGAAATATCTTACACTTTTACCCCGGGAAATACCGGGTAGCCCTATTAGCATAATATAAAATGCTTGTTTTAAGTTTTAAATGCCTGAGATAAAATAGAAAACCTTTCTTTTCTTATTTTAATCTCATATCAGAGGTGTGAAGTTTTAATAGAAACCGATAGGGTGTTGGAGTCGGCAAATTTAATCTCCAACTATTAAAATTTCCAAACATTCTGTACTCTGACTCCTAGAATCCCCAATTATCAGAATCGACTCCGTATATTAAATTCTTTTAATATTTAATAATAGGAGTCGGATTAAGAATAAAAAAAACGACTCATACGACTCTGACTATTTTCAAAACCTCCGACTCTGTAATACTGGTTTTATGTTGATAGTAGACGTGAGTTAATTTCATTTTCTAACAATCGTTGTCCAGATTTAAAATATAGGAAAAATATAGTTCCAGCCAGATTTTAAATATAGGGAAAATATAGTTCCAGCCAGATTTTAAATATAGGAAAAATATAGTTCCAGCCAGATTTTAAATATAGGAAATATATATATATATATATATATATATATATATATATATATTATAATTGCTTATTTAAAAATAACAAACAAACTTACAGCCATTGAATTATAAGTGGTTTACCATACTTATAGGCAAATGTGCACTGAACAGATCCCATAATACTTTAAGTTAAATTCAAATTTTGATATATCTTTTAATTTAAACGCGAAAAAAAAAAAACAATTGGGATGCTGAAAACGTACACAGTAAAACAATACGTTTTATGGTCGCGTTGATTATTTATTTGTAACGCAAATTAAAAAAAAAAACATACTTTCGGGCGTATTTATTTATGTTGGTAGTGTGGAAGAAATGTATGAATATTTGTAAGAAAGGTGCATTAAAAAACGGAGAATAAATTTTTAAAAAAATGAAAGCGGTTGGTAATTCGTCATTGTAAAATGCGTTATTGTTGTCAACGGGTTAAAGTAGATTTATTTGTAAGAAAATTGCGTTAAAATAACTTAAACGTAATACGGAAATGAACGATGCAAAAAAATGCAGAAAGTATTAACAATTGTTTATTTGAATAGTTTAAACGCGAAAAAAAAACAATTGGCACGCTGAAAACGTACACAGTAAAACAATACATTTTATTGTCGCGTTGATTATTTGTTTATGTATGCATGCGCAATCGGAAGTCGTAAACCGGATGTTGGGTTACAACACCCGTTACAAGGTCATTTGAGTTTTATAATTATATAGATATATATGGATACATTATATATATATATATATATATATATATATATATATATATATATTTTATAATTTTTGTTGTTGGCGTTTATATATATATATATATATATATATATATATATATATATATATATCGATACAAACCTTGAGTGTGCGCCTGCTTCCCTCCGGACTACAACTTGGATGTCTTCAAGTCCAATGTTAACAAATTCCTAATGAACCGCCCCCTTAAGTAAACATTTCAGCAAATCTCCTCACTAACGTAATGTACTTGCAATAACCCTTATCCCTGAGTGGCTTCCGGGCCTTGATAAGTGGTGATCACTGTGTAAAAAAAAAAAAAAAAATTATAGACATAAAAATCTGTTTGTTTGTTTTTATTCCGTTCGGTCTCTAAGAGTTGAAATCCTAGAATTTTTAACTAAAGTAAACGTTAATTGTCATACAAAACAATTATGAATGAAGTTGTGTGATTCATTTCAATTGTGCACCGTTTTTATTATCTTGTTTTTCTGAGCCCACCCTTTTTTTGTTCTAGAAATGGAGTGACAATATAATGTTGTCATTACTTTTAAAATGAACAAAAAGTTTTATGTAGAGGTTCGCAAAGGAAATAAAACTTTGACAGCAACTTTTTTGGTGAATAAAAGAAGTTATTTATTTCGCCCGGTTTCACACGCAATTTGGCAACACGACACAAGATGTTCTTTCTTACCTTTTCCTGGTCAGATGGTGGTCTTTTATGTTTTACAATTAGCTGTTTTGTTGCAGTAATTCTCTCTAGGACCTACAGGTTGTCCGACTTGCTTTCGAAAGAGTCGGAATAGGAGAAGATTTGCATGCATATCAAGCGTACTTTCCAAATCGCCACGCGTGTTTGTACTTTTTCTTTTCTTCTTCCTTTTTGTCGATCTTGATGTATATATATCTATTTCATTTCGTGACGCCAGGCTCATTCTCTGCAGCTTAAGTGCTAACGTGACATTCATTCGGCACGTGGGTCGTCAATATGCGTTAGTGTTCTGGCTTGATCATTTAATGACAAAGCGAGCAACTACGTTACACAAAACACTATGAGATCTGATAATTTCCCAACGTTTTTCGACGAGCTACTTAACAGTAAGATGTTAGTCTCGTGCGACCAAGTGTAATATATTCATTAGTTGAATACGATTGAGTTGAATTCTTGATTCCAAGACAAATACTGATTTCGATTCTTTTAAAATTTTAGAGATTTTAAAAGAATCAGAATCGATATTCTTCGGATGCATCTTATCGAACTCGGGAATCTTTTTGTCGAACTCAGGAATCTGCGTGGAATTTCGAACGGAACATTTTATGTAAACACGGGAGTAGCATGCCATGACCGTGTAAAAGTCCTAAAATATTCACAATTGTATTTTGAGTGTCGTTTGCACAGTAGTTTGAAGAATCCGATCCTCATCACAGAATTAAAAAGCATGTTTGATCAATTTTTAGTATATAAACTGATCGATGCTGACACGTTTTTATTTTGTGACATTGTACAATACTTTATAGGAACGTATGTATCAAACGGTGTAAGAAGAAAATTGCATCTCCATTGTTTTGTTATTCCAGTGTACCTGTACAGATCTTTTACGGAGTGGAACGATAAAATTCTCGCCCTAAAGAAAACAACACTACAATTTTATTTTAAAAAAAATATTGAAAAAAATCAATTCATGTAACTTGATTATGCAGTAGAGCTGACATCCATCTAATGTAACCGCCTTTAGCCTCAATTACCACCACGAGACGGATCCGGAACTGGGAGTATGCTTTTTCCACAAGCACCCGCGGTAGCTCGACGAATACTCTGCGGAAGAGGCGATGAGGTTGGCTTTAATGTTATGAGAGGTCATGTTGGTGATGTTCTCGACGCATGACCAAACGAAGTAGTCCAGCGTGTTCAGGTCGGGGGAGGGGGGCAGTGAGAGAAGGGTACAAAGTCGTAGCACGCCTTCAGAAATCAAACCTTGGTCCTTTTGGACTTGTGTGACGGTGCCGAGTCCTGCAACCACACCCAGGGTCTGCCAGCGGCCACCTAATTGCACCAGAGGATCACCACACTCTTCAGCACATCTAGGTACACTTTGGCGTTGACTTTCTAGTCGACTTCGAAGATGTGAAGTGGCATAATGTGGCCCTCACTTGCAGCCACACCAAAGACCATAACCGTGGTCGGAAACTTCGTTGAGCTATGCTCTCAAGCATTGAACCGCCCGGATTTGCATTCCATTGAGCTTGTCGGATATTAGTTGGTATATCAGCTAGTAGATATATTAATTGAACACATATTATGCTGTCGTAAAAAATATCGTATTATAGGCAAAGCGCAGCATCCCATGGATGATCTTTCGAGTATGTGACTTCTACGTAGGAAGAACAAGATTAGTGGAATACGTCAGACTATCAATTTGGGAACATGGAATTGCGGGCAGTCTGGATAGAAGCTTCGGATGGAATAGACGTATTTTAAGATGTTATGACAAGTTATAAAATTAATCAATCCATGCGTTTCTAATTACGTGCGTATTTGTTTTTTCTATTCTTCGTAGTTGAATTTCAACCTCTGGAAGGTTGGAACGTAAAACCCTGACATTAGAGGAGATCGTGTGATTTTTCATTGGAATTTAGTATTTTAGGTCTTCTCTTCTTTTACTTGTTGGATTTATTCATAACTGAGTTGTGAAGTTTGTGGAAAAGGTCAACAGGGTTGTTTAGATAGGAGGAGAGAGACAGACTAGAAAGAAAGAATAAAGTAGGAAGATTATTGGAAACTAATGAAAAGGAAAAGCCGTAGAAGTCTCCACTAATATATCGCATGGAGAGTTCCCACCAAAAGTTACTGCACGGTTCAGAACCCATTCATCAAATAGAAATGTTAAAAGGATGACTTTCTTGAGAGTTAACTTACGGTTCGGATTCCTGATTATCAAACGGATAATGTCGGTCCAGGAAAGCAGCATCTTTATTAGTGACATAAATAGTATAGAATGAAAACACAATTAAGTAATATCTAGTTCGCACAAAACTGCTTATCGGTTAAACAGCGTTTTCTTCACGCTTTGTCAGAAATATCGATGAGGGTGGATAAGGATTGACGAACATGGCCGAATAAACATTTTCGTCTCGAACAATGTATTGAATTGATTGAGATAAGTTTTATCTCATATACTACTACTACTACTACTACTACTACTACTACTACTACTACTAATACTAATAATAATAATAATAATAATAATAATAATGGTCAAAATAACAGCACTAATAGTAGGAGCACTAGGAACAATACTGAGAGCACTAGGAACAATACTGAAAAACTTTGAAAAGAGAATGGGAGGAGATTGGAATCAAAAGGATGGCTAAGAAGTTAGAACGAATAACAATAATGAAAACGGCTGAAATATTAAGAAAACCTGTTGGATGCGGAGACTGGCACACATGAGCTACAGACACAAGCCGAACATGCAGAAACTGCTACAGATGTAAAACACAAAGGAACATCAAAGGGAATCATTAAAACTTAAACTTTATAATTGTAAAAATAGCCCTTCCCTCCATGCGTCTCTGCCTTCAGCCTGTTTTTTTTAGTGTGTGTATGTGTGTGTGTGTGTGTGTGTGTGTGTGTGTGTGTGTGTCACCGTAAACTGGCGCCAACCCCAAATAAGGGTGGTTCAAAGAGGATGGAAAGACAGAGGAGAGAAAGCACTAGCAAGAGCTCTGATGGATATGCAAAATTGACTGGGGCCTTAGGGAGGATTATTGCCATCCAAATTCTAGTGAAGACCAATGGTCGCTGCCAATGAAGAATCAATAATAAGCGGCTGTTGCGATAACGCAAATTCATCCATAAAGGTTATCGAAAGAGGTGGAAAGTACTGGGAATCCGGTAGACTTGTTATCACTCAGATTCCACAGAACACCACAAGTTGTTCTTGAAGAGAAATCTTTGATGATGGTCTGTGTGACTACTCCTAGTGAAAAAAAAAATAATAATAATAAAAATAATAATAATATACGGGTCCAATGGCTGCCATATTGCTGAGAGTGGAAGCAGGAACGAGCTCCCAATCTCCTATTAAATACTACCAAGTCAAGCTCAAAACTATAGTCTATGAATGTCTAGCTCTACTCGACCTTCCTTTGTGTCTTAGTCGCCAGACTTTTTTTTTACTAACAGAAGGAGGTGCATCTGGCGAATAACTGACGCCTTAAAATCAATAGCTGCGTTTAGGTGGTTTTCGATAGTCTGGCAAGATCGACTATTTAACAGAAAGAAAACAAAAACGTGAAGATTTATGAGGAAAGAACAGAGAATGAAGTGTACGATGTGGCTGAAGCGACAGGAAATGGAGAGGATGAGACGAAGTATTTGGTAATGATGGGGAAACTGAGGATAAAGTGCCGAAAAATATGGAATGGAAAAGGAAATGATAGAATAATGCTTAAGAAACTAGACAGAAAAAATCTGAAGGTTCAGGTGGACAAAGTAAATGAAGCATTGGAGTATGTGAAATGCAGGACCATCCCAGAAACAATTTTGTTTATAGCATGAAGTGTTTGGGTCGCAGAAAAATTCGGATCGAAAAGAGGTGGGCATCAGAAGAGAAATGAGCCAAGGTAGAAATGACGATTACATTAATGTAAAGAAATCAACATAGGATGTGAACTTGCTTGAAATAGGGTTGAAAGTACAATTGGCTGCGAAAGAGGTGAAAGAAAGTTAAACAACTGAATAAAAAGTATAGAGTGGAAGTAAATGGAATAAAACTGTACTAGGGGAAATAAAGCAGAGACTGGCAGCAAAAATGCGCAAAGGTGATGAGATATGAAGAAAGAATTGAACAGTTTAGACAGAAATGTTATTCGGTTTCATCCATAAGTTTTACGAAAAACTTAATAAAAGGTTAAATTGTTAAAATTAAATATCAAATTCAAAAGAATGCAGAAAATTTTGAGATGATATTTGGAGTGTTAAAAATGAAAATAGCGGAAGTGCTTTGTGGTTAAAAGATTTGAAGAATGAAATAGAAAGTAAATTTAAGCACACCCAAGATGTAGTGAAAGTTTGAGTAAACAATGCAGGAAAATTCCAAATTGAAAGGCTCCTGGACTAGATGGTGTTCAGATATATTGGATAAAAAGAACTTTCCTAATGGACGGAATTTTGACAGGAGACGAAGAGTGTTTTTCCAGAAGGATACATCCAAGGGTGTCGCGGTCGATAACTATCGGCCCATCACCTGCCTTCCACTGATGTGGAAACTTCTGACAAGCATTTTGGCAGATAAGATTTATCAATATCTGAAACAGCAAAATATCTTTTATGTGGGTCAAAAGTGATGTAGGTTAGGTAGTAGAGGGGTCAATACCCAATTGCTTATTGATAGGACACCATTTCGAGATTATAAGAAAAGACTCATAAACCTATCCATGTCATAGATAGATTACGGAAAAATATATGATCTAATTTTACATAGTTTGATTTATGAATGCCTGAAAGTATTTAGAATAGCGATGAATGTGCAAACATCTAACGGAGAAAATCTTAGAGAAGTTCCTGTGAAGAGAAGGATTTTTTCAAGGGTGCAGCACAAAAAAGTTCCTGGTAAAGAAATTATATAGCAGGAACCCAGTAAAAGGGATAAATACTTAGACAGTATCACTAATAAGATACTCTGGACCATTCATAGAGTGGATGAACTAAAAATTCAGACAGTCATGACCATACATTATGCACCATGCACTACACGCAAATGTTGATGATAACGTTGTCACCTCTTCTCGCAAATTGGAAACCAATTGTGAATGTAATAATCCATAGAAACTTACTCGTTTGGAAGAAACCAGCTTAACGCTACACTTGTTACGAGTGCAACGAAAAGCTTTGTTGTATTCATCTCCTATTTAAGATCGTGTGTGGGTTGGATGAAAGTATTTCTGTGGAACGAACTGAATTCAAACTTCGTACATCCAGGTTTTCAGTCCGTGTCGTAAACCACTTAGTTGGCGTCACTCCTGAGCTCAGCGAAAGGCTTTAGAATCATTTTTGATGACCAGTACAGTAATTGGATTGGGTACTGAAATATTGCACGAAACCGCAGAAGCATCAAATAAGTTAGTGATGCCTGTTTTTTTTTTTTTATAATAGAAATAGGATAAATCTGCAAAACTGTCCCGAATTTTGCTGAAACCTTGACGACAAGACTAATTGTCAGCAAAATGCGGCGAAATGTACTGAAAACTGTAGTTGTAGCTCGATTTTGGCCAACGTCGCATATCATAGCGTGATTAGATTATGAAGTTGTATTTTACTAATTGTATTTAACGGTCGTCTTACTCAGCGATTACTGTCTCTCCAAACATCCGAAAATTTCAATTTTATACAGTTAGTTTGGTTATTTTGTTTAACGGCATATCAACCTTCATCGGTCATTTTGTCATTTTGGAAACATTTTTTATGCTTCAAGTTCTTTATATCCTCGAATATTTCTTCATGGTGTTTGGTTTGGTTTGGTTGTTTTGTTTTAGTTTTTTGGATAGTTTAACGTCGAATTTAGTAATTTTGGTAAAATTGTTATACTTAAGTGTTTATATTTTCACATAAATATTTATTCGTGATGTATGGTTTGTTTATTTTGTTTTATCGAATATCAGCTCTTTTGTGGTTATTCTATGTCGAATATAGTCATCTTGATAAAAGATTTTGGTCATGATGTATTCTAAACTTTTTGTGTTAGAGGTCAACATCGGACACGCTCTTGTAAAAAATAATTTGCTTTGGGAAGTGAAAAGGAAAGCATACCGAAACGAACCAGAGAAAAAAAGAGGGTATCTATACGAGCCATTTGCTTTTTAGCGTTACAGCCAGTCGCATCTCGGTGTAAAAATCCGCAATAAAAGTAGTGAAAGAAAAGAAAGAAGAGTAAACCAAACGAACACAGAAAGAAGAGGGGTAGCTTATATCGGCTCGTTCGCCTCGCACATTAATTTCTAATCGACCAAAGGTCAACACCGGACATAGTTTCCTAACCAAATTAAATAAGATATCCAAGCGGATGTTTAGTCATTAGCTCTGATGGCGATGTCTGTGTATAAACACCCTTATTTCTGTAACCGGGTGCACTTAGTGGCAACGCCGGGCCATGTGTTCCTCGTTCTTTTTACGAAATAAGAAGAAAATAATAACATTAACAAATTCCGCTTTTTACTCTTTTTTTCCTCGACAGTAACCGATACCGCCAGATTAGAATCGGGCCAGAAAAAAATAGATTCGCCCGTGGGAGGCGGAAATGTACTGACAACTCATCCTTTGACAATCTTTATTACCTTATCCCCTCTATCGCACCCTCAACTCCGCCATGCAGCAATCAGCAAACAACTTTATAAATAAATCCACCCAAAGATGTGACCCCCTCCACTTTGAGAATGGAATACAAAAAAAAAAAAAAAAAGAAAAAAAAGTTTCACATCTCTTTCCTATTATCCGAAAATAACGCGCACTTCTTTATCATAAGGACAAGATATCTTGGTAAGCACAACTAGAAAGGGGGGGGGGTAACAACAACGTTGCGATAAAAGTGGGGTACGCGAAAAGAAAGAAGATGAAAGCGGGTGGATGAAGTCGGCTTAGAAGAAAGTGAAGTACTTTTTTGTTGTTGTTTCTTTATACTTATTTCTTTTGCATGTTGTTGCACGGCTGAGATTTTTTTCTTTTTCTTCTTTCCTGCAAAGTTTTCCAGAATTTCGAACTAGCAGCAGCAGCAGCAGCAGCACATACACATAAGGCACAGCCGTTGACTCATCATTAACTCTTCTGTTCAGCATCTGTTTGCTTGTCTATTAAAAACTAGTTGAAGTACACATATACGCCGGGTACAATATTTTCTTTTTTACTCGTTTTCACATCAAACAAGCCATATTGCCACTTGAAACGTATGGGTTTACAATTTTGTGATTATGTCTAACTGAGGAGAGTTGGGCATTCAGGTTTTTAGTCCGTGCCGTTAACCAGTTAGTTGGCATCACTCTTGGGCGCAGGGAAAAGCTTTAGAGACATTTTTGATAACCAGTACAGTAATTGGAAATGAAATATTTCACAAAAATGCAGAAGTGCCAAATAAGTTAGTGATGCCTGTTTTGTATAATAGATCTGCTAAACTGTCTAAATTTTGCTGAAATCTTGACGACAAAAATGATTGTCAGCAAAATGCTGCGAAATGTACTGTAATTGTCCGACATTGCTCGATTTTGCCCAACGTCGCATATCATAGCGAGATGCCAGGGACGCTGGAAAAATGGTAGGATCCTTCTACCGCTCCAGGAGATATCTCACTACTGATGCAATTCTCTATCTGTATAAAAGCCAAGTACGTCCAAGGATGGAGTACTGCTGCCACATCTGGGGAGGAGCTGCTAAAAACAGCCTATCCTGCCTTGACAGAGTACAAAATAGACTTCGTGATTTAGTGGGGGATGCCCTTTTCTCTTCTCTGCAACCTCTCTCCCACAGAAGAGACGTGTCGAGCTTGTCTTTGTTTTATCGTTATTTCCATGGCAGGTGCTCGTCTGAGCTCCAATCCCTCGTCCCCCCATCGCCAATCTTTCACGGGAAACACCCGTCTGGCTGAAACTACTGTCAATAATTTCCCCCACTCTTTATCTGTGCCTAAATCCAAATGTAGATTCCATGAACAAAGCTTCTTTCTTAGAACTGCACGGCTGTGGAACTCTCTGCCGCTTGCCTGTTTCCCACCTGACTACAACTTGGACGTCTTCAAGTCCAACATAAACAAACTCCTGACAAAGCGCCCCCTCAAGTAAGACACTCTATCAAAACCCCCAATACTAATGATTACTACAATACTACGCAATAACCCTTATCCCTGAGTGGCCTTCGGGCCTTGATAAGTGGTGACCCCCATGCAAAAAAAAAAGGAAAAGAAAAAAAGAGATATCTGTTCACATTACACTTAAACTCCCGGAAGTCAGGAAAGTAGGAAATGGGGAGGAAATTCCAAAGTCCAGCTGTCCAAGGGAAGAAACTATTAGAGTAGAAGGCTTTCCGATCTCTAGAGACCTCAACAGTAAAGGGGTGAGATTTTGCTGCTTGTCGGGTTAGTAGGTTGAGGGGGGGGGGGCAAAAGTGCTATGAATTATTCAGAGCATATACCATTTAAGTACTTGTAAACGAAGCGAAGGGACGCGACATTGCAGCCATAGGAAGTATTTTTTTTAAGTAGTAAGGGGATATATGAGCAAAAGAGAGGAAGAGAAAAAGATAGCGAGGTAGGAAATAGATGTTAAAACTCACATTCAAGGTAAAAAACAATCATTACTTGTCAAGGCTGAAAGGCCAATCGAGGATACATATTAATAAATGTCAAGTGATCGGTGAGACAACACCGTGATGATTAGTAATGGTGGAAATTTGGCAGAATTAGATTATTTAAGAGAACACCTCAACAAGAATTTGTTTACATTGGTCTTGAAAAACGACCAAGTTATAGTAAGCTGACAAGTTTGGTTCCACAAATAGGCAGTTCTAAGAAAGAAAATTTGCTCATGGAATTTTTGTTTAGTTTTAGATGCAGATAGAGAGTGAAGGAAATTGTTGATAGTGGTTGTAGCTATGTGACTGAACCGCTCACGCTGGGTTATATGCAAATGACCGAGCCAGTATCCGATGTGACGTCACATCAGAGATAACAAAAGAAAAAACACGTTCGAAGAAGTAGTGTTCGGAGGAGTGATATTCAAGGCGTGGCCAATGTTCAGAGAGGCACGTGTTCGAGACGTAGAGGATGCAAGATGTGTTCGAGACTGGTGACAGCGGAAAAAGGAGATACGAGAGAGAAAGCGGGAAAGTGCGTGTTCGAGACACAAGAGAGAGAAAAAGGATGTGTTCGAGACATGAGTGTTCGGAGAAATGTAATTTGAGACGTGTTCGTGATACGTGGGTGACGTCACAGCAGGGACGAAAAGTGTCATGCGGACGAAAAAGAAAAATGAACTGCTTAAGTATTACGAAACATGCGCTGTTAGAAATACCAGATATAAAAGCTTCTATTAAAAAAAAGTGAATTGGGATTTTTCTTTTCTTCTATTCCTTGTGACGGAATTTACAATGTGATGTGCCTTTTAAATGTAACGACATTATAAAAAAATGTGTACAACGTTACAGTTAGATGAGTGTTTATGTTCAATGAGAATGAAAAAAATAGCTACCAAATATCAGATTTTTCTGTCCTAACTTACCACAATATGAATGAGGCAGGACTTGCCAAAGAGCCCAAGAAACTATAAAACATTGTGTTCGCTCCAAATAAATCGTTTGATCTCACAGAAAATAGCGGTAGAATCTCTATGAGACTGGAAATACGGCGAATGAAGTGAATATCATTATTTAATTACTTGTAATATTAGGTATAATAATCTTATGTTCAAATGTTTACTATGTAACCAACTATAAAATTCTATTCTAAAACGATAATCCGTATAAAAGAGTGCTTACTCTTCCCAGCGTATTTATTGTGTATGTATGTATAGATATTACATAGATGAGATTGGCTAAAATAAGTTATAATCACGTTGACACACCGGTTCCCATTAGATCACCGAAGTTAAGAATGGTTCTGTCTGGTCAGTACCAAAAGTACCAGGTGCTGTATTGTGCTTTCCGCTTAGTTCGGCATTGTTTCCCAAAATACTGCATATTTTTTCTCATCGGGTCAGATTTTTGGTGCACCAGAAATTATAATATTTTATTTTCTTCATTTCGCGAAATTTCAACTGCACAGATTTCGGTACTTCTGCAGTTTACCCTCCCGGTGTTGAAATCGGCATTTTCCGACAGTTTATGCAAACAGCTTGAAAACCGAATAAAAATTTCATCGAATACAAATCGAAACTAGTCTACGCTAATAAATATGAAAAAATAAGGGAGAAATATGTATTTTTCTTGAAGAGGCTGAAAATAAAAATTTAAAAAAAGACAACAATATTTAAATCGAGAAAAACACTGTCAATGTATGGAAATATTAATTAAAAAAAAATGAATATTTTTTCCTAACTTGAAAAATGTAATAAACAACTGTAAAAATTTCTTTTCGATAGAGTTTTATGGTGCTTTTTTTTTTTTTTAAATCCTAGTGGTTATGTTAGGGTTAGTTTTAAGGGTAGAATTTTGGCAGCTTTTGGATTCAACCGTCTAAGTAAGTTTGAGGGTTAGGGTTGGGGATGTAGAATTTTGTAGAGTTAGGGTTTTGTAGAGTTAAGTTTTTGTAGGGGTAGGAATTTGTAGGGTTAAGGTATTTTTGTAGGGTTAGGGTTTTGTAGAGTTAGGTTTTTGTAGGGTTAGGGTTTTGTAGAGTTAAGTTTTTGTAGGGTTAGGGTTTTGTAGGGTTAAGGTATTTTTGTAGGTGAAAAAGCGAATGTTCAGCAACTTATCTATAAATTCAATAATTCCGGAGATTGAAGCGTTCGCCCTAAATCGATGAACTTCATAATCGCTTTTATCAATTTTCTTGTTGAATTTTACGCTGTATTTAATTCACCATTGCCAATCGTCGTCTATGGTAATCTCATTGGCTAAGCGTTTCGGTATCTTCCTGTGGCGAAACGTCGGATTCAGCACAGGTATAAAATTCAGAAATACCCAAATTGTTTTCATTAAATTAAAAAGATATAATCTCACCATTTGCTTTTATGTAATGGTATTAGTTCATACCCACCTCTAACAGTGTCGTGAATTATACACTAATAACATGTTTGTAGTTTTATGACGATTGTGTCCAGAAAAAAATGTTTGTCAAAAGTAATCAAACTTTTAATAAATAATGAACAAAACTTGTCTAGCTACATCATCTTTCTCTATCTGTGCCTAAACCGCAACGAAAATTCTACAAACATAGTTTCTTTCCTAGAACTGTCCATCTATGGAACACAATACCGCGCGTATGCTTCCCGACCGATTATAGCGTCGTCGTCTTCGGGTTTAATGCAAATATGTTTGTGCTGAGCCGTCCTCTTAAATAATCAAGCCCTAACCATGTTCCATCATTACTGATCATGTTGTCTCACCATCGACTTGATACTTAACCTTTATCCTAGAGTGTCCTCCGAGCATTGATAAATGGTGAACACCCAAGTAAATAATAAAAAAAAAAAACAATTACATAAGAAATACAGTCATTGCAAAGTTTATTCGTTTAGTTTAAAGCTTCTATTTCCGGATTTTCGCGCAGTCACTTTAAAGGCTCCAAACAATTATCAGCAATATTATGATTATCCCGACGTCCTTGTTAACTCTTCGCAATCACTTTTACATTTTTATTCATATTATATAGTCACCACTCATCAAGCCCCAGAGACCACTCAAGAATAGAGGTTAATAGGGACTGTAATGGAAATTTGATACTTTATTTCAGAAGATGGCTCTTCAAGAATCTGTTCATGTTAGATTTGAAAACGGCCATGTCGTAGTCAGCCGGGTAACAGCTCTGTGGTATTGTGTAACACAGACGATAAGCTCTGAGAAAAAAATCCTCTGCTTTTGAAATTTTCGCTTAGATTTATGCACACACACAAAGTAAGGACAATTGATGATATGTTATAGCTTGTCATGTGCTTGCCGCGAAAGATTACCGGAAAGGAGAGGAACCATGGTTCTTTGCAATTCTAGGAGGTCCGCCCTTCCAAGGTTTGCCTTCTCCCTTTGAGAAGGAGTTAGTTGATTGTAGCATAGTGCATATGAGAGCGTGGGAAAATATCATCAGCAGCGAAAGATGGCTGGCTTGTGAAGAGATTAACAGCAGCAGCCAAAAACGCGCGTATAGAAATGAGGAAGTGTGCGCGAGAAAAAAGTGAAAATAAAAAAATATACTACGTGGTCGGGAGAAAGAGTGTGGTCGAAAAAGATGGCCGTATACGAAATGAGTGTCTACGGCTGGCGCGTAGTGGAGCAGAAGCGAGGGACTTTTCAGCTGGTGTCAGGACGTGGAGAAAGAAAACTGGTAAAAACTTACGAATTAATGGGTACCGTAATGGAAATCTGATAATAGTTTATTTTATAGGACAGCTTTTCAAGAACCTGTTCACGTTAGACTTGAAAATGACCATGTCATAGCCAGCCGGGAAGTAGCTTTATAGTATTGTGTTCCACAGACGAACAGCTTTAGGAAAAATTCTGTTCATGGAATGTTTGCTTGGATTTAGACAAAGATAGAGAGTAAGGGAAATTGCTAATAATTGTTTTAGCTAGTCCGGCGTTTGCCACGAAAGACTTACAGGGGGAACCATAGAGAGAAGTTTAGTTGAACATCTGCCTTGAAAATAATGATAGAACAGAGAGAGAGAGAAAGAGAGAGAGAGAGAGAGAGAGGAGAGAGAGAGAGCGACTAGCAACGTCTCTTCTATGAAACAGAGGATGCATAGAGCAAAAAAAGAAAATAATCCATCAGATGCTGAATGGTCAAAATGATCTTGCTCATCTACTAGATGATCAATGTTTTCTGGCAAACGATCAAGATGCCTATGAAAATAATGCATCTCCACGCCCATTTTAACTGCAATTTTCGCAAATCATTTTGAATCGTGTTCACTAATTCTTCGTAGTTGTCAGCTTTATTGTTTCCGAAAATATTTGAACAACAATCATAAATGATTTCGAACTAGAAAATTCAATATCAGTTACTGAATTTACGAATGTTGGATCGTTCATCATTGTCCTTTTCGTGGTATTTCAAATATCATTCGCTGATTAAGCTCGAATATGTTTGAAATAATTTCCGTCTTTATCAAATGCCTTTCTAAGTTGGTTGATTAGTCCCAATTTAATATGAATGGGCGGTAAAATAATAATATTTCTCTCAACACGTGGTTCATTAATGATATTACATAAAACATGCAAGTGCTTTCAGTCGGGATTGAGACTCGAACGTCGAGCTGACAATTTGCGTCTCTACCCTTGCCCCTTCGTCCAGCACTCGCCGAATATAATCGAAGTCTTGGTGTCAACAATGTAAACATCTTTTCATTGAACATACCAGCTGGATTTGCTGACTATATATTCACAAATTTTTCAACTTGAAATATCAGTTTTTAGACTTGATTCATAACTTTGTTGTGAACATAAAACAAAATATTTCTCATTCATTTTGATGAATAAATAGCAACATCTTGCCATTTATTGGTATTTATATTTTGAATGCGCCAACAAGGAAAAAAAAGAAAGGAACTTTGAACGGAATCCTTTATTTAATCCACGGGAGAAGTATGAAGTTCGAAATTCCTTCCAGATTATTGAGTTCAACAGAACCATTTCTGAATTCAACAAAATAGACCGAAGGTCAGCGGTTACATCGGCTAAAACATTGTGAAAATCAAATTCGAAATGAAAACAGTAGTTGGTTGGTTGGTAGTTTTTATTTTACGGCATATCAACCCTTTTAAGGTTATTTAATGCCGAATCCAGTTATTTTGAAGAAAAAGTTTTTAATAGAATATATTTTTTTAAAGTCGATTTCTATTTAACCCATAGTTGCGACCCTAACAGGTACTACCGCTCCAGGTCAGAATGGACCTGGGAGCAATGGCAATTAAAGGGTGGCTCTACACTCCCCAAAGCCCGCAAGCTGGGGGCCTCACCATCGGATATCGTTTAAGGTCATATCCAGGACCGAAAACAGTAGTGGGAAGAAGCAAAATAATACTTAACATTTGTGTTCAAATATTTGTTTTATTTTTCTAAAGAAAGGATCATTTATTTTTCTAAAGAAAGGATCATTTATTTTTCTAAAGAAACGATCATTTATTTTTCTAAAGAAACGATCATTTATTTTTCTAAAGAAAGGATCATTTATTTTTCTAAAGAAACGATCATTTATTTTTCTAAAGAAACGATCATTTATTTTTACAAGCTGTGATCTATTTCCAAATTGCAACGTAAAAGGCAAATTGATTTCTTCTTTCTATTGCTTTCCTTGCTGGCTCATTCAAGGGTGCTCTTTCAAGAACCGTTCATTTCAATTCGGGAAAAGTGGGGATATGAGCGGTGGTGGTAAAAATATAGAAGTTTGGTTTTGGGTGTATTAAAGGTAACTAATCATTTTGTTACCCATTCCACAACACGCTCCAGGTCGGAGGAGAGAGAATCAGAAAGATACTGGTCTTTGTCCACTTTTGAAGCATTTCCATAAATGGTAGTATCGTCTGCACAAATGTCGACGAAAAAATGAAGAATGTGATTTGAGAGGTCGTTAATGAAGATCGGGAAGAGAATTGGTCGAGAAAAAGAAAGGATTTTATGATTGAGAGAATATTTTCAGTTACTCCATAACAATAGATAGAAGTAGACCTTTATGCTACGCCCTACCAAATGCCTTAGATATGTAAAAAAAACTATTGCTCTAGAAATGAAGCCATCATCAATAGATTAACTGATACTGTGTGATATTGCTGTCATTAACTGTTGATAACTCAGAATGGAAACCATATTTCATGTTGTTGAATAGGTTATTTTTGCTGAGGTGAGTGACAACGTATAGCGGACTCAAGTAACTTACTCATGAAGCACAGGAGACGGATTGGTCTGTACTGAGATGCCGAAGACTGATTCCCCCGTATTTTTAAATACTGGACAAACTAATAAAATTTTTCATTATAAGTTTTCTGCAGGCGACCTTGTCTGACAGGTGAAAATGACCTTGATTTTGACATCATTTTGCAATTCGATTTATGTGGTAATTTACACCATGGTTTGAAGGTCCTTGATTTCTCGGCAAAGGTGTCCACGATATATTTTGGGTTTTTGATGCTCATAGAAAGGCCTTACGCTATAATTTTCCTTGGAGCGGCACCGGTGGAGGCTGGGTGTCTATTGACTCTCGATGGTGGTGGTGCGGTCACGTTATGTACATATTTTTGCTTCAGAAATGGTATTATTTCGTCCACCAAGGTATCCAATTCGTATACACAGTCGTTTTTAACCGCTGCTATAACTGAAGTTATTTCAGCTGCTGTATAAATTTTTGCCGCATGAGTTTCTCTTAAAAACCCATTTTACAGGCTGTCGTCATCAGTTCCTGTAGGTAGGTTGATGGTTTATCTGTTATAGTTTTGATACTAATGAGTCTGTTGAATAAATCGGGCGTTGATTGTTCGTGCATATTTACCACGGTTTCCCTCAGCTCTGTGTAGCTCTTTGAGTTAATGTTGGTGGTGTGCAGGTTTCAGATTAAGGCTGAAAGGAGGTTTGAGAAGATATGATAGAATTTTGTGGTCGTGTTGGATATATTCCTCAACTCAAACTGAGCCGAACATATAGCGAACCACCCGTCAGCATAAACCCTGGGATTTTTACTGACACTGACGACACCCTATTCTCCATTATAGATTTTGGTAGGGGAAACGTTAATGGTTAGTAGAAATATTATTTAAGCAGATTTTGTTTTTAGATAAATAGAAGTTTTTTTTAGTTTATTTTTTAGAAAAGATGTTTTCCTTATTAAAAAAACACGGCTTTCTAATTAATTAACCATTAATTCACTCGAATTGTTTGAAGAGAAACACGTGGAATTGTTTTTAAGGCTCGGTCAGAGAGGTCGGAAAGTCGCCATTTATAGTTTTAAAAAGTATGAAATAAAAACTCCATTTAATACAGGACAAACTATGAACATTTAGGGTTTGAATAACTTTTGTCATCAACAAAAGATTATATTGAATGGCGTGCCAAAAAAAATTTCATTTTCATGTGTCGTCACCTTTCAAAATAATACAAAGTAAGATATTTGAATAAACGGTGAAAATGGGAAAAATTCACAAAGAGTACTTATTCCTTGTTTATTTATGTTACTAGAGTAACGGTCACAAAGATGAGTGGTGACCTGCTTTAAAAGCAAAAGCGGGTTACTTTTCGCTTGAATGCACCTGTGTCTTGTTTCCTTGGTGTCTTGTTCCCCTTCTCTCTCGTTTACAAAAATCCTGGGGTTTATCCCTTCTTACCGGCTCCCACAGACACGTTGGTGGTTAAATTTTATTTCTATCACGCCCCGCTCCCATTGGCTAATTAATTTTTATTATTTTTCACTTTTTGACCAGATGGGTACATCGAGCCTATGCGTAGTGACGCGTTGACACATTTTGTCTGTGACAGACGACGAATAAAATCCGGTTGAAAGTTTATTACTTTCTTTATAAATCCCTCCAAATAAATTATAGACGCCATTTTGAATGTAAAAAAAAAAAAAAAAATGCGGGAACTTTTCTTATTTTTAAAAATTAAAATGAAATGTATTATATTGAAAGTATTATTATTAAAAAAAAAATGAAATAAAAAATGCTCGCCTAAATGTAATAAAATCTGTTTAAAAAGGAAAAATAATAAACTGATGAGAGTGAGAGGACTGCATGAATAGAGGAAAAATACATATTTGAGAGAAGCATTTCGTTTGGAATAAATGTAATCATATTGTAAAAATGGGTGAAATGTGCACAAAGTTTTGTGATAAACGCGTTAAGAATGGTGTTGAGTGGTAAATGTAAAGGATTTGTTTAAAAATGTTGGGTCATTTTCCTATTGGATCTGAAGTTGAACAAAAAAATACGATCATTGAATTATATATATTAAGAATTCAAATATTTAGGCACAATATATGTTTACGGAGATCCAATGGTGTGAGAAATATAAAATTGGTTTGACGTGAGAATGCGAACTGTTAATTATATTTTGTTCTGTTATGGTCATACATATTTGTGAATAAAAAACACGCATGCACACACATTCTTACATATTTCTCAATATACACAAACGCATGGTCTTACGTATTTGTAAATATACATACACACATGGTCGTACATATTTGTAAATATACATGCACACATGGTCGTACATATTTGTAAATATACACAAACACATGGTCGTACATATTTGTTAATATACATGCACACATGGTCGTACATATTTGTAAATATACACAAACACATGGTCGTACATATTTGTTAATATACACATCCGTACGGTCGTATATGTTTGTGTATACATACACACACATATTTTCATATATTTATCAATATACACACATGCATGGTCGTACATATTTGTTAATATACACACACACACGCATATCCGTACATATTTTTAATATACGCATACGCATATTCGTACATATTTGTAAATATACATACACTACTAATCGCTCATATTTGTTAATATAAACACGCGTAGTCCTACACACTTGTGGATATACACACAGGAATGGTCGTACATATTTGTGAATATACGTACACGCATGGTAATATATAATTGTAAATATACGTGTACGCATAATGGTGCCTATTTGTGAAATCACACACACATGGTTGTACATTTTTGTGAATATAAACACACGCATGATCGTATATGTTTGTGAATACACACATACACATGGTCGTATATTTTTTTTTCGAATATACATACACACGTGCTCGTATATGTTTATGAATATACACATACGCATAGTCGTACCCATTTGTAAAAATACACACATGTATGGTCGTATACATAGGTCAATATACACATATTCATGGTCGTATATCATGTGCATATTCACACGCGCATAGTCGTACGTATTTGTGAATATACACATACGCATGGTCGTACATTGTGGTGCATATACTTACACGCATGGTCGTATGTATTCGTGGATATACGCACGCGCGTAGTTTATATATTTGCTAATATATACACATGCATAGTAATATATAATTGTGAATATACACGTACGCATAGTGGTACATATTTTAGTATAAACGCGTTCTCGTACACATTTGTAAATATAAATACACGGATTGTCGTAAATATTTGTAAACATACATTTACGCTTGGTCGTACATATTTGTGAATACACACACGGATGGCCGTTCATATTTGGTAGCATACACATACGCATGGTCGTACAAATTGTTGATTTTACACGCACGCATTTTTGTACATGTTTATGAATATATACACACTCATGATCGCACATATTTGTGAATATACACGCACACGTTGTTGTGCATACTTATTAATATACACAATCGACTGGTCGTACATATTTGTGAATATTCGCACACACGTGATCATACATTTTTTTTACACAGTTTTCACCACTTATCAAGGCCCGGAAGCCACTCAGGGATAAGGGTTATTGCAAGTACATTACGTTAGTGTGGAGATTTGATGAAGTGTTTACTTAAGGGGGCGGTTCATTAGGAATTTGTTAACGTTGGACTTGAAGACATCCAAGTTGTTGTCCGGTGGGAAGCAGGCAGACGGAACAGAGTTCCACAGGCGTGCAGTTCTCAGAAAGAAGCTTTGTTCATGGAATCCACGTTTTGATTTAGGCACAGATATAGAGTGGGGGAAATTTTTCACAGTGGATTCAGCTAGACGGGTGTTTTTCATGAAAGATTGGCGAGGGGGGACCGGAGATTGGAGTTCATACGAGCACCTGCCATGGAAATAACGATAATAAGATAAATAACATAATAAGATAATAAACACACACATGTGTTCGTACATTTTTGCTCACTTACACACATTACTGTACATTTTTGTGACTTTCCATATCCGCATGGTCGTACATATTTGTGAATATACACAAGCATACTCGTACGTATTTGTGAATATACACACACGAATCGTCGTACATATTTGTAAATATACACACGCATACGATCGTACATATTTTTAAGTATACACACACGCATGGTCGTACATATTCGTGAACATACACACACGTATACACACCGAGACACACAAGTGCTTTTGCCCACGTTTTGTACACTGAAGCACCTACATTGTCCCATCCGGTCTCGTGGTATTTTCGCTGCTTTTGTTAGAACCCAGATGATTTTAGACGTAGGCGACCGGTAATGCTTTCTCCTGGTTCCTGTCGCAAGTAGGTATTACCTGTGGTTTTTAACATCCTGAAAATTTCGGAAGTGATATTTAAACAAGTGTTTGGCGGAGAAGTAATATTCTGTGTGTTTCGCAAGTGCACTGGCTACATGCCTTGGAATGTGGACTATATTAATAATACTGATTCTGAAGTATTTTCTATTCGATTGAATATTATAGTCTTTTAAATTCTAATGCCGCAGGCGGGCGCTTTCGCTGTCTTCAGCACAGAAGTATAAATGGTATATTGAATGAGTAAACCCACTTATTATAGTTCCTCGTGTTATCTTAACAAATAGTTCACTGGCCATGTTTGCTTTAGCGAGTGTATTTTTTGTCTGAGAACCAACAGATTTCAGTCTACCCCACAGAGAGCTGTTGTGTTTAGTGCAACAGAAACATTTAAATATGGTTGGAGGTTTAGTACTAGCGGTGAGTTTAGTTTTATGGGTCAACATGGGAGTAAATAATTTTAACGGAGTTGAAATATAATTCATGTGGACTCTGTTCCGGAAGAAAGTGTTTATCTAACAGTTTTACGAATAAACTATTTACATTTGTTCTGTTGTATCAAAGGATATGTCTATTCCTGTTTATTATATATGATACTCAATGAGGCTGCAAGGTTCGGTGAAAAATTACGGAGGAGGAAAAGAATCAGTATTTACTTTAGAATTTACTTTGTATACTACTAGCAGTTCAACCCAGCTTTGCTCAGACCCTATGTACTGCTCATAACTTTATGTGCATATATATATATATATATATATATATATATATATATATATATATATATATATATATATATATATATATATATTGGGATCTAGTCTAGCGGCACTGATGAGTTGTGATACAACGAAACAGGACTATATGTCGATGACTACAAATATATTTTATAAAGCCCCCCTCTTTGGGTTGAGCACTGTCGTAAATAATCTCACTCGCTACTTAATTTGTCTGAAAAAATGCGAAGCTCGCGGTTTGTTTACAAACAAACGTTTGAGCACTTTACGAGTAGCGGACGGATGTTTATTTAAATAGACATTCGGACAGATTAGTTGCGGGCATCGCTTCCGTGGTCAAAGGGTAGAACTGTCATCACGACGGTTCTAGGTTCGATCCTCGGCTTGGGATAGGTGCTAGTCTAGCGGCACTGATGAGTTGTGATACAACGAAACAGGTCTGTATGTCGATGACTACAAATATATTTTATATATATATATATATATATATATATATATATATATATATATATATATATATATATATATATATATATATATACTAGCATAGGTGCCCGGCGTTTCCTGGGTGTTTGCAGGTGTGTGTTGAGCAAAAAAAAAAAAAAAAAAAGTGGTAGTAGGAAGGCAGGCTCGAACCGGTACCGCGAAGGAGGAAAAGAACGAGGAAAAAACGTGACGCCTTTGCTATTACGACCACCGCCACACTAGAAGTGACGTAGGTTTAAATTAAGGCTAGACAATCGAAAAGAGGGGATGACTTTCGAAAATACCGGCGAAAAAAGCGACGCCTCCCTATAGAAAAGTACCCAGTTGAGGGTGAAGAAATGAATGTTTTAGCCAATTTTTCGGTATTTGTCGTTTGAAGGGTCGAGCTTAAAAACGATTTTAGGCAGACATGCAAACATACATACATATATTTATTACAAATTTTCGACCCAAACATATGACAAAGCTTGCCTATCTCTGAATACTCTTTATATAAAATTTCAAATGCTTAGACCAGAAATTGTCTGAGTAATTTGGTAGAAACTACAGAAGTTAAAATTTTACTTTGACCCTTATTACGACCCCTTAACATTTATTTTTTGGGCTCAAATCAAGTTATTAAGTTAGATCCATGTCCAAGGAACCTATATCTAAAATTTCAATTGTTTATACCCAAAATTGGCGGAGATGTTCGTAGAGTTCTCAAAGGTTAAATCGCTGAATTTTGACCTCTTAACAGCCAAATTCCTGGCCGAAAACTGATTACAAAGATTTTCCCAAACTTCAGTACCCTGTATATCAAATTTCGAGTCTGTAGACTGAAAATTGACAGAGTTATTGCGTAGGAAAATGTACACAGACAGACACACAGACACACAGATACACAGACACATTCACTTTTATAGATATACTAGCATGGGTGCCCGGCGTTTCTCGGATGTTTGGAGGTGTATGCTGAGCAAAAAAACAAACAAAAAAGCGGTCAATTTTTTTAACTTTGAACCCTATTATGACCCCTTAACATTTATTGCTTTGGGCTCAAATACAATTATTAAGTTAGATTCATGTCCAATGAACCTATATCTAATATTTCAAGTGATTACACCCAAAATTGTCGGAAGAGTTTGGTAGAGTTCTTAAAGGTTAAGTTGTTTAACTTTGACCCTTTAACAGCCAAATTTCTGGTTGGAAACCGATCACAAAGATTTTCCCAAATCTCAGCACACTGTATATCAAATTTCGGGTTTGTAGACTTAAAATTGACAGACTTATTGCGTAGGGAAATGTGCGCGCGCGCACACACACACACACACACATACACACACACACACAGACTCATTCACTTTTATATATATACTAGCAGTTCCGCCCGGCTTTGCTAGGGCCCTATGTACTGTTCATAAGTTTATGTGCATATGTATATATCAAAAAGAGTGAATATGTAAAGTAATGCCTTTCTGTATAATAATCTTCCTTAACTACCATAGAGAAAAGACAGATAGAAATTTTCACTTTTATAGATAGATAGATAGATAGATTGGATGCAATATATAGTTATGATTTAAAAAGTATTAAAAAAAAGACTCATGCGCCACCATCGAGAATCGAAACCAAAACGTTCAACTCACGATTTATTTTGTCTCTGCCGTCAATGACTGGGCTATGAAAACATGTTTACTGCAAGGCTAAAAATTAAAGCATGAACCAATAGCTACTATATTATGCATTCATAATGCCGGCGTTCGACCTTCAGCTGTCAAATTTCATTTTTTTTTAATTTTCACACTTTTACACCGATTTTTCCGGGCTAAAACACAAATATAAAGTTTTTCATGGATTCAAATACCTTATATATAAAGTTTCATGTCTGTAGACCAAAAACTCTAGGAGGAGTTTGGTAGGCAAAATTTGTTAAACAAACATATACATAAATATATATGGAAACAATTTTGTGTTTACTGTAAACATTTTACGCAAATATTATGCAAGTATAAATCATGTAGACTATCTGCATGAATATAATTACACGTAATAGTTAACTAAAGATATGCCATAAGAAAACCGAAAAAAAACTAATAGGGAATTAGTTAAAATGAATGTTTAAAAGAATATGCAAATTAGCTAGATCTTTTGCTAGTGAATGCAATTCCACAACCCATAGATAAGAAAATTGTATTTTCTTTTTAAATAAATACAAAAGAGGGGTTTTAATATGAATATCAATACACACGAAAGAAAAACGAAGTTATAGGAGTATATATATATATATTAAATAGTTTGACTAATGTTCAGGTATCCTACATTTACAATTCCAAGTATTTGGACCCAAAATTGGCGGAGGAGTTTGGTAGAGTCTGAAAATGTCAACTCTTTCAGCTATGACTTCTAAACTGATTAAAAAGTTGCTGCATGTCTGAATAGCCTTTATGTAAAAATTTTAAAATGTTTAGACCCAAAATTTTCTAAATAGTTTGCTAGAGACCGCAACGTTCAAATCTTTGAAACTTTGATCCCTGGTAGCAAAATTTTCGGCCAAAAAAACGACTAAAAAGCTTGCCCTATATCTGAATACACTTTATGTACAATTTCAAATTGGCTGAGAGGTCAAAAATCTTTTAACTTTGACCCTAATTTTGACCCCTTAACATTTATTGTTTTGGGCACAAATCAAGTTGAAAAGTTTGATCCATGTCCAAGGCACCTATATCTAAAATTTCAAGTGTTTAGACCCAAAATTGTCGGAGGAGTTAGGTAGAGTTCTCAAAGGTCAAATCGTTGAACTTGGACATTTCATATCAATAGACCAAAAACTGACATAGAAGTTTTGTAGGCAATTTTGTTTAAACAAAAATATATACATATACATAAATATCATTTTTGTTGGCATTGTAGAGGGTCTGTATATGTTTAGGCAGCAGTTTATCAAATAATGATTTTATTCTCCGCCTAAATACGATTTCAGCTGGGGAACAGGCATCTGGTTTGTTCGGATTTTTCCGTTATTCTATAGACCTGCAGGAACTTTTCTGCCAGTGTGCCAAACGCCTTTTTTTAAACGCCCTTTTTAGCGTGTCGACGAAGCGTTCGGTCTGGCCCTTACTCCTGGGGTTGTACTTGGGGGTGGTAATATTCTTAACTTTGTACGTTTCGCAGAATTCTCTAAACTCTGCTGAGACAATCCACAACCCCAAAACGAGCAAACAACTCTAATAAAAAAATTCGTCGTCGTTTTTTTTTTTTTTGCATCTCAGGATTTCTGGTCATTTCGAGTAGCTGTCTACGACTATCAGGTATAAAAAATCATCTATTGGCGCCGCGTAGTCAATGTGGATCCTCGACCATGGTTGTTCAGCTTTAGGCGAATGTTTATGTGTTATAGGTGGAGCCTTGGCAGCCAAAGCACAGCCTTTTCACGAATTCACTATGTTGATAATGTCTTGGTCCATCGCTGGCAGTAAACGAAATTTCTCATCAGGCTTTTTATCCGGTTTATTACTGGATGCCCCATGTGAAAATCTTTGAGAATCCTTTTTTGAAGAGTTTTGGGTATGACAACACTTCCACCGTATAGCAGCATTTCGTCGCAAACAGAAAAAATGTCTGAAACTGTATCACCCAGTGTTAACTTCTGCTTAATGGGTTGGATGATATCGTCATTCACGGATTCTGCCTTAATTTCCTGAAGTGTGACCGGTTATTCGCGGTTAATATTATTTATTATGGGGTTCAATTCACTATTAATACGTAGTGCCGCGATTACTGAGTCTTCCAGAGGGTCAATTTAGGCAGGAATTGGTGTCAACAGACCGTCTGAATGTGCCAGTTGTTTTGAGGAGAGGCATTCTATTCAAAATTATAATTTAGAAGAATAGTTCCCCATCTTAATAGTCGGTTCGCCATGAATGTGGGAAGTCCCTTTTTTATCCAAAAATGGATATCAAAGCTTATGATCGGTTTGTAGATAAAATACCTTCCGTACAGGAACTGCTGGAATTTCAAAATTGCAAATATAATGCCTAGTCCTTCTTTCTCGATCTGAGAATAATTTTTTTTTCTGCTAGAAGCAGAGTCCGGGCTTCGAAAGCGATTGGCTGCTTCGAGCCACCTAGCATTCTTTGTAACATGCGCGCGCCAATGCCATATTGGCTAGCATCGCTAGCCACTATTATATCCAACTTCGGATTAAAATGAGCTAGGAACAATTTTGAAGTAAGGATTTTTTTATTCCTTGGGATCATGTCTGGCAATCCATTGTCCACTCCCAAGTTTTATCCTTCTTTAACAATTGATTAAGTGGTGCACACAATTTATGCATGTTAGGGATAAACCCTTGGTTATAATTTGCCAAGCCTAAAAAGCTTTGTAATTGTGCTATGTTTTCCGGTGACATCATTTCTCTAATAGCAGTCGCCCTGTTTGGTTCCTGGCGTCTGCCATCTTCATCAATGCTATGTCCTACGTACTTTATTTTTTGTAAAAAGAATTCACACTTGTCTTTTTTACCTTAAACCCATAATTTTGTATTCGACTGAATACTTGTCTGATATGGTTTGCGTGCTCATCCCCGCTTTTTCTCGCTATAATGATGTCATCTAGATACGTGATGGCGGTGTCCTGGTCGCTCAGCATGGCATCCATGACTTGCTGGAATATTGCGGGTGCTACCTTTATCCCAAAAGTGAGCCTTTCGTATCTGTACAAACCCCGATGAGTATCAATGCAGAAGACGTTAGCGCTTTTGTCGTTTACAGGTATTTGTAAGAAAACGTCGCTCAGGTCGATCTTTGAGAAGAACTTGTCGCCATTTAATTTCGTGAACACTTCCTCTGGGCTGGCTAATGGATAGTGAAGGTCTTCTAACGACCAATTGAGTCCGGGATCGCCATGAGTTATAGTTTATATGGACAATAGATTAGTCCATTTGGAGGATGGTTCCTCCAAAACAAAAAGTGAGAATGTGTGTGTGTGTGTGTGTGTGTGAAAGAGAGAGAGAGAGAGAGAGAGAGAGAGAGAGAGAGAGAGAGAGAGAGAGAGGGGACACATCTCAACCTATATACTCAACTGATTTTTGATCTACAGACTTGAAATTCAGTATATAGGATATTTAGACATGTGGAAAACTAACCCGTTTTTATCTGAAAAAAGTACTGTTAAGGGGTTAAAATTAAAAATTTGGTACATGGGAGTCATCGGATTTTATGTCTGCTAACTATTTCACGACTGCACATGCGTGAATAGTTCACATTCAAATTACTTATGTTAAGAGTAATTAGTTTGAAAACACCTTTTAAACATCGTGTCACGTTTGTCTAATGGTTATCGTACTTGACTCACTGTCTTTAGAATTGGTTTCGTTCTAAGCTCAAGATTTTTTTTCACTTTAAAGAAGTGAACTGTTTTAAAAGAAAACATAATACTCGCAGTTTTTTCATTTTTATTTTACTTCATTTTTTTTATAAGAAATATAACGTTACGTTTAATACTGGGCAATGCCGGACACATTTTAAATATTTTTAGCTTTTGCTATAGGTATAGCTAAATTTCATAGTGTTTTATTTTTTTTTTTTTACACAGTGATCACCACTTATCAAGGCCCGGAAGCCACTCAGGGATAAGGATTATTGCAAGTACATTACGTTAGTGTGGAAATTTGATGAAGTGTTTACTTAAGGAGGCGGTTCATTAGGAATTTGTTAACATTGGACTTGAACACATCCAAGTTGTAGTCCGGTGGGAAGCAGGCAGACGGAACAGAGTTCCACAGGCGTGCAGTTCTCAGAAAGAAGCTTTGTTCATGGAATCCGCGTTTTGATTTAGGCACAGATATAGTGGGGGAAATTTTTCACAGTGGATTCAGCTAGACGGGTGTTTTTCGTGAAAGATTGGCGAGGGGGGACCAGATATATATATATATATATATATATATATATATATATATATATATATATATATATATATATATAGAGAGAGAGAGAGAGAGAGAGAAAGAGATAATATTTTGATCATAACCGAGAGACCACGCGAAATATATCAGCTGTTTACGACAGATTTGCAAATCGGGACAAATGTAACCGTTTCTGATATCTAGACAGACTAACAGACCCCTGTTACAGTTTTTCTGGGATATATATATATATATATATATATATATATATATATATATATATATATATATATATATATTATATATATAAAGCTGAACGTGTGTGTGTGTGTGTGTGTGTGTGTGTGTGTGTGTGTGTGTGGTCAGGAATAGGCTCCTATATGATTGACTATTTTTAAAAAAAACTGATTACATATAATGATAGAAGATGTATCGAGGATCAGGAATGGGTATGTTTGATCTGGCAGAACGTTGGTTCATAAAAATTGTTGGGTCTGCGTTCGCGCCTGACCCCCAAAGTATGGAAATAAAAAATGAAAAAAAGAAAAAAACTTTTACAAGTGTTTTTGATATAAATGTACATAATAATACTTTGATAAGTATGTTTCAACTTAAATAGGGATGGTATAATAAAATTGTGTGATCTGCGTTCGGCCTGTACTCCATGGAAATTTGGCACAAACTTTAACAAAGACTTTTCATATCTATTTGCGTAAGTATACTTTGATAATTACGTTTCAGTTTGAAGAAATATGGTCTAATAAAATTATTGGGTGTTCGTTCGTGCCTGACCTCCATAGAATGTAAATATGTCACAAAGTTTAACAAGGTTTTTTAAAAGGGGCGAGGGTCCACAATAATACCTTAAATTTAATCTTAATTCACGTTAGCTTTTATTTATTTTTTGAGTTCAATCATATTGTGTCGAATAAATTCACGTTCTTATTAAAGTGAAAGTAAAAAAAAAAGTCGGAACTTTAAACAATTCTCGACACAAATTTTGCATAACTCTGTTTTTTTCCTTCTCCACTTGCACGTGGGACTCTTTCAAAAATAGATAAAGAATAAATAAATAAGAACGTTACTGTTAAGCTTTTTTTGTCAGTATACTAGAAGGAATTCAGTTGATTACAACCCTTTCTGCGTGTTCTTTACATTACAATAGTACAACCCTGAATCCGACGGCACAACACTGTAAAACTGAAACGAAGCTATTCTGCTTGAAAAGGGCGCCATTTTCTTCTTATTCATATTCATATCGATTCTTAGCTTTAAAAACTAAATTTATTACGTGTTTAGCTTTTTTAATATCCGAATTTGCTGTTTCGGATTATTTTACTAAAGTAAGTAAAGCTTCATTATTTTTAAAAACTGTTTTTGTTTCTTTGTTTTTCGATATTTCGTCGATATTATTTCGTAAGAGTGTTTAGCAGAAAAGCCAACAAACGACTACCCGAAAAAATAAATATGCAAGAAATAAATGTTACCATAGTCAACAAAAGTTCAGCTCATGTTTTTTTTTGTTTTTGAATAGTTTTTAATGTTCTTTACTTGAAATAATTTCAGCGAACCGAAATTAAAACGAAATTTGAGGCGATAACTACTTAAATGAATTTTTATATAAACTACACATGCCATAATCGAATATTTCTTAAGCTCAAAATAACGGAAAACATTAAAATATGTTTATAAACATTCCTTACGTTGACGGAACTCTCTTAAATTGTTAACACAGAATGATCAGGTGCCCCTCCTTCAAATTGAAAACGAGGCTCTCCATTTCAAAGTCGCTGCCATTTTGATTTTTTTTTAAACCGATCCGTGAATTAAAAAAATAATTTTTTACAAACTACTTAAAAATACAAACCAATGAACTTTTCTACCATAAAAGTAACTTTTATTGACTATGGTAACATTTATTTCTTGTATATTTATATTATTATATATATAACATTTTCTCTTTGTAAGGAAACATCATTTTGTTGGTAACTCTTGGCTACGAATTGAAACAAAGTTGATATAGAAAAAATATATTTTTTCGCGAAAATTATCTTTACTTTCATCATATTTTTCTTAGGGTAAAATTTTTGAGTATCAAAACCTATCTCTTTACAACCCTCTCCTTGTCATAACCTATCATACTTTCATCAATCACAGTCTGTAGGCTGTTTTTGAACCCAGTCAACGACGGGTACTTCTGCTAGTGTATATATATATATATATATATATATATATATATATATATATATATATAGAGAGAGAGAGAGAGAGAGATATGGATAGATAGATAGATAGATAGATAGATAGATATTATTTTGATGTAACAGAGACCACGCGGAATGTATCAGGTGTTTACGACAGATTTGCAAATCGGGACAAATGTAATATATATATATATATATATATATATATATATATATATATATATATATATATATATATATATATATAGAGAGAGAGAGAGAGAGAGAGAGAGAGAGAGAATAAGAGAAATTGAAACAAAATGCGGATAGATAGTTAGATAGATGGATATTATTTGGACTCGACCGAGAATCCACGTGAGATTTATTATCTGTTTACCTATGGGCATAAAAACACTAACTGACCATGTGGCTAACAATCAGATATGAACATAACATTTGCAAAGTCTCAAATGTCTCGCAATCGCAATATGAAACCTCGTATCCAAGAAGACATTACTATTTAAAAGACGTCATCTTATTTTTTTGTGCGGCTTTTTGATTTTAATTAAATATTTTCATGTGCCATGCCTGTCGTTTGGAGCATGGATATATGCACCTAACCAAACGTGCATCATTGCACATGCTTACACGTGTCATGTAAATGAACCATATGACTATGGCAAAGGAAGGGTAAGACCCCCATGTGCGATAAATGCGCCTGTGGTAAACACTGGAGAAAGTATGGTAGATGTCACTTTCTATGACATTTGAAACCACCTTCACAAAAATAGACAGGAAAATCTGCTTTACAAAAAACCAAAAAACAGGATGTGTCATGAGAAGATCACGTTGATAATTCATACAACGAACAAAAGTTTTTTTTTTTTGTGTTGACTGATTCGGTTTCGCTAAAATGACGACATATTTCATGCGTGTAGGTCATGCGACTCCAGCTACAATTTAATCAAATAATTTATTCACTTACAAAAGCTGAACACGTTTTCTAAAGGGATTTTTTCAATTGAAAACCTGTTTTCTGGCACGAATACACCTCGACTCTAATCGCTGGAAAGAACAAACAAAAGCAAAAATAAATCTTACACTAGTTTAGCATAAACGCAATTCTATCGAAGTTGACCTACGGTTTAGCGACACAAAACAGGATTCAGGGTTATTTCTGGTTTGGAGATACATTTTACTTCTCACCGATGCGATAGAGACTGTAATTTGAATTAAAACCTTCGCGGGGCCATTTTTTAATAGGTTTAGAATTAACCTCTTTCTATTCTGCAGTCGGAACATCACATTACGCGTATATTGATGACTTATAAGAAATTTTCATAGAAGGGCAATCCCTGTTGAAAAAGGTTATAACAATATTTTTGTTTTTAGATATTTACTATTTTTACGTACAGACACTAGTTTTATGCTTTCGCAATATACAGTGTAGAAATGATAATTACTGCTGTTGAATGTGAACCCAATTGCAAAACTATATATATATATATATATATATATATATATATATATATATATATAAATTCCACAGCCAAACAACGTCGCAGCCCACAAAAGCAATGGCAATCAACGAACCGGAAGTCCACTTGCATGCGAGGCAAGCACTCTCTTAACCGAGCAACTTCCCCCCCCCGCACACAATAAATTCTATTAACTAACACAGATAAAGCAAACCGCGCCGAAATCCGACTGTGAAATCGATCTACTTCGTCTCGACAGGGGATGCGGTCATTCAACCAGCTAATAACCCCAAGCCGATGTCTCACAAGTAGGAGTTTCAACTCAAAAGGACGATGCCATCCAGCAATGCTAACTTAGTGAGCAATTAATGATAGGGGTTTCAGAATGTGAGAGATTATATATAATAAATTCCACAGCCAAACAATCCTGTGTTTGGATTTGTCTAACTGATGGGTCCAAATGAGGGCGAAACTCGCGTCTTGAACTTTTGGTTCGTTGATTGTCATTGCTCTTGTGAGGTGCGACGTTGTTTTTGCAATTTTCTACCTATATAAGAGCCAAGTACGTCCTAGGATAGAGTACCGTTGATATATCGTGACAGGAGCTGCTAGAAGAACTTATCCTGCCTTGACAGAGTTCAAAATAAAATCCGTAGACTAGTGGAGGATGCCCCTGAAACCTCTTGCCAACAGAAGAGACTGTTTTATCGTTATTTTCATGGTATGTATTTGTCTGAGCTCTAATCTAAGGTCCCGTCTTGCCAAACTTTTACGAAAAAAAAAATCGTCTCTCTGAAACCACTATCAATATTTTCCCCACTCTTTAACCTAAACATAGATTCTATGAACAAAACTTTTTTCTTAGAACTGCACGCCTGTGGAACTCTCTTCCGTTTCCCTGCTTTTCAACTGACTACAATATGGTCGTCTTCAAGTCCAACGCGAACATATTCTTGATGAGCTGTTCCCTTAAGTCATCCAATTTACCAAATTTCCACTACGAACGAGTAATACGATATTGCCTCATTGATTACAATACAAACCCTTATCCTTGAATGGCCTCAGGGCTTTGACAAGTGGTAACTCCTTTGTGAAAAAAATCAGATTTCGTGGCTAATGTAAAGTAGAAAGTAATCCGACATTGAAAAGAGAAAGAAAGGTGTCACAGTAATATTAGGAAGCCAATACCACCTGCAAAATACAAGCAGCTAATTTAACAAGCAAATACATTTGTACGGCCTTGCTAAGATTCATGAAGGCGGTATTCCATTAAAATCCATTCTCATCACTCAGGGTTCAACGTGCCATTCCTGAGCCGATTTCTGGTAAATATAATCACTCCACTCATCCTACGTCAAGAATTCAACTCATTTCGTAATAATCAACAATGCTCCCAATCATACTAACTAGGCGGTGACTTTGTGTGTAGTGAGTCTGCTAACGAAATTACCCGCTTTCGAAATTCCAACTGTGGTACGGGATAAGCTAACTTCAGATGAAGGAACCCACTTGTATCGCAATTGACAATATAATGGATATGTTGACCTTCTGTGTAGAAATTACATACATCATAATTGGAAGAATCTGATATATATATATATATATATATATATATATATATATATATATATATATATATATAGTAATTTATAAAATATATATGGCGATTAAGCTACACTGAATATTCTGCGTTTCATCCACTATAGGATTCACTATAGGATTCGTCAGGCTTATGCGCATAAGCCTGACGAATCCTATAGTGGATGAAACGCAGAATATTCAGTGTAGCTTAATCGCCATATATATTTTATAAATTACTAACTAGCTCTACCTACGTATTGAGCAATTTTGACGTAAATACTTAAAGTTTACGCATAAATCTATACTTTCGTATATTAGGTTTATGTGAGTAAATGAAGTATATATATATATATATATATATATATATATATTGGTAGGAGGAAAATCTGGTAATGGGATTACCATTGTCCCCAGTACTAACCAATGCATATATGGAATACATTGAGGAAATGGAAACAATCTGCCCTTATATTATAGAGAGAGAGTGGAGAGTAAGACGACTCAGAGAAGCAGTATATATGCTGGAATACGATCAACTAAACTTACAATAGATTTTAACACTATATAAAAGCTAGTAATATATATAACACTATATAAAAGCTAGTAATTATAAATAACACAATATAAAATCTAGTAATATATATATATAACACTATATAAAAGCTAGTAATTATAAATAACATATATAATGTCAGGAGGTCTGCTAGTATAGCAATAAATAATGATATTTACGTCTAGAAACAAAATCCTAAAATGTCTACTTGAGTTGTCCGTAAGGACTCGTGGCGCAGTGGATAGAGTACTTGGTAAAATTTAGTTGTAAAATTTACACTTTTGAAAGTTGGAAGTTGAAAGTTCAATCCTCAGTGCAGCGACCCTAAAATACAATTGCGAATTACTCAAGAATTCTATCCAGTCATGGCGGAATGAGAACATACTGCCCATAGTGAATAAAAGGAAAGGCTCGAAATTCCGTGCAGATTTCAGAGTCAGACAGAAAGATTCCTGAGTTCGGACAAGATACACTTGAAAAAAGTCGGAGGTTACATCGGCAGAAACGTTGTGCAAATAACAGATGAGGACAGTAATCTAAAGAATTCAAATGGTATGAATTATCACTCCTCATCTCAAACATTCAGAACAATAGTAATGTTGAAATTAAAGGCTAATATCAGAGATAAAAATTTTATATGTACAATTATATGATGTGTTACCAATTTGTTAAGTACGTTATTTAATGGCCACTCAACATTTTTCAACCAATGAAAATCTAGCATGTTTTTTTTTTTTTTTTTAAATTAATACACCTTATAAAAACACCTGATCAACAAAATCAGAGTTCCGGGTGACACTTGCAGCAGTCCTTGACTCTCACCAAGAAACATCCACTGAAGTATTAGCCTCCTCCCTCTTTTTGCCAAAATATTTGAGTCCATAATTAATCAAGTTCTAGTCCACCACCTTACAGTTGCTAAACTTCTGTTCAACCAACATTATGAATTTAGGCAAGCCCGTTCTACTGCTGATATTCTAGCTGTAATCTCTGAACGTATATACCATGCACTTTTTAAGGCAGGCAAGGGGAGAGCAGTAGACCTAGATATATCTAAGGCTTTGGACAGGGTATGGCACGATGGTCTTCTCAGGAAAATTAGATCCTATGGTATTATTGGACGAATACTCAACATAATTAAATCCTCATTAAATAATAGAAAAATCTAAGTTTCTTCGATGGTCGTATGTCTAAACAATGATATAAAATGGACTGTCATGTAAGCTTCAACCTCTATCCCATCGATGAAATGTTGAATCCCCTTGCTTGTTTTAGAAGTATTTTAATGGTGGCTGCTCCGACGAAGTACAACCTCTCGTATTCTATCGACATAATTTCCCTCGATAAACCCGACAAGCAGCAAAGTCCCACCCCTACACAGTAGATATCCCTAGATGTAAAAAAAGGCTTCTACTCTAATGGTTTCTTTCCCAGAACTGCTTGACTTTGGAATTCCCTTCCGGTTTCCTGCTTCCCAGTCTGTACTGACATGCAGAAGTTCAAGTGCAATGTGAACAGACATCTTGCTGCTCAACTCCCTACATAGTATCCCTGCAAATTATGCCCCTGATAGTAGTCGCCTATATCAAAGTGGCACTGTGCATTGTTTGGGTTGAAAATGTAATGAAAAAAAAAAGCCTTCTGCTATCTCTGCAGTAACAACTCAGTCATTCATAACGTAAACACACACACACACACACACACACACACACAAATAAAATAAAATAAACACACACACAAAGGAACTTGGAAAATAACTTTCTGACGATCTTATTAGTTTCTTATTCAAGAATTTTAAATTTTCTCAACAAAATGTAGCCTTTCGAATTATTTTTCACACACTGTAAAATTATTGATATGTAAATATATTCCCTTCTTTAACTTATGTTTTTATTCACAAAATCCTGTTGTTAAATTTAACACTTGACAAATGGTGACGCGTTCATAACATTCATTTTTTTTTTTAATTTGTATTATTCTTTCGTCATTTCATATTGTTAGTTCTTGCACTTTTCAAAGACACCGCGCTCATCAAAATTCACTATCTGCGCTACAGTTCATAAAATGATAATATAAAACTATCACGTGACATGCATTATCGTACACTAAATTTACGCTTTAGTAATGTTATGGTGCTTTCTGGTTCTTCAACATCGTATACTTTCTGACAATTCACCCAGTTAAAATTAGTTAAAAACATGCTTCATTTATATAAAGTTCTAGGTTTCGCCATTTCTGGCGAGAACAGATTTCGTACTAATATGAAGCATTCTCATGACAGTTTTCTGAGCCTTACTACTTTAGTGCTATCTTATGACAAATCAAATATATGTGTTTTTGTTTTGCGACACCATCACTAGAAGGTCCTGGATATGACCTTAAACTATATCCAGTGGTGAGGCCTTCACCACGTATGAGGAGCTCCATCTATATATTGTATGGTAACCCCCTGGAATACTAAGGGGAAACTGGAGTGTGCTACTTATTGCCCAAGGGTGACCTGAAACTGTGCAAGGCAGGGGCGTTCAGCTCCCTGGGCTGTTACACATATCTACATACTTAAATGCATACATCTAATATTCCCAAATGGTCACACCTCTACTTTAGGTTAGTCTCAGCGGTGCCTAATTTCGGTAATCTAATGTATTTTACTTTCATTGGGTGGTTTAGATTAGTTGTTCTTTGATGTATAAATATAGCATTAAAAGTGTACGGACTAGTATCCGAACCACATAATGTTTGAATGTCAAATCTTATTGGAAAATGGCTTGACTATTGGAAGGTCTGCAAAAGATGCAGCTTGACAGATCATTAAACATCTGGTAACATGATCCTTCACTAATAGCGCCAAGCATGCAGGTCACAATGTTCTATGACAAAAAAAAAAAAAAAAAAACAACAAAAAAAAAAAATAAAAAACAACAAAAAAAAAACAACAAAAAAAAAACAGACGGATGCATAAAAGCCATTAAACTATAGATTGTTATGTGGAATAAACCTCAAACAATTGCACTCATTATTGATATACGGCATGAAAGGATAAAAGTGTCGCCCTAAAGAAAACAACACCACAGTTTTATTTTTAAACTTCTATTAAAAAAATCAATTCAAGTAACTTGATTATGCAGTAGAACTGAGATCTATTCAATGTAGCTGCATTTAGCCTCAGTCACCGTCTCGATACAGGTCCGGAACAAGGGGCATGCCTGTTCCACAACCATGACCAAAGGAAGTAATCCAGCGGGTCGAGGTTAGGGAAGGTGGGGAGCCAGTTAGAGAAGGCTACAAAGTCGTAGCACTCCTTCTGAAGCCAAGCTAGGGTCTCTTTGGACTTGTGGGCCGGCCTCGAGTCCTGCTGTCACACCCAGGGTCTACCAACTGCCACCTGATTGCACCAGGGGATCACCAGACTCTCTACCACATCCAGGTACACTTTGGTGTTGACTTTCAGGCCGACTTCAGAGATGTGAGGTGGCATGATGTGGCACTAACTTGAAACCTCACCAATAACTGTGACCGGAAACTTTGTTTTCATCACATTGGGCACGTCCCTGTTATTCGTGGCAATCCAGCGATGCATTTTGAGGCTGCTAGCAATGGTCTTGTTGTCATAACTTGGATCGGCAGAGAGCATGAGTTGTAAAGCGGTGCATCTCCGATCTTGCTCGTTGAACATTGTGTCACTTTAAGACATGATAAAAGGCTCCTATCGCTCTTGGGATTTGCACGCAACTGGCCAACTAGTAGATGGTCTTCACAAAAAGAAAAAGAAAAGAAAAAAAAAGAAAACAGGTTTTCATCACACGGAAGGGGAGTCATATCGTCCTTTCTAGAGCGAGAACTTTATCCTTTCACGCTATAATCATCTCAAATGACTATGATCCATTAAAACCAACGGGAGAAGATAACAAAATATTAGGAACTCAAGAAAAATATAAAAACCACAATTGTCTATGAAAAAAATAAACATCGTATTGGTTGCTGTAGGAACTACTGACCTAATAAATAAATAAAACATCTTAAGAAATACTCAACTACAATCCCTGGAAGTTCGAGCTGTAACGAAATACAGATAACAGACAATAAAAGGAAAAATGTCTATCCTTAAAATAGCTTACGATATAAATTTAAATCGTAATGAAATTAAATGTTACCTCCAGCGTGAAGCCACTTGATCTCCTTAAACTAAGGGAAATAAAAAAGAAAAAAAACAAGCAATTTAATATGCAGATAGACAGAGCGTCTGCAAGTAATTTAAAGTTCTGTTCCATCCCTTTCATCTCTAAATTGGTAATACTCACACTCATAACGAATCTTGCACTTTATCGACACTGGTATACCATTTAGTATGAGTACCTAGGGACATACACGCACACACCTTTAAAAAAGAGCGAGGAAGCGTGTATGACAGCAGCAGTAGCAGCTGTATGCAAATGACCAAGCCCCGTGCGAAGTGACGTTACAGAAAGGAAGCAGGAAAGAAAAATATTATAAAATAAGAAAAAACGTGACTGAGAAATACAGAGATAGACGTGTTAAAACACACAGTAAGCGGACGAAGACAAAATACCACGTGTTCGACACGACAGAGGCTTGTAAAGCATAACGGAGCACGAAAATCATTTTCAACAAAAGACAATGTGTTATTCTAGAAATACCTGTAACTAAATGTCAGTTGTTTCAATAGAAAAAAAGATGTGAGTCGAAGTGTTTCCTTGTCTTTGTTTCCTTGCGACTGTCTGTAGACAACGTGTGGGCCCCGAGCGTTAACATGTAACGCTAGTGTTACACTTGCACACACACATATTCAGCTTTTTAAATGCTCCGTAAGTAAACAACCATTTCAATTTATCAGTTTCAGCTGAAAGGTAAACTTTCATTAAAGATCAAGTGAATTATCCTGATAGATATTATATTGAGGTAATACTTTCAGAGTGATTCTAGCCAAAAAGGTAAAACTCAATATTTTAAAATAGAGCAATATATAAGTTTAGTGGTTGAAGTTAAATTCTGAAAATCAAAATATAAACATATATATTCGAATTAAAAATTTTTTGTTTGACACAAGAGGGGAGTTATGTTAATTTTCTTAATGCATGGATTTTCCATTGCATATATTCTCGATATATATGGTATGAGCCATTATGGAAAACACATTATATATATATATATATATATATATATATATATATATATATATATATATATATATATATATATATATATTCAAATTAGACAAATCCAAAGGTAAAAACCATTGAACTTCAACAAGATTGTTGATAGTGCTTAATTAAAGAAGCAAGATATTATTTTATTCAATTTACAAACGTACACATGTAAAATTAAATTAAAAATTAATTTATATATATATATATATATATATATATATATATATATAGAGAGAGAGAGAGAGAGAGAGAGAGAGAGAGATTATATTTTTATTTGGTCAATGCGATTTCTAAATACAATTCATATATATATGCATATATATAAATATATATGTTTATATATATGTAAATATATATATGTATATACATATATATAAATATATATATTTATATATATGTAAATATATAAATATATATATACATATTCTGTTTATTGTACGTACATTATTGGCTACATATATGCATACATGTTTTAGTTGAGTCCTAATTCGGGGACAACACTTTATCAGATCAAAAAGTATTGCTATTGAAACGAGGGTCAAGACCACATTTGTTTTTATAAGATATTTGGGTGTGATCTATATTCCGGGGAACATTGGGGTGTATGCTTTGTGAATGTAAGCAGTAGTGCCTTTTTGGAGATGTTTCCCGTGTTAAAGCTGTCATTGATAGGGCTTCTTAAGTGATTCTTTTAGTTTGGCGGTTATTTATTACCCTTGATTTTTATTTTCCCGTATCCTTAGGTTGTTTTTATTGTTGTATATCTTTTATTGGTGGTGGCTTTAATTTCCTTTTCAGAAGTGCTATTTTTATTTATTAGTTTATTTTTATTTATTTATTTATTTATTTATTTATTTATTTATCCCTCGTTTTTTATCTGTTCATTTGTTTTTAGTTTTTTTAGTTTTCAGACTAGGGGTGAGGGGGGAGAGAAGTGTCATTTTATACGGTTAAGCCGTTGACAGTTGAGAGGTGTTAGAATTCTATTAGTCTAGAAGCTACTTTTTTGTTTTTACTACTTTAATATTCCTATATATGCTAGGTTGTTTTACTGTCCTTTCTTTACTGTTGGCGACTTCCTTTTGATAAGTTTTTATTTTTTGTTTGCTTTTATTTAGTTTTCATTTAATATATATATATATATATATATATGTATATATATATATATATATATATATATATATATATATATATATTAATTTACTTTTTATTCTTCGCTATTTGTCATTCTTCCTTTGTATTTAACTTTTCGGGTTCCTTATTTATTTACTTATTTGTTTCTATATAAGACTAGCAAAAGTACCCGTCGTTGACTGGGTTCAAAAACAGCCTACAAAAAATGAACTCTGATTTATGAAAGCATGATAGGTTATGAAAAGGAAGGATTGTAAAGAGATAGCTTCGAATTTGGGGGTATCAAAACCAAACCAAAATATGATGAAAGTAAAAATAAAATAGATAAACCCCATAATTTATTATACCATACCTGTTCACACTGAAACACTTATCACAATATTCTGTGGATCTATATTAAAAAAACCTTGTTAAACTTTGTGACATATTTCTATTCTATGGAGGTCAGGCGCGAACGAACATCCCATAATTTTATTATACCATATTTCTTCAAACTGAAGCACAATTATCAAAGTATACTTATGCAGATAGATATGAAAAGTCTTTATTAAGTTTGTGTCTATTTCGATTCTATGGAGGCCAGGCGCGAACGCAGACCCCACAATTTTATTATACCATCCCTATTTAAGTTAAAACATACTTATAAAAGTATTATTATGTACATCTATATCAAAAACACTTGTAAACGTTTTTTTTTATTTTTACATTTTTTATTTCATACTTTGTGGACCAGGCGCGAACGCATACCCCACAATTTCAATGAACCACCATTCTGCCAGATCAAACATATCCATTCCTGTGTCTCAATACATCTTCTATCATTATATGTAATCAGTTTTTTAAATAGTCAACCATATAGGAGCCTATCCGTGACCACACACACACACACACACACACACACACACACACACACACACACACACACACACACACACACACACACACACATAGGCACACATACAGAGAGGCATTCAGCTTTATATTATAGATATATGTCCTCATGATTGAGTTAGTAGTTATTTTACGTGGATATATAGGCTTATTATTAGGAATTAAGTAAATGTATTGGTAGTTATATTCTTCCCTATACAGTGACGTTTGGGGGTACTTATCGTGGCAATGGTATTTATATGTACATATGTACTAATATGTACACGTTTCTTCCTTTAATAATGAAATCACTGATAAAAGCTAGGGAACTTCCCTAACTACTTTAATTTAAAAAAAAAAGTCAAAGTCTTGTTATCTTTGCATTTCTGAAGCTATAAGCATAATTACTTCCCCAAAGTATCAACATAATGAATTCCAAAAGTGAACTTATTTCCCTATGCAAACAAAAGAAAAAAATCAAATATAACAAATTGGAAATTACTTAGCTCATTTCTTAAACTTTAGGCTATAAATTTACTTAATATAAAATATTTCTTCTATTTCTCTTTATTATTTTATTAAAAAATTTTGTGAGACTTATGAGCTTATGTATACTAATTGTGGCTGTTTATCTGCGTATATGTATGTTTCTATTTTTATATATTTTTTTCATATAATTTTTTTCGTTTTTCAGAACCGTCAAATGGATTATCAAGTATATAAAAAAAATCACATTTTTAACACCTTCTTCTTTTCGCTTTTAATCGAGGTCAAAAAGCGAGTGAAGTGTCCGAGGATATTTGTTCCGTACATGGAGAAAACTCTATAGCTGAGAGAACTGTTCGAGATTGGTTTACCAGATTCAAACACGGTAATTTTTACCTCAGTGACGCTCCTCGTTCCTGAAGACCAATCAAGATAAACGAAGACCAACACAGGGTTATTTTGAAGGAAGATGGGTGAAAAGATGAAGTTTGATTTCGCGCTGCCTTCAGTCGATGGGATTCACGCAAGAACTTGGAGCTTGGATTTCACATGAACTTATTTTTACTATTAAAATTTTTGATTTTCTTTAAAAAAAAAACTGCCGGAACTTATGCAACAACTTGATACAAACAATTGCACTCAAAGGAATAGTTAGGACCTTACAACGATCTCTCGGTGGTAGTGACTGAAATAGTGGGTGAATGTATGGCATCCGGGAGAACGACCCATCCCCAACAAAAACAAAATGATAAGAAAATGAACACACACACACACACACACACACACACACACACACACACACACACACACACACACACACATATATATATATATATATATATATATATATATATATATATATATATATATACCTGCATTCACAATTCGCACCTGTCTGCGTTTGTTTGTTTTTCTTTCTAAATCTTTTTTATATACTTCTAACTAATAAAAAGATCAGTTCCAGTCGGATGTTGGATGCTTACCAAAAACACCATTTCTATTGCAGCGACTGCCTCTGGCGCCAGACCAAATTATCAGACTGTAACCATTCAGCACGTATGACGTAACTTCTTTTCTGTGCGGCCATATTTGTCACGTGATAGAACACGCTGATACGCCAACGTAACCACAAAGAAGCTCTAAAACTGACGTGACGTACCAACAGCATCTGCATGCCGCGCACTGGGAGGAAGTTGGCCAAAGAAAAACAAAAACGCAGCAAGAACTTTAATATTCAGACTGAGGTTGGAATATAGGCCATGATCATCGCTTGCAGAATATATATTTAGCTTGATCGATTTGTTGGCAGTTTATTTCGGTAACAATCAACATAACGCGCCGCCGCGAACGGTGGAATGACACGGCTCATTCGGTGGGTGGTTATGTAAGAATAAATATTGTTGTTACAGATTTCAACCTATAAGCAACTCTCCTGCTCAACCAGAATGTTTAGTCACTTTCTACTGATCTCTGTTCATTCGTATCCTAAGAAGTTAAAATTCGCGAATATATACATCAGACAGGGTAATTTATAAATATCGCGGCCATAGAAGAACGCGAGAAAAATATATTTAGGCATTAAAAGTAGTTTCGTGTTGTTATCTTCGTTATATAATGCCAAATGAGGAATCAGTTTCAGTTAAAATCCCGCTAGTATTATGCATCTAAAATTGTAAAGCACGCGTGAAAAATGTCAACGTTATACGAGAGAAGCCGAAGCGAAACAAAATGGCCACTAAATGTCGTGTTTATCTAACAACGAAACGATGAAATTTTAACTCGAACTGATGCTTTATTTAATAATATTTATTAATAATAATATAAATAAAAATATTTATTAATAATAATATAAATTAAAAATATTTATTTATAATAATATGAATTAATAATATTTATTAAAAATATTAAAAATTAAAAATATTTATTAATAATAATAAAAATTAAAAATATTTATCCATAATAATATAAATTAAAAATATTTATTAATAATAATATAAAATAAAAATATTTTTTAATAATAATATAAAATAAAACTATTTATTAATAATAATATAAATTAAAAATATTCATTTATAATAATATGAATTAAAATATGTATTAATAATAATAAATTAAAAATATTTATTAATAATAATAAAAATTTAAAATATTTATAAATAATAATATAAAATAAAAATATTTATTAATAATAATAACAATAAAAATATTTATTAATAATAATGTAAATTAAAAATATTTATTAATAATAATAATAATAATAATAATAAAAATTAAAAATATTTGTTAATAATAATATAAATTAAAAATATTTAGTAATAATAATATAAAATAAAAGTATTTATTAATAATAATATAACTTAAAAATATTTATTAATAATAATATAAATTTAAAATATTTATTAATAATAATATAAATAAAAATTATTTATTAATAATAATAAAAATTAAAAATATTTATTAATAATTATATAAATTAAAAATATTTATTCATAATAATATAAATTAAAAATATTTATTAATAATAATAATAGAATTTCAAAATATTTATTCATAATAATATAAATTAAAAATATCTATTCATAATAATATAAAGTAATAATACCTAACAAAAACAATAACATAAAACTACTTCTTATATCTAAATAGATTTTTTCCTGCGTTCTTCTATGACAGCGATCTTTATAAATTACCCCAGACTGACATGAAAGAGTTATCAGGTTGATAAGAAAGTTTTTCCGGTTTTAAACTTTTAGATTCAGATCAACATATTTTGGATTGGCTTTTTAATTGCTGTCAACATCTGATGACCTACCACTAAACTCCTCATCTTCAAGATAATCGCCGCGGCCACGAAATTTCTTAAACTACCATCGTGCTGTGCATTCAGTTCCTGGGCCAAAACGTTTCGCTGATAATTACGAGCTGTTTCAGCAGCTTTTCGGCCTAGCTGGACTAAAATGAGAAAATTATGCGAATTTTTTTTCATCTTCAATTTTCCGAAAAGAAGGCATAGTTGTTTTAAAACGATTGTTATTTAAACGATTAGACAGCGCTAAAAACGCTCTTTAAAATGATATATATGAGGTATTATAACGAAAACTTATTTGAAAATACATCATTTGAAATCAAAATGAAAAATTCCACAAGAACCATCTTGTCAACCTAATACAACGATAAACATGCGTTTGTAATAACTCCATTAACTTTATAAAATACGGCAACACTTTCAATACTACTTGTTCACACCTGTTACATTAGCATTTTTGCTACAGTACGCGCGTGCGTCAATATTCGTCTTTACCTTGGTACTACTGCTTTTTAACTAATACAACGAAATATATTTTCGAAATTTCATGGAAGAAGAATATAAGTAATTCTTCATCTGAGCCAGACTGATTAGTCATTTTCATCGACCTTTATCGATTTGCATTGCAGGACGCTGGAAATCGTGAATATAGCCATCAAATGAAAAACTTGTATGTTTTAAGTTATTCGGAATACTGTTCTTATTCGTAGGTCATCTGTAAATCGGAAGTCAATGTTTACTGGACAATGTCTAAACTTCAATGCCCAACATCCACATTTTTTAAAATTTAATTTTCACCCCAAACAAGGCACAGTGCCACTTTGAAGTAGGGGGCTACTATTGGGAAATAAATTGTAGGGATATTGTGAAGGGAGATGAGCAGCAAGATGTCTGTTCACATTACACTTGAACTTCTGCATGTCAGTACAGTTGGGAAAGCAGAATCCCGGAAGAGAGTTCAAAAGTCTAGCAGTTCTGGGGAAAAAAACTATTGGAGTAGAAGGCTTTCTTACACTGTTTGAGACGCCCCTCCATGGGATTAATGGACTATCTCATGAGGTCACTTCCGGTAACGAGTACCGGTGCCCGGCAGTCAGAGTTTAGTACACGGCTAAGCAGGTCGTGTGCAAAAACGCCCAACAGTTGAGGAATGGTATTGCTCAACCCGCCTTGCCTGTAATATATGTGAATACATGTTTGTTTCTAAGAGTCCTGTGTCCCTTTCGCTTTATTACCATTTAACACCATTACATACACCTAGGGATCTCAACTGTGTAGAAGTGGGATTTAGCTGATTGTCGGGTTATAATGTAAAGAAAGAAGTCGTTCGTTATGTACAACACCGAGCAATATACAGTAATAACAGTCCATAGCAAGATGGAAATGGATGGTTAAATAAATCATTAAAGAAACTCAAGTCCGAATTTCCAAATAATCTAAATTATTAATCCTCATTTCAAAAATTCAGAAACATGACATAAAAGAGTTACAATAATAAACATGTTTTAGTAATAAATACACTAGCGTTATAAAATACAACTTTTTCAATAATACTAGTTTGTATCTGTTGTGTGGTGTAAAATGATACCAAAGGCAAAATAAGTTGTTCTTTTATAATTAAACACTTAAAAAAAATTAATATAAACATGTTTGTGTTCAGTCTGTAGAGTTCTGTGTAGACATAAAGAAAGAAGAAAAAAAGAAAAAAAATGTCCGTCTTATTTCTTTCTATGCTTCCAATATTGTCACCTAACATGCTTTTGAGGTGTCTAGGTTTTTTATGATATCATGTACTTGAGAAATGGTGATTTTTAAATCATCTAGTGTGGTTTCTGTCTTGGAGGAAGTTGTATGCTAGGTTCAAAATAGATTTGGCAAACCGAAGGGCAAGCAGATTAGCCTTTCCGGTTGCCGTGCAAACAACATCAAGATTGTTGTATAGTGGGGGGGGATTATTGATTGCCCTTTATTTACTACACTCTTATAGATTTTCAAGAAGTCACGAGTTCCTAATTAATAATAAAATGCGTTTTTTGGTAGTTTCGGTATATTCTCTCTTGGCTGTGGCTATTTCTATTCTTACAATTACTTCTAAATTCTAAATACTTTTGTCTATTTGTACTGGATTTATGTCGGATAAGTTTGCGGTATGCATGCTGCCTTTGAGCAATGGTAGCTGCGCAAGTAGAAGTAAACCATTTTGGAGAATCGGGTTTGCTATAAAACTTACGTGTGGGAACATGTGCTTCAATTGCCGCTTTGAATCATTCAGTGATCTCATTTGCGCACTGTTCAGCAGGAAAAGAAAAGATATTCCCCCATGGAGTATCTTTGATGTGATCCCTAATGGCATCCAAGTCAGCTTTATTGTAGTACTTTGTCATTTTGAGCAATGGCTCTTCAACTTGGGTTCGAGAGTTTAGGGTGATGTCTATCATTATCACAGCATGATCAGCATTCCCGAGAGGGCAATAGGCATTTGTTACATAATCCTCAGGAATTGTGGTCAGAAATAGGTCTAGAAGTGAGGCTCGTTGGTCTTGACGATTTGGAATACGGGTCGGGAATGTTACTGTTTGCATCCAGGAATCGGATATACCAGCTGTGTCAGTGTGGTTAGAAAAACTAATCTGATGGACATTAAAGTCGCCAAATGCATGTATCTGAGCGCTAGCCTCTAGTGAGAGTGCTATATCTATACTGTAAAAGATATGATTGATTAGAGTACAGTCTTGGGTCGAGGAAGAGCGATAAAAACATATAAGTAGCTAATGCTAAGAATTAGTAAAATTAGTCTAAAACACATAAAAGTATGATCGTCTGATTCTTGTTTAGATTCTCTAGTTATGTGGAAGGGGTTACGAATATAAACACCAAGTCCATGCATGAGTCCTTACGGCAAAGTGGAAGATAGCCAGTTATATTAAAGAGAGGTTAGAGAGGATGGTGAATTGCAAATAGAGATTATGCAAATTTTGTTATAAGATCTGATCTCAATTGACAATCTGTGGGATTAAAAAAATATGCAGCAAAAAACAACGACAGATGGATGAGCAATTACCCGCCTCCCTCCCCTCACACACATGAAATTATTTAACAGCGTTTAATTTGAGTCTTTAAATTAGTAATTGTTTATCAACAAATATGTTGAACAACCACTTTCATCTGCTATTTTTAAATGAACAACTCACTATAAACGTTGGTAAATCATATATGTATATATATATATATATATATATATATATATATATATATATATATATATATATATTATTTTTAAAACAGTAATCTACGTACACGCGTGTTTCAAGGTCATTACCTCTCATCAGCGTAGTTTAACTGTTTACCACAGTCCGGTGCCTTAACCGTTAGGCCATAATCCCTAGATTAATTATACTGTTTATTTTTATCGCTTATAAATTTAGATTTTGTTATTGTTGTTATTTTTCAAGCGATACATACCGTTAAGATTTTTCAAAATAATAAATAAAAAAAAAAATGTTATATACGTCCAAACAAATTAAAAGGGCGACTTTCTAAGTAAATAAAAAAATGAGCCCCGAGGCGGAGCCAACATTAACCGTATGTATCGCTTGAAAAATAACATCAATAACAAAATCTAAATTTATAAGCGATAAAAATAAACAGTATAATTAATCTAGGGATTATGGCCTAACGGTTAAGGCACCGGACTGTGGTAAAACATGGTCTGAGGTTCGATCCCTAGAAACAGTTAAACTACGCTGATGAGAGGTAATGACCTTGAAACACGCTTATACGTAGATTACTGTTTTAAAAATGATAAATAAATAAAAATGTTATATACGTCCAAAATTAAAAAGGGCGACTTTCTAAGTAAATAAAAAAATGAGCTCCGAGGCGGAGCCAATATTAACCGTATGTATCGCTTATTGTTATTTTTCAAGCGATACATACGGTTAATATTGGCTCCGCCTCGGAGCTCATTTTTTTATTTACTTAGAAAGTCGCCCTTTTTAATTGTATTCAGTCATTATATATATATATATATATATATATATATATATATATATATATATATATATATATATATATAATGACTGAATACAGACCAATAAGCATAATGAATTTAAAAATAAAAAATGAAAATAAAGGTTAGCTAACCAGGTTTCGAGCCTCGCTTATCAACGCTAAATCGAGGAAAATACGATTTAAAACAAAAAAAGTCATGAATATGGCGGGGGTAAGAATATATATATATATATATATATATATATATATATATATTTATATATATATATATATATATATATATATATATATATATATATATATATATGATTAAAATAGGATTAAAATTCCGACAATATGATGAAAATGGAGGTGGAAAGACCGAAGAACTCGACGCCGTTTCGCCCGTTTAGTATCGGCTTTTTCAAGAGTAAAATGCCAATGCTCACTGACGAGAAGATTAAGAGTATATATAGAGGGGTACAGTGTATTATATATGTTTACATGTGTATATACAATATTTGTTTTAGTAAAAAATATTAACCATTGTCTAAATTATTTTCATGGATAATTATTTGACATAAGTACGGAAATTATTAAAAAAATTCTTTCGTTTGCTTGATTACACTGGGTGAATGGGAGATATGAGTGGATTCTGGTTGGATATAAAAAACCTGATTTTTCACAGAGGGAGTTGATATTAGATTTGAGTCTCAGAGTAGTAAGCGTTGTCAGCATAGCGTCGTGTTCTAGAATGTTGAAATTTGACAGTAGAGTGAGATTTGGAGTTGAGTTCTGATCGCAGAGCGTCGAGATTTGGAGTTGAGTTTTGACAACAGAGACTCGGGATTTGGAGTAGAGAGTTTTGGGCAGCAGTTTAATGCTTTACGTATTGTTTCATTGACAAAAAAAAAAAAAAAAAAAAAATAGAAATTAAGATATTCTTATTGTGGACCCGTGGCGCAGTGATTAGAATACTTGGAAAAATCAATTGTAAAAGCGATATTTTCCTGAAGATTGAACGACCAGTTCTCAGTGTGGGAAACTGAAAAATACAATTGCGAATTACTTAAGACTTCTAATCAGTCATGGCTGACGAAACGAGAGCATGCTACCCCTGTTAAATGAATAAAGAATTCCGTTCGAAATTCTGTCCAAATTCCTGGGTTCGACGGAACCATTCCCGAATTCGACATGATACACTTGAAGAAGGTCGGAGGTTATATCGACTAAAACGTTGTGAAAATGACACTCAGGATGAGAACAGTAGTTCAATTAATCCAAATAATACGAATAACCAATCCTCATCTCAAAAATTTAGAAACGTAATAATTAGGATTTTAAACAATTCCCTTTAAACTAATGCCGAATTTTTAATTAAAAATATTCGCTTTAAACTAATGCCAAATTTTTAATAAAAAACATTCCCTTAAAACTAATGCTGAATTTTTAATAAAAAAACATTCGCTTTAAACTAATGCCGAATTTTTAATTAAAAATATTCCCTTTAAACTAATGCCAAATTTTTAATAAAAAACATTCCCTTTAAACTAATGCCGAATTTTTAATAAAAAAACATTCCCTTTACACTAATGCCAAATTTTTAATAAAAAACATTCCCTTTAAACTAATGCCGAATTTTTAATTAAAAATATTCGCTTTAAACTAATTCCAAATTTTTAATAAAAAAACATTCGCTTTAAACTAATGCCGAATTTTTAATAAAAAACATTCGCTTTAAACTAATGCCGAATTCTTAATAAAAAAACATTCGCTTTAAACTAATGCCGAATTCTTAATAAAAAAAAACATTCCCTTTAAACTAATGCCGAATTTTTAATAAAAAAACATTCGCTTTAAACTAATGCCGAATTTTTAATAAAAAACATTCGCTTTAAACTAATGCCAAATTTTTAATAAAAAAACATTCGCTTTAAACTAATGCCGAATTCTTAATAAAAAAAACATTCCCTTTAAACTAATGCCGAATTTTTAATTAAAAATATTCGCTTTAAACTAATGCCGAATTTTTAATAAAAAAACATTCGCTTTAAACTAATGCCGAATTTTTAATAAAAAAACATTCGCTTTAAATTAATGCCGAATTTTTAATTAAAAAACATTCGCTTTAAACTAATACCGAATACACTTATAAAGAAAAATACTTAATTTTATCATTTAACTTAGGTTTTATGATAATTTCTTTAAATTCATTAAACACGTATCAAGTTAACAGAATTCTTAAGACTTTCATGAGATTCTAATTCAGCTATTTATACTGTTAAACTACTGCCTCAGTATAGTGTATTCCGCCGATTCTTTTTTTTTTTTTTGTCAACCAATCGTTTCCATTCTGCGTATAAGCAGACAAATTCTAAAAGCACTAAAACTTTTTAATAATTTACAGATTTAATTTTTTAAAAAATAATGAAAGTAGAAGGCGGCCCCTTCTTTATCCAACCGGAGCCGACACGGATTCATAAGGCACGTTCGTATTTCCGAAGTGTTCCCGATACTTTAACTGACAATATTACATCTAATTAGCCTCTATCCTCGACTAGCTCTTCGCCCTGATAAATGATGACCCAATAGTAAAAAAAAAAAAAAAAATACTCAAGTGACGAAATAGTCAACGCCGTATTAACTTCTTCAAGGATAAAAGAGAGAGAACAATCGAGAGTTTTATTTCTTGATGTGTATATTTTATAAGTTTATAAAGAATCTTCATTAATCTTTTACTGCACAAGGTGAAATTTGTCTAATTGAATAGGTTTTCATGGTGAAACGGCTGTAAACTAAAATAATAAAAGGATCACCTGAAATTGTTTAGATTTGTGAGAATCGCAACGAATTTGACTTTGCTCTAGAAACGCATCATTCATTCGCCGAATCAAAATGCTTTACTGATATTCTTTAACCTAGCATTTGAACAATCTATTGAGCTAATTGTATAAAAAGATGCTTTGATCAATATATATATATATATATTTTTTATTACATTTTCACCCCAAACAAGGCACATTGTCACTTTGGTGTAGGGGGCTACTATTAGGGGCAACAACTACTGGGGTACTATGTAGGGATTTGGGCAGCAAGATGTCGGTTTACGTTACACTTTAACTTCTGCACGTCAGTACAGTTGGGGAAGCAGGGATCTGAAATGGAATTCCAAAGTTTAGCGGTTCTGCGGAAGAAACTACTGGAGTAGAAAGATCTTTTACATCTAGGGATATCTACTGTGTGGGAGTAGGATTTAGCTGCCTGTCGGGTTTGTCGAGAGTGTTTACGTCGTGGGGGCACAAGTGATTGCAGTTCGTCAGAGCATTCACCATTACACCAGGCAGAGGGATGCAACATTTCGTCGATGGAACAGAGGCTGAAGCTTAGATACCAGTTCAGGGATTATCAGATTGGCGACTCTCCTTTGAACCTTTTCTAGGAGAGATAGACTGGTAGCAGATGCACCAGCCCAAAATATGACAGTAATACTCAATACATGGTCGAATGGTGGCCTTATAGAGGTACAGGATACTTTCGGGTGTTAGTAGTTTTCTAACACGGTAGAGAGAGCCTTACTTCGCAGCGGGCCTGGCAATGCTTTCAATGTAATTGTTCCAACTCATGTTTCCTGTGAACGTTAGGCCAAGTAGTTTGAAAGATGTACTCTCAGATAAAGAGTCTTTGGCTATTGCTATTGGTGGTAGAGAAGGTTTCTTGCAATTATTGAAGGAAACAAGTTTAGTATTGGCGGCATTGAACATGACCATCCATTTTTGTCCCCATTCCACTACAGATTGGAGGTCATCCTCTAGTGTTTCTGCCATTTCTTTAGATATGTGTTCATTTTTTTCCTGTCGTGTCTATTATAGAGTGTGATGTCATCAGCATATATACCCATCTCAATTTTGTCGGGAGGTCATTTATGAATATTAGGAACAATAGAGGTCCAAGGATAGACTCTTGGGGCACTCCCGCATTTATATCATATTGTTTAGATGTACGACCCTCGAGGATAAACTGGATTTTTCTCTTATCTAAGAAGGATTTATTTTAAGTATTTTACCAGTGATACCGTATGATCTAATTTTCTTGAGGAGACCCTCATGCCATACCCTGTCAAAGGCCTTAGATATATCTAGAGCTACCGCTCTGCCCTCCCCCGCTTTGTCCAGTGAATGGTATGTACGTTCAGAGATTACAGTTAGGATGCCTGCTGTGGAACGGGCTTGTCTAAATCCATATTGTTGGTCAGTCAGAAGTTTAGCAACCTTTCTAGGGCAATTGCTCTTGACATATCTAAGGCCTTTGATAGGGTATGGCATAAAGGTTTACTTCACAAGATCTCCAGCTATGGTATAGCTGGAAATGTCTTCTCAATTATTAAATCATTTCTTTCTGATAGGTCCATAAGAGTAGTAGTTGAGGGGCAAAAATCAGAAGCTCACAGTATTAATGCCGGTGTCCGTCAGGGGTCCATCCTGGGTCCAACTCTTTTCCTGATCTACATTAATGATCTTCCAAATCACATCCTTACATCATTTGTAGACATTTATGCTGACGACACTACCATTTATGGTAGCACATCTAAGACAGTAAACGACCAAGTTCTCTCCAATTCTCTCTCCTCTGATCTTGAGCACGTAGTGCAATGGGGAAAGGAGTGGCTGGTTACTTTTAATGCATCTAAAACCAAGCTTCTCTCTTTACATCATCAACATTCTGATCCACATCTGGCATCAATTGAAATGAATGGCTCTCGTCTTCAGGAGGCCTCAAGTTTTGACAAGCTTCTAGGCTTGACCATTACTCCTGATCTTAAATGAAACACGTACATCAAATCTGTTGCCAAGGCCGCTGGAAAAATTATGGGATCTTTCTATCGATCCGGTAGATATCTCACTGCTGATGCAATTCTCTATCTATATAAGAGCCAGGTACGTCCAAGGATGGAATACTGTTGTCACATCTGGGCAGGAGCTTCTAGAAAGGACTTGTCCTGCCTTGATAGGGTTCAAAATAGACTTCGTAGCCTCGTAGGAGATGTCCTTTTCTCTTCCCTGCAACCTCTATCTCATAGAAGAGATGTTGCGAGTTTGTCTCTGGTGTATCGTTATTTTCATTGAAAGTGTTCGACTGAGCTTCAGTCTATGGTCCCCCCTCGCCAAACCTTCACAAGAAACACTCGTCTAGCTGTAAACACTATCAATAATTCCCCCCACTCTTTATCTGTGCCTAAACCTAAACGTAGATTCCATGAACTAAGCTTCTTTCTTAGAACTGCACGCCTGTGGAATTGTCTTCCGTTTTCCTGCTTTCCGGCTGACTACAATATGGTTGTGTTCAAGTATAACGTAAATAAGTTCTTGATGAGCCGTTCCATATAAGTTATCAAATTTACCAATTTTTCATTACTATCGATTACTATATTATCCAATTTCTACTGTACACTCTTTAACCCTTATCCTTGAGTGGCCTCTTGGCCTTGATAATGTGGGGACGCCTATGTAAAAAAAAAGTCACGAGTTCCTAATTCTTGTGCTTCGATGCGTTTTTTAGTGGTTTCAGTAAATTCTCTCTTAGCTGTCGCTATTTCTTTCTTAACGTTACTTCTAGCTTCTATATACTTCTGTTTGTTTGAACTGGACTTATGTCGGTTAAATCTGCGGTATGCATGCTGCCTTTGAGAAATGGCAGTTGCGCAAGTAGAAGTAAATCATTGGGGAGAGTGGGGCTTGCTATATAATTTCCGCATGGGAACATGTGCTTCAATTGCCGTTTTGAACCATTCAGTGGCCTAATTTGCGCACTGCTCAGCAGGAAGGAAAAAAATATTCCCCATGGGGCATCTGATAAGATCTCTGATGGCTTCCCAGTCAGCCTTTTTATAATATTTCGTTGTTTTGAGCACTGGCTCTTCAGTTTTAGCTCTAGAGTTTAGGGCGATTTCAAACATTATCACTGCATGATCAGTGTTCCCAAGTGGGCTTTATATATATATATATATATATATATATATATATATATATATATATATATATATATATATATATATATATATATATATATATTCAGACGGACATTGTTAAAAACAAAAGAAAGCTTCTGTTTAGTAATACTTTTTATTTTTTCAATTTTTCCGTGTTATCTTTTTTGTATATACATTAAATGTATGGATGTATGGACCAAACATTATTTTTTCGAAGTGTCCGCGGTTTTTACTTTTCGTGTAGGCATCTACGTATCTTCAGGAATGTTTGTGTTCGTCACTGCGTAGAATTGTGGAAAGTGTTTTTTGTTTTTTAACAATGTCCATCTGTCTGAAAAAATATATATTGTTTTAAAAATATAATATAATAAATATATATACAAAGTTAAAGATATTCAAGAGTGAAAACTCATGAATTAAAACGTGGTTATTAAGAGTGTTCAATAAAAACAGACGAGTATATTTTATTTATATAAACAAATATAAACAAATATTACACAGTCGCTACACTGAACATGCTAATGTTTTGGACAATTGGTTGGCAAGAACCAAACGTCTTCGTAAAGCAACGTAATAAAGTTTATGTGTCAATTAAGGGACCTGGTTCTCAACGAGAAATAGCCGTTGATTTACAAATGATCATCATAGCGTTTCACCTCATAACGTCTTATATCCTTTGAATTCTTGTTCTCTCTTGGAATAAATAATATCGTTAGAATTCAAAAGATTGGACAGTTAAAGACGCGTTTCTCATTTTTATTTACTGTTTAATTTTCAATTTTTCGTTTATATGTGTATATGTACTGTGTGCATGTGTATATGTGCGTACTTATATATGTATATATTTAAAACTGACGTAGCACCTTCTCATTGGCTATACCTCCTTCTCCTCCTCCTCCTCCTCCTCTTCCTCCTCCTCCTCCTCCTCCTCCTCTTCCTTCCTTCCTTCCTTTTCCATTCCCCTTTTCCCCATGCAGGCTCATACTTTCACTACACCGATGAAGACTGAAGGATCGTTCGAAAATTATGTACTTGTAAAAAAAGTTTTTTTAATTTTTTTTCATCATATTATTTTGTATTCCTGCACGTCACCAATTGAAAACGAATAAAGAAAAGTTATAAGCTTTTATACTTTTCGTATTCTTTTTTATACATTTCATTCATATATATATATACATACATACATACATATATATATATATATATATATATATATATATATATAAATATATATATATATATATATGTATATATATATAAATATATATATATATATATATATATATATATATATATATATATATATATATATATATAAGTATATTATATCTAACGTTAGGAGACTGAAGATTTTAGAAGCATTGCATATAAAAGTGAGACAACCCAAAATAAACAATATAAATTATGAATCCAGCAAAAATATTTTAAAATGCCTCTGTTAATGTATATATATATATATAAAAAAAAAACAACTGTCCAATAAATTTGTATATAAATAGCCCACATAAGCCAAAAACGATCTTATAGTACGATGTAATTTTAAAACACGACCTTATCATTCGACGTAATTTTAAAACGACTTTTTATATAACCAGCCTGAAGATGGCGGAAACGCCGAAAGCGCTCGCAGACTACGGAACACTTTTACACCATTTTACAGGATTATTCGAAAACTGGAAAAAATAAAACGGAAAATTGTCAAACAAGAAAATGCTGTGCTGTTTAACAATATATGCTTAAAGGAGAATATGCTGCCTAAATATACTCAATATAAATATATATATATATATATATATATATATATATATATATATATATATATATATATATATATATGTATATATATATATATATATACTCGGGGTTTTTTGTATTCAAAATTAATGGACTAGTGAATTCAACGAGGTTGTTAGATAGTGCTCAATAAAAAGAGCTGATAATACTTGTTTATTGTTATATAAACATGCTTACATCCCGCTGCTACAAATCAAATGTTCATTTGAATAGTCAAGTCGCTGCCTGATGATATCTGTTGTTTGATTGAAACAAGTAGTTGTTTGTAGCAGCGGGATGTAAGCATGTTTATATAACAATAAACAAGTATATATATATATATATATATATATATATATATATATATATATATATATATATATATATACACTACAAGGAAGTCAAGGTCCGAGGGCCACTCGAAGATCAGAGTTAATGGGTGTCACAGGGACAACAGCGTAATAATAGTTCATAGTGAAATTAAAATGACGCAACTATTTTGTGGCAACATTAGCAACAGAATTGATGGAAGTCTTTTATTTCAGGTCAAAAGTGAAGGTCAATCCCAGAGCTTATAAAAACAAGGAGTCTCTTTTAGATGATAGCCGTTCTTATATATATATATATATATATATATATATATATATATATATATATATATATATATATATATATATATATAAGTATGGAGACCCGACGTTGCTGGGGGATACAATGAGGATCAACAAATGTTCCACATTTTTAATACTTTGTCATCGAAATCGATAAAATCGTCCATTTTTCAATTAAATCGATTAATTGCCTGCTCTAATCGGGTACCCACCGTAGTTCACCTTAAGGAAGCTTCACACACCTCTCCGCAATGACTTAGTCCACAATACATTGCAGTTTACATTGCACTGTAGAGAACCTACTATTGGTTTTATAAAATTGGTTTTATATAACAGCTTTAATCAAAGTTTAAAATGCAAACGTTAAGTATAATAGTTCAATCGTGCTTTAAATAGAGACATTTATTTTGAACTCGCACTTATCTTACCAAAAAACCTACTGTAAATTTTATATGCCGGGTCCTTATGTTTATGCGGTGATAACATTTCTCAAATGTATTTGTGGTGTTAAGCTGTATAAATGTGTTCATTTTGGTCAAAATCGGATGATTCTTTCTTTAATCAGATTTTTTCGATTATGGATTTTCAATACTTATCGAATGCATTCCGATACAAAACTAATCTATGAACGCTCCCAAACACATAATGCATATTTGTGTGAATCAAAAAAAATATCGACCCAGTCGTTTCGGAGTCAATAAGAAAAGAAAACTCACACAGACACATAGACATACGAAGTGTATTTTATATATAAGTAGAGATATAAACTACCTATAAACATTACAACAGCCTACACAAATTAACTCGCGTTTCTATGCTGACAGCACTTTGTTGCAGCACCACTGGTGTGTACTTACAGAAACGTGAGTCAATTTGTAAGGTTGTTTTAATGTTTATTGGACGTTTATTTGTAAGACTTTACTTTGTATTGAGCACTTAAAAATATCGCTTTTATGTTAATTTTATCAATAAATTTATACATGTGTGTGTATATGTGTGTGCGTTTTTCTGTGTGTGTGTGTGTGTATTAGAATTATAATTGTACTGCCGTTTATGTTTTCCACGATGTTATTTTATTTGTCAAATGAGAAATTCATTAGTTTAGTTTTGAAATGAAGTTGCATTTTAAGATATGTATTTTTATGTATACAATCTGATCCGCGTCCCGTCATTTAGTATAATTGGATGATTTTCTTGTAGCTAGAATAAATAAAATTAATATTAATCTCCTGTCTAATCCAGAAAAAGTATATATATTAGCATTTCAGCCCGGAGTTGCCCGGGTGTTTGGAGGTGTATGTTGAGCAAAAAAAAAAAAAGCGGTCAATTTTTTTAATTTTGACCCTTATTATGACCTCTTAACATTTATTGTTTTGGATTCAAATCAAGTTATTAAGTAAGATCCATGTGCAATGAACCTATATCTAAAATTCCAATTGTTTATACTCAAAATTGGTGGAGAAGTTTGCTATAGTTCTCAAAGGTCAAATCATTGAACATTGACCCCTTAACAGCAAAATTTATGGTCGAAAACGGATTACAAAGATTTTTCCAAATCTCACTACCCTGTATATCAAATTTCGAGTCTGTAGACTGAAAATCGACAGAGTTATTGCGTAGGGAAATGTATACAAACACACACAGAGACATGTTCACGTTTATAGATATGTGCGTGTGTGTGTGCGCGTGTGTGTGTGCGTAAACTAAGAATTTAATAGTTTTACCTTAAAAACTAATATGGTTGCCTAAATTAACACATGGTGTGAATCATTTTATGCGGTTTTTCCGACATTATATGGCCATGCCTATTTCGTTCAAAATGAAATATAAATTATGTTTTTCTGATGTAATACGTAAGGGAAAAGTTTATATTGACATATAAATATTCGTTGTTTCTGCGTAACGAAACAAGTTTGTAAGATGTGCGGAAATTTTAGTATGTTGGAAGAACTGATTCGTAGGATGAATAAAACCTTGCATGTAATGTAGTTATATCGTTATTCACTTGTATTTAATAAACATATATCGTTATTCACTTGTATTTAATAAACAATGTAGTTATATCGTTATTCACTTGTATTTAATAAACATAAACGCTGGAAGGATTGGTATACACAAACGGTAAAATATAATTGAAAAGGCAAATTTTCCCCGAAACACACACACACACACACACACACACACACACACACACATATATATATATGTAGGTCCCAAAATTTGGTCTACCTGTTGTCCTGTAAAAACTGTAATTTACAATACGTAGGAGAAACTGTAATGCCTCTAAATAAACGCATGAATTTGCATAGGACTAGCACTAAGGGATGTATTCATGTTGTTAAACATTTTAAAGAAACCTGTAGTCAGTCGTCTTTTTCCGTGCAAATAATTGAAAAATTTAAATGTAATGGATATAATAGTCTAGGTAATGTAGATAACGATATCCTAAGGATGCGTCAGGATAAGGAAGACGATATAATTAAAAAAATGCGAGTAATTTACCCATATGGGTTGAATAGTAAAGTTAAAAAAAATAACCTACAAGATTCTGAAATTATAGGTAGATTATATCCAGCTTTGCCTCGCTACGGTATTAGAGATAGAACTCATGTTAATAGAAATAATAGAAAATCAGTTATTTCATGTGAGGATTTTTTTAGTAAAATTAAAGATATAATTATTAATAAAATTTATGAGTCGTTCAATTATATAAGAAAATTGCTTAATCAAACAAAAAAGAAAGTTTTGAAGGAAATAGCATCTAAAATATTATTACAACCTGATATGATATATAAGAAGGACTATTTTATTCAATGGTATGAATATATTCTAGATATAATTGACACTAAATTATATAAGCCACCAGGGAACGATATAAAAAAGAAACCTAAAAATGTTTGTGTAGTTTTGTATGAAAATAAAGGTTTTGATGATGTAAATTTACCTAAAATATTTAATAAACAAAAAAATATTCAATTACTACCAAATGAGTTCCAGAAAAAAGATCAAAAACCAATAGTTACATATAAACTAGGGCCAACAATACGCAATAAGATTTTTAATTATAAGAAAACGGTAGAACATATAAATATAAAAGATAATAATATAAATATTCCAGAATGTGAATGTAATTCCTCTCCGTTCTGTAATAATGAGATAAAACATGTAATTACAGGAGATTTAAATATAGTAAATAATTCGAAATTAAGAAAACTACTTAGTAAGGGTCCAAATTATAGAGAACCTAAATGCCTAAATTACACTAAATGCGTTAAAGAAGTTACTAAAGCACTAGAAGGTTTTATTATGTCTATGGTAAAGAAATATAAATTAGCACAGTCTACGTTTGATGCATGGAAAAATAGTATAATTGAATGCGTAAATAAAAAGGTTAAACATATAAAACAATTTAAACGCCCTAGAAAAACCAATCCTCTTTTAAAAAAATTCAGAAATACGGGAGGAACTTAAAATACTTCAAGAAAAGTTCGTAATAGTTCCGATTGATAAAGCGGCAAACAATATAGCCTTTATATGTAAAAAATATTATATACAACGGTTATTGATAGAAGTAGGACTTATAGGAAACGATTCGGATACTTATAAAGTAAGTAATAGTAATTTAGATAGTATTATTTTGAATAATAGTATTATTAATGAAAAAGTAGGATTAAAGTTAGAAGATAAACACAAAAATCTTCCATGTATGTATTGGATACCTAAAATGCATAAAAATCCAGTTGGGGCTAGATTTATTGTAGGTTCAAAGACGTGCATCACTAAACCTCTAAGTAAAGCTATATCTAAAATATTTAAATTAATTATAAATCAAATAAATAATTTTCACCTGAAAAGTAAATTCTATAGTAATATAAATCTATTTTGGGTAGTAAATAATTCCAAACCAGTGAAAGAAAAATTAGATAAAATAAATTCCAGAATAAAAGCAAAATCTATAGCTACTTATGATTTTAGTACGCTATATACTAAAATTCCGCACGAAAAACTTATAAAAGAATTAAATGATACTGTAGATTTGGCTTTTCAAGGTGGAAAAGGTAAATATATAGACTTTTCAAACTCTAATGCTTTCTGGTGTAAAAATAAAAATAGCAAAACTAGTATTTCTAAAGGTATTTTAAAAATGCTTGTAAGTCATCTTATTAAAGAATGCTATTTTCAAATAGGAAATAAAATATTACTCCAAACGATAGGTATCCCAATGGGATTGGATCCGGCACCATTTTGGGCAAATTTGTATTTACATAGACTCGAGTATATATATATGTCATCATTATTAAAAACAGATATATCTAAAACATAACTTTCATGGGTGTAGGAGATTTATAGATGACCTTATATGCATAAACGATAATGATGAATTCGAAAAAAATAAACATCTTATATATCCAAACGAACTAAAATTAAATTGTGAACATAGAGGACAACAGGCTACATTTCTGGATTTAGATATAAAAATTGAGGATGGAATTTTTCTTTATAAAATATTTGATAAAAGAAACGCTTTCCCCTTTAAAATAGTACGTATGCCCCATAAGGATAGCACCTGCCCCGTTTTTGTGTTTTATGGAACCATTATGTCAGAGTTTTTGAGAATAGCTCGCGTTACTCTAAAATTAACAGATTTTATACCATCAGTTTCTAGCTTAGTAATAAGGATGATAAAACAAGGTGGAGATAAAAATAAAATATTTAAACAGTTAAATAAAGCATTTGTTCGTTATCCTGATGCTTTTGAATCGTTTAAGATAAACCAGATTATATTGATAAAGGAAATCCAAAACTATATTAGCAATGTATAAATGTATTTATAATTACATATAATAAATTTATATAGTTAAAAAAAAAAAAAAAAAAAAAAAAAAAAAAAATGTATATATGTAAAAATAAAATATTTTTAACCTTTATATATCTAATTTTAAATAAATAAGAATGTAAATATACAAACTACTAACTATAGTGGGGGTGATAAGTAGTTAAATGGATTAATCCAAATCTTATAAATATAAGACTGATAAATTAAAAAATTAAAAAATGTATCCATTTCAAATGGATAGTACCAGTCAAGGATCCGTCACTTGACACTCAGCCCAACAGGTGAAGGGCCGGGAACCGGCCCAGCACCTGTTGGACTGAGGTACACCGCCTGGGTAATACCTAGGAGGTCCACCCTCCCAGGCCATGCCACCGGGCTTTCCGGTGGGGCAAGTTTATTGCTTGCTGCCTGAGGCGCCCCGACCGGGGAATGCCGACGGGGTTACTCAGGCAATTTTTAAAATTGCAGGAGTGCCCCTCCTTTAGGGGAGCCTGCTGGGTTACCACTTTCCGGCCTTGTGCCACATTTTGCTGAGTGGACAGCAAATAAATATAATCCATTTCAAATGGATAGTACCAGTCAAGGATCCGTCACTTGACAATCAGCCCAACAGGTGAGGGGCCGGAGACCGGCCCAGCACCTGTTGGACTGAGGTACACCGCCTGGGTAATACCTAGGAGGTCCACCCTCCCAGGCCTTGCCACCGGGCTTTCCGGTGGGGCAAGTTTATTGCTTGTTGCCTGAGGCGCCCCGACCGGGGAATGCCGACGGGGTTACTCAGGCAATTTTTAAAATTGCAGGAGTGCCCCTCCTTTAGGGGAGCCTGCTGGGTTACCACTTTCCGGCCTTGTGCCACATTTTGCTGAGTGGACAGCAAATAAATATAATCCATTTCAAATGGATAGTACCAGTCAAGGATCCGTCACTTGACAATCAGCCCAACAGGTGAGGGGCCGGAGACCGGCCCAGCACCTGTTGGACTGAGGTACACCGCCTGGGTAATACCTAGGAGGTCCACCCTCCCAGGCCTTGCCACCGGGCTTTCCGGTGGGGCAAGTTTATTGCTTGTTGCCTGAGGCGCCCCGACCGGGGAATGCCGACGGGGTTACTCAGGCAATTTTTAAAATTGCAGGAGTGCCCCTCCTTTAGGGGAGCCTGCTGGGTTACCACTTTCCGGCCTTGTGCCACATTTTGCTGAGTGGACAGCAAATAAATATAATCCATTTCAAATGGATAGTACCAGTCAAGGATCCGTCACTTGACACTCAGACCAACAGGTGAGGGGCCGGGGACCGGCCCAGCACCTGTTGGACTGAGGTACACCGCCTGGGTAATACCTAGGAGGTCCACCCTCCCAGGCCTTGCCACCGGGCTTTCCGGTGGGGCAAGTTTATTGCTTGCTGCCTGAGGCGCCCCGACCGGGGAATGCCGACGGGGTTACTCAGGCAATTTTTAAAATTGCAGGAGTGCCCCTCCTTTAGGGGAGCCTGCTAGGTTACCACTTTCCGGCCTTGTGCCACATTTTGCTGAGTGGACAGCAAATAAATATAATCCATTTCAAATGGATAGTACCAGTCAAGGATCCGTCACTTGACACTCAGCTCAACAGGTGAGGGGCCGGAGACCGGCCCAGCACCTGTTGGACTGAGGTACACCGCCTGGGTAATACCTAGGAGGTCCACCCTCCCAGGCCTTGCCACTGGGCTTTCCGGTGGGGCAAGTTTATTGCTTGCTGCCTGAGGCGCCCCGACCGGGGAATGCCGACGGGGTTACTCAGGCAATTTTTAAAATTGCAGGAGTGCCCCTCCTTTAGGGGAGCCTGCTGGGTTACCACTTTCCGGCCTTGTGCCACATTTTGCTGAGTGGACAGCAAATAAATATAATCCATTTCAAATGGATAGTACCAGTCAAGGATCCGTCACTTGACACTCAGACCAACAGGTGAGGGGCCGGGGACCGGCCCAGCACCTGTTGGACTGAGGTACACCGCCTGGGTAATACCTAGGAGGTCCACCCTCCCAGGCCTTGCCACCGGGCTTTCCGGTGGGGCAAGTTTATTGCTTGCTGCCTGAGGCGCCCCGACCGGGGAATGCCGACGGGGTTACTCAGGCAATTTTTAAAATTGCAGGAGTGCCCCTCCTTTAGGGGAGCCTGCTAGGTTACCACTTTCCGGCCTTGTGCCACATTTTGCTGAGTGGACAGCAAATAAATATAATCCATTTCAAATGGATAGTACCAGTCAAGGATCCGTCACTTGACACTCAGCTCAACAGGTGAGGGGCCGGAGACCGGCCCAGCACCTGTTGGACTGAGGTACACCGCCTGGGTAATACCTAGGAGGTCCACCCTCCCAGGCCTTGCCACTGGGCTTTCCGGTGGGGCAAGTTTATTGCTTGCTGCCTGAGGCGCCCCGACCGGGGAATGCCGACGGGGTTACTCAGGCAATTTTTAAAATTGCAGGAGTGCCCCTCCTTTAGGGGAGCCTGCTGGGTTACCACTTTCCGGCCTTGTGCCACATTTTGCTGAGTGGACAGCAAATAAATATAATCCATTTTAAATGTGGAAATTGATGAATCGCACAGGTAAGAAATTCATTTTTATACTATGAAAAGGTTAGTAATTACAATTAAGAATAGGAAATTGGGAAAAAAAATTTTTGTAACTTGTCTTCTTCCTAAGATTAAGGGTGGTGGTGTTTGATCAACACTGCTGGGGAGCCATGATGTAATACACTGTTTTGTTTTTAAATCCCCGAAACAGTGTTTCATGGTAAACAACTGATGATCCCTTAAAAAATATAAAAATTGGTATTATAGTAAATTTGAGAGTTGATGCTGTGATTGCAGGTGATTAAATGACTTACTGACTAGATGTTTTTTTTTAATGAATGATAAAAAATAATTTTTTGTGTGGTTTCAAATGTTAAAAACTTCAAAGACTATATATATATATATATATATATATATATATATATATTGGAGGGAATTAGAACTGGAGTCTAAGGACCTCAACAGTGAATGGGTGTAATTTTGTTGCTGGGCGGGTTTGTCGGGCGTATAGACGTCGAGCCGGTACAAGTGCATATTCCATTAAAATATTTGTAAAACAGGCACAGAGATGCAACATTACGGCGATGGGACAGACGTTTGAGCTTAGTTGACAAAGTGGGACCTATTAGATTGAAGACTCTTTAGGAATAACTATTTGAGAGAGGCATTCTGTTCGGAATGAATGCAATAATTTATAAACGAGAATAAAATATATACATATCTTTATGCAACGCCGTCGGAAATGCTGTAGTGCGAAAGCTTTCTTTTTGGAAGTATTCGCTTAAGGTCCTTATACAACTCTAGTGGCAACGGAAAATTAAGAGAAAATAGTTGTAATTTAAGTTGTCGCTGGAGAAAGAAAAAGGAAAACAAGGGATCGAAATCTAGTGAGCAGAAACTCATTTTAGATTTTGACTTTTATCTTTTTGTTTATTAAACTGGTTATTCAAACTCAGTCTAAGAGGCGAAGCCAGGATGAGGCAGTTAGCATTGCCAAGTCGACTGAACCGGCCCCTGTCGAATATTGCTCAAGAGTCTGTTCTCGGCCCCTTTTTTTTGTAAAAAATCTAAACGTGGATTCCATGCTCACAGCTTCTTTCCTAGATCTACCCGCTCGTGGAACTCAATCCTACTGGTCTCCTTTCCAGCTGTCTACAACATCGTCGTCTTCAAGTCCAACGTAAACAAGTTTTTATTGAACTGTCCTCGCAAATAATCTGATTATATAAAATTTCTACCACAAACGATTACTACGCTACTGTCACAATAACTACAATACACACATTAACCCTTATCCTCGAGTGGCCTCCCGGCCTTTATATGTGGTAACCCCTTTGTAAAAAAAAAGACCAAGATAAGAGAAACCATACTCAGGGAGTAGCTTTTTGCATATGATGCAACTATTGCCTTCCACTCGGAGGAGAAACTGATATATATTTAAATGCGTGTAACCTGTTTAACAAAAAGAAAACACAGGTTTTGAATCAAGCAACACCAGCAGCGCCTGTTATATCCATCAACGGAGTGAACCTGGAAGTAATAAATAAATTCCAGTGCTTGAGCTCAATAATAATAGACACTCTCTCACTAAAAAACGAAATAGGAATTCGATGACGCATCTCTGCTTCTGACGCACAGTCATTGCAAGTGTGGCTTCCTTAAAGTTGCCCATCGTCAATATCTGCAACAGAGAGGTGAAACTTTTAGGTCATGAATGCATGAGTTTATTCATCATAATAATAGACACTCTCTCATTAGAAAACGAAATCAATAAGAAGATTGGAAAAGCCAATGTATGGAGTATTGTTGCCACATTTCGGCTAGTGCATCTGCTACTAGTCTTTCCCTCTTAGACAGGGTTCAAGAGATTCACCAACCTAATTGGTCCTGCATTGTCGACGAAATGTTGCATCCCTCTATCTGTTTTACAAGTATTGTAATGGTGGAGGTTCCGACGAACTACAAGCTCTTGTGCCCCCCTCGACGGAAATACACCCGCCAAACCCGAAAAGCAGCAAAATCCCACCCCTACATAGTAGAAATCTCTAGATGTAAGAAAACATTCTACTCTTATAGTTTCTTCCGTAGGATTGCTAGACTTTGGAATTCCTTTCTGGATTCCTACTTCCCTGACTGAACTGACATGCAGAAGTTAAGTATAATGTAAACAGACATCTTGCTGCTCAAATCCCTACAAAGTACTCCTACAAATTATGTACTACATCAAAGTGGAACTGTGCCTTGTTTGAGATGAAAATGCATTAATAATAATAATAATAATAATAATAATAATAATAATAATAATAATATTTATTCGCTTTTTACAAATTGTTTCACCACAAATTAACACGTTTTAATTTCAGTTTTTGTTTAATCATGTTTTCTTTTTATCTTTTTTTTTTCTTTGTGTGTCGTTGTTGTTGTTTTAAAGTTTTCCGGAGTTTTTTTATTCAAAAAATTTAGTGCAAACCTCAGCAATTAACTTCCGTTAGACAATAAGGCCATACAAATTGTACAAAAGAAAGCATGATTTTGTTTTTCTTTATTTGATTTTTATTTTAAACATGTTTCTAATTTAAATATATATATATATATATATATATATATATATATATATATATATATATATATATATATATATATGGTCGTACAAACGTAAAACCTATTTTTACCTCAAAAGTTGAAGAGCTACGAAAACAGAAGTGGTATCATTAAAACAAGCGAGCTTTCGTGCTCCATAATTTATTTCCCTACATAGTCAGTACCATTCTCAGTGCATTTTTGCCGAGAATTCAATGGCGCATCTCTGATTCTGACGCACGGTCATTGCAAGAGTTGCTCCCTTAGAGTTTCCCATCGTCAATATCTGCAACAGAGAGATGAAACTTTTAGGTCATGAATGCATGAGTTTAGTCATCATTACAATATAGAGGCTGTGTAAGCTTTCTGAGGGCACCTTAAAGACTTTTAGAAAAACAGAAAATGAAACTGTTAAGTTGCGTCAATTTACAATTTCTTGTACCAAAACAAATAAATATTATATTAATCAACGTTTTATGCTGTGCATATTCTTCTTCAGCTACTATCACTGACACAATTCGAGTTCGAAAGCTATTACAAGTTTTGATCAAGTCGTCTTTATGTATGTACTCTATTGCTCGGGCTATTAGTTCCATTAGAGAGGATTTGGTGTTATGGGAATGATTATTAATTCCCCTTTACAACGACGCCCGACACGTAATAACCCAAAGGTCTGGTGAGTTAGGAGGCCATGAGTTTGGTATGATATGGGCATGAAAATTCTCGGCAAATCAGTCCTTGGTTTTGAGAGATTTATGAGATGGTGCCAAATCTGGTTTAAGACATCGGCCCTTCCATTAGCTATGTTGTCTATCCAAAGCTTAACAATGGTCTTGACATAGGCATCTGTATGAACTCTAAGGTCCATCGGAAAAAATGAAGAGGCTAACAACACTGAAAATAGCTATTTTTGAAATATTTTGAAATAATGTTTAAATTATTGTCCAAATTTTTACGAAACAGTGGTAACACATAAAGAAATACACCGTATGATGTTCTTATTTTATACTTTTTGTCTTGATTTTTGCAAAAATATTATATATATATAGATATATATATAATCTATTACTAATAGAGATTTGATATATATATATATATATATATATATATATATATATATATATATATATATACTAGACTAGACTACCCGTGACCCGTTGAGTCAATATGTTATATTAGCTATGGAATTCATGTATGAGTGTGACACTTGTGACGTAAAGAAAATAGTTTTTTTTTTTGCATAACAGAAACATTTCTATGAAAGTATGAAAATGAAAATGAAAAATCACGGACGGATTACTCAAACATGAAAAAAAAATTCTCCCTATTTGTGTAAAGTTACCTATTTTTCCGAATAATCGCTCAAAAATCGAAAATTAAATTTAGCAGCAAAAACGCACATGAACCTACCGATGAGAAATATAAGAATGAAAAACCCATATTGGAATCCTTCGACCAAGTTATAGAAACTTAAAATCTAAAAAAAAATAATTAATAAAACCTGAAGCAAAAAAATAAAACCTAAATAAATAAACTAAAATAAAACTAATATTGAAACAGGTTAGTAAATATGTCAACAAATTCACCGTTCTTACACAACTATTTTGTATCTAGAAATGTAAACAAAAAATAAAAAAAGGAAGGAAAAGGGACGGGTAGAGAGTAGTAGTAGTAGTAGTAGTAGTAGTAGTAGTAGTAGTAGTAGTAGTAGTAGACTTGGCTTTACTACAATTGTTCTTATGTTTGTCAACGGGTTAAAGTTGCTTAGTTGTAAGAAAATAGCGACAGTATAGTTGTAATAAAGAATAGTTGCATGTTAAATAATAATTTCGAAATAATAACCTTAATATTTCAGTGCGCAGGTCAAAATCTGCAAAAGAAGCGATTTGTATTTATTTGTTTACATTGTTATGGGTTAATGTTTATGCACGCTTGCGCCACCGGATGTCGTAAACCGGAAAGTGGGTTACATCACTCGTTACAAGGTCATTTGAGTTTTATATATATATATATATATATATATATATATATATATATATATAATAGAGACTTGATATCTGCCTTTCTAAGGCCGAGTCTGCACTATTATTTTTATATCCAAAGCCAAAACTATGGCTTCTACTATTAATGGAGATTTGTGTAACTATACTGTTCACATCTTTTATTTTTCAGTTCATTTTGCTATACTTTTTCAAACTAAATTTTACCTTTCCATACTTAATTCAACGGTAGGTGAAGAGTATAAGTTAAAGCTTCCACGGTGGAAAATCAGGAAAGTGGGATTTCAAGACCCATTCTATTTTGCAAAAAATGCCTGAACAGGCCCATCGGCATTCCATGATAGGTGCGTTTTTGCGATTAGCAAATAACTAACCCGCCGTTGATTATATTATTGGAACATCTGCATGTCTCCACTTCTTGACTTGACTGTTTCTCCTCGATTCGTATTTAAATAATATAATCCAGCTATTCTTTGTTCTCTAAAACCAATCTTTTTCAATTACGTCATTGTTCAAAATTAGCCTATTGTTACGGGTGCGGTGGCTAATCACAACGCCGTAACACAGTATTTGCTATCGTAAGCAAGAGTAGGGAAAAAGGTTTTGAGGGAGAGTTATAAAAATACAAGAAGCAGATATTTTATATAAAAATAGGGAATTTATTAAAGACACAAAACATACCAAAACAAGATAGGCTGACAGAAATATTTATGAAAGTAATATTTAAACAGGACAAAAGGGGATGAACACAATATTAAAATATGAGGGAAAAAGAGTAACAAGAGGAAGGTAATTATAGTGGGGAAAACTAGGCAAAGCAATAATCTATTCTCGGAACTTAATATATAATATGATATTCAAGACGTTTGGTCAAATGATAAACAAAAGTACTTTACCCTCCGTCGTAGTAATAGGGATGACCAAGTTGGGTAGTAGGTGGATTCTGGTGATAGTGGGTTGAGGTTAAAGTTCTTACGACGCCTTTGAACAAATCCGCCGGGGAGAAAGGCTGCCTGTGGAAGCTACTAGCTCACTCTTTCTCACTGCCGTTAAGCTGTTACTCCCAGCGTTTTATATTCATAAGGGAGTGTATATTTCTTAGACCTCTTTTTCTTTCCTTTCTTTTCTTCTTCTTCCTAACCTTTCCTAATTCTATTTTTAGGGATGGGGACAACCTGAATGACCCTAGGTTCTGTACCCAGTCCATTCAAGGTCAAAGTTAATACTACGCCTCTTGTTACACTATGATTTAATGTTTATTTTCCATTTACTCTAAATGTTTAATTTGTCTTTATTTAACCTTTCATTATTTGTTTCTAATATTCAATCTATTTCAATTATTATTCTTATGTCATTATCTGTCAAATATTTAATTTGTACATATTTACTTGGCTATGCAAACTGTATATCTAAACTAGCTAACGTACTCAATTCTTCGCCGATTTGTTACATTCCTCCCTTTCATACAAAAAAATCCTATCACACACCTATCGGTCCAAGAAAAGGTAAGACCTCATCTACTATTATTTTTCTGATAGTTTCTCTAATTCTTCCTCCTCATGGGTGTCAAAAACTCTCAGGTACTCACATGCATTTTTCTAGCATATCGACCCCGCCCATTGCTATAAATCACTAACGTTCTGCTCGCAACCAATGATTTTTGGTGTCCAACACGAGAAGGAATTTGGTCTTTATCCGCAAACTTTTACAATCCGGCTACCCAACAGAAACCATTCTCCATTTTCGTCTTGTCTTTTACAATTCAAAGTTTCTCTAAATAATGACTGCCATTTTGTCTGGAACAAGATTTTTATTTTTATTCTGAAACCGAAAATGACTTTTTATTCAAAAGCTACGTTCGTGGATCAAAGCAGAAAATCTTTATTCATAGTACCGCAAGTCGTCAGCCCCCAATTACACAATTCTAATATACTAATTATTCGAACTTCAAAGCTCTGGGTGCTTCAGCACTCCCGGCAGAGACTTTCGGAAAAATTGCACACCTTCCCTATTTATAACCCTTAATTTCGAAGGATAGATCAACCCTTCGACTCTAGAATCGCACTAAACCCCTAACTACTCGACTTACGTCAGAGGTGAGCAATCATTTCCAGTGTCCATGTCGGAACGCCTCATAATACAAAACTAGGGCCATCCCACATGCATACCATTCAGCATGACTTAATATGGTATCTTTTCGTCCACATTGAACGGGAAAAGATAACAAAATATCAGGACCTAAAAAATGATCTAAAAACAACATGGTCTCTGAAAGAAAGAAATATTATACCAATTGTGATAGGAACAACTGGCTTAATAAAAAAGAATCTTCAGAAATACTTAGAAGCAATCCCTGGAAGACCAAGCCGTAACGAAATACAAATAGCAGCCATAAAGGGAACAGCATATATTCTTAAAAGAACCCTCGAATATAAATTTAAATCATAACAGAATCAAGTGTTAGCTCTAGGAGGGATTAGCCCCTTGATCTCTTAAAACTTACTGAAGTTAAATAAATTTAAAATAAAAAAAGCTAAGGTCAAGCGATCTCCAACGTGTGGGCAATTAATCTTATAATTCCTATTTGGAAACACAATTTCAACTCAATAGTTCACCCGTTTTTTTTTGTTTTTTTTTATCCCTTACGTTACACATTCTATTTAGCGTTGTTTTTTTTCTTTCCTTATTCGCAACATAGTCGTCTCTTTTGCCATTATAAACCACCCGCCTTTTCGTACGTGAAGGAAATTTCCCATAGATCCCGCTGCTCTATAATGACAACCAGCCATTCTAGGCTCATACTGCCCGCACAAAATAGTTTTCATGCTCACCGCTTCACCGGAAAAGTTTCAATATATAAAGCCATCGCCAGGGTTCCCCTGAATCATCGTGGAAACATTAAAATATTTTACCGTCTACATCAGATCAATTTCTTCTGATTGTCTACTTTGATCCTATACACTGATCACAAGTTTTAAAATTCGAAGAACCTTCATTACTGTTTCTTTTTTCATTATTGTTTCTTTTTTCATTACTGCTTCTTTTTTCATTACTGTTTCTTTTTTCATTACTGTTTCTTTTTTCATTATTGTTTCTTTGTTCATAACTGTTTCTTTGTTCATTACTGTTTCTTTTTTCATTATTGTTTCTTTTTTCATTATTGTTTCTTTTTCATTATTGTTTCTTTGTTCATTACTGTTTCTTTGTTCATTACTGTTTCTTTTTTCATTATTGTTTCTTTTTTCATTACTGTTTCTTTTTTCATTACTGTTTCCTTTCTCATGGCTGTTTCTTTTTTCATTATTGTTTCTTTTTTCATTATTGTTTCTTTGTTCATAACTGTTTCTTTGTTCATTACTGTTTCTTTTTTCATTACTGTTTCTTTTTTTCATTACTGTTTCTTTTTTCATTACTGTTTCTTTTTTCATTGCTGTTTCTTTTTTCATTATTGTTTCTTTGTTCATAACTGTTTCTTTGTTCATTACTGTTTCTTTTTTTCATTACTGTTTCTTTGTTCATTATTGTTGCTATTTTCATTGCTGTTTCTTTGTTCATTATTGTTTCTTTTTTCATTGCTGATTCTTTTTTCATTATTGTTTCTTTTTTCATTACTGTTTCTTTGTTCATTACTGTTTCTTTTTTCATTACTGTTTCTTTGTTCATTATTGTTTCTTTTTTCATTACTGTTTCTTTTTCATTACTGTTTCTTTGTTCATTATTCTTTCTTTTTTCATTACTGTTTCTTTGTTCATTACTGTTTCTTTTTTCATTACTGTTTCTTTTTTCATTACTGTTTCTTTGTTCATTATTGTTTCTTTTTTCATTACTGTTTCTTTGTTCATTACTGTTTCTTTTTTATTATTGTTTCTTTTTTCATTACTGTTTCTTTTTTCATTATTGTTTCTTTTTTCATTACTGTTTCTTTGTTCATTATTGTTTCTTTTTTCATTACTGTTTCTTTGTTCATTACTGTTTCTTTTTTCATTACTGTTTTTTTTTTCATTACTGTTTCTTTGTTCATAACTGTTTCTTTTTTTCATTACTGTTTCTTTTTTTATTACTGTTTCTTTGTTAATGACTGTTTCTTTGTTCATTACTATTTCTTTTTTCATTATTGTTTCTTTTTTATTATTGTTTCTTTTTTCATTATTGTTTCTTTTTTCATTATTGTTTCTTTGTTCATAACTGTTTCTTTGTTCATTATTGTTTCTTTTTTCATTACTGTTTCTTTTTTTCATTACTGTTTCTTTTTTCATTACTGTTTCTTTTTTCATTATTGTTTCTTTGTTCATTACTTTTTCTTTTTTCATTACTGTTTCTTTTTTTCATTACTGTTTCTTTTTTCATTACTGTTTCTTTGTTCATTACTGTTTCTTTTTTCATTACTGTTTCTTTTTTTCATTACTGTTTCTTTTTTCATTATTGTTTCTTTTTTCATTATTGTTTCTTTTTTCATTATTGTTTCTTTTTCATTATTGTTTCTTTGTTCATTACTGTTTCTTTGTTCATTACTGTTTCTTTTTTCTAAATTTAATTTAATTATTCAAGACAACTACAAAACTATAAACAGAATTGTGACTCCTGACAAAACAACAAAAGAATAAATATATGCAATCTAATTACAAAAACATTACATTACAAACACATCATTCAAGTTCATAAAAATTTCGACATTTCATCAAAACCGGAAAAAACAAAATTTTTCGCTTTTCAAAAAATGACCATTGCTTTTTCTTTTTCTTTTTTTTAGTTTAAAGCTAGAAAGTTCAACAGGAAGAAGAAACATTCTATTTTTCAAAACACACCATTTGACATTACATTGCACGTGCTTGCGTAACATTGTTTTCCATTTCAAAACAATAATTCTTTTTTCATGATTGTCAAAATCTATTAATATTTACCGACAAACGAGAATATTTTTTAATTTCAACGCCATTCAAAATAGAATTGTCACATATACATTTCTACATACTCTTCATTGTCTCTTTTTAAATTAATTTGTCACCTTATTTTTTCGTTGCGCGTATGTTTGCTGACTAGATTTGTACTTTTTTTTACTTCAACCAAATAGAGCCCTTTGTTTTCTTTCTTTTTTCATAGATTTCTTTTTCAATTTGTGTGTGCGTGTGTGTGTGTGGTAGCGTGTGTGTTTGTGTGTGTGTGTGTGTGTGTGTGTGTGTGTGTGTGTGTGTGTGTGTGTGTGTGTGTGTGGGGAAGCCAATCAATTTTGTTTTTTTTTCTTTTTATCCTTACTTCATTTCTTACTCCAAGTTCGAATTCGAACCAGGTCGACAATTTCTTGTGAAACTTTAAGTATCTTTCTTTTATATATATATATATATATATATATATATATATATATATATATATATATATATATATATATATATATATATATATATATATATATATATATATATATTTCACTTCCATGTTCCTATCGCATGCCAAGTTTTTTCTTTTTTCGAACGACCCAGTATCCACACCGGTTGGTTGGTCTGCTGCACGTCCTCGCTTCTGGACGACTGATTCGCCTTAATTCGTATTTGCCTAAAATAATCAAGATCTACTTAGGTATTTCTTTTCCCGTTCCCTTTTTCATTTTCTTTCTTTTTTTGTTCTTCACTCATTTAACTGCCGATAATTTACTTTAATTTTGAATATCACGTGACTGCTCTCTTGATCAATATCTGCTGTAATGTTTTTTTCCCAGGCTTTAATGTATTTATTTGCTTCCCCACCAAAGCAAATTAGGCACAAGGCCGTTTTTAATGTGGGTTAAATACAACCTCCCCTAAAAGTAGGCAAAAAGGGGGAGGCACTCTGGTTACAAAAAATAATAATTGTCCCAGTATAGAGGGTTTCCCCTCCATTGACTGGTACAAATTATCTTAAGTGCAGCATCTGCAGAACAGATACTATACTTTGATCTTGGCCCGAAAGCCAATAACAACAGAAAAAAGGCAAGCCTCTACGGACTATACTTTTGTATAAGCAACATCGCCTGAAGAGATCTCTAGTTACTTGTAACTAGTTGACTGAAACATGCTCATGATGGTGTAGCGACATATTAATGCTTATGCAAAACAAATAAAAAAGTATTTTTATTCGAGTATGAATTAATTTCTTATTGAATGATGGTGCAATTCTAAGTTTAATGGGATGGTTTGAGTAAAATATATGTAAAATAATTCGTACTTAAAAACTAGTTAGCTTTATATATTAAATAGTTTGCTCAAAACAGAATTTTAAATAATAGAAGGGGAAAAGTCGCATATATTTTAGGAAAAATTGAGTTATGGCGCTTGCTTCGTTGATTTAATTGGGTAAATCTTTAAAATTAAATTCAATAATTCTTTTGTCTGGTGCTAGGAAATAGCATAATACATATTCAAAAATATTTATAAGATGAAAATTTGAAAAGGCATCACTTCAATGTGAAGTGAAAACGTGTTTTATTGGCAGTTAAGTTGCTTTGGCGGTAATTTACGTTCGTAAATTATGTTAAGAACTTTTGATTGGCTAATGAATCTAATCAAATTTTATTTTTATTATTATAAATTTTTATTATATATAAATTTTATAAATAGTATCTCCTGGTGTTCTGCTTGCTTTCTTGTTTTTGATTTTGGCAGTAAAACCTATAACATTGTTTAGAAATCAAATATGGCGGCCTAAGATGGCGTCTCCACGTGTACTTTGAATTCAGTTGTTTTTTTATGAGTTTGGTTGTTTTTGTTTTACCGCATATCAACCCTTTTCGGGTTATTTAATGTCGAATCCAAAGAATTTGAAGACATTTTTTTTAATAGAATCTATTTGTTGTTTTCAAGTCGGTTTCTATTCAACCCATAGCTTGGACCCTAGCAGGTACTACCTTTATCATGGAATAGTTGGGACCCTAATAGGTACTACCACTCCAGGTAATTAAAGGGTGGCTCCACACTCCCCAAAGCCCGCAAGCTGGAGCCTCACCATCAGATATAGTTTAAGGTCATATCTAGGACCATTGTTTTTTATGGGAGAGTGTCTATATAAACATTGCCATAAGTAACTGTTTCTTTATTCTTATGTTTTGGCGAACTTTAAATATCTCCGTTTCCTTTTATAAAAAATTTTTCTACGCCAAATCCTTTTTTTCTCATTTCAAGGAAAAATTTTTAATAAAAATAAAAATAAACTTTCCAATGATTTTTCCAATGAGTATATATTTGCCTCTGATGAGTTGCCTGGTCGGTTTTCACTATTCAACAAAACACGCGTAAGAGGTACTTCATAAAAATAGAAATAAAATATGATGATGGGCAATTAAATGCATGTACGGCACAATCACGTTGACACACCGGTTCTCACCATATCACTGAAGTTGAGCATCGTTGAGTCTGGCCAGTACCAGATGGGTGACCATTTGGGAAGGCGAGGCGCTGTATGTACCTTCTGGGAAAGTTGGGCGTGAGGCCAGCACCGTCACCCCGAAAAAAGAACACCTCGCTACAAAAGCATCTACAAAGTTGTGGATGGCCTATGCCCCTCAAGGGGCTCAAGGCTATGGATGGATGGATGGAATTAAATACATTTTCTGGATTAGAATGATAACTAACGATATCTATCTATCTATCTATCTATTTATATTTTCTGCTAGTGTGTGTATATGTATATATATATATATATATATATATATATATATATATATATATATATATATATAAGAACAAATAGTTAATAAAACGTGTTAAAAACACTTTGAAAAAAAAGTTAAAAACATAATTAATTTTAAAAAGGAAACACTAAATAAGTGAGTAATCCTTAATCCGTAGAGTTTCGAAGAAATACTTTCCTTCTCATCAGATGGTAGGATTTAGCAAAATGCGGGATCGGATTTTACTTGTAAAAGTATTTGATGAAACTACATGTAAGTCATAGATCTTACTTGATAACAAAAAATGAAGCAGAGGGAATAGGGTGAATAAAAAAGTGATTTCATGTGAATGGATAGTCTGGTGAAAGGTAAAGTATCCAATGACGGTAAAATCCAAAAATGCAGAATCCAAGAAAGTTGGTTAAATTTCCATTCGCACAAGTAAATTCCAAGGGGATCGCGTAATTGGAAGATGATCCAAAGTAATCCAAAAGGCAGAAATCCGTAGAATAATTCACTAACGGGTACAATGAAAAGGGAATGAATTCCAATAATATTATTAAAAGAAAGATAAAATGTGCGTAAAAAACATGGAAGAAATGTAAAACTCGACTGTCGGGCGAGGCTTAATTAAGAATATATATATATATATATATATATATATATATATATATATATATATTATATATATATAAATCCGTAATCCTGTCTGTTTGTTTGTTTGTTCACAATTTGATTAATATATACAAAACTTCCTGCTGAAAACGGTTATCTATATACATTTTACTTACTATAAGATTTTCTATATAAATAAATAGCATCACGATCAATATATATATACACTATATTGAAGGCAATGTACATAATAGAACTAATTTGCATATTATATTAAAGAAAATCTTTTTAAATAATTCGCTCAATTAAAATTACTGATTATAGTAATGTAATTGATGTAATTGTTCTATTTAAGAGTATTATTTAAAGTTAATTTATTTAAATTATTTTAATTCAAGTTATTTTTTACTATTTGCTAAACTGGCACATTTTAAGTAATTTTCACTGATATTTCACTTCCGGTTATGAACGGATATAGTTTTTAACCAAATCGAGAGATATGGTGATAAAATGATTTTTTTTAATTATTTATTTTCTATAAATGTAAAAGTTACAAATATTGATAAAAAAATAAATAATTAGGCTAAGGATGATTTTATTTTTCGACGAAATATTTTAAATCGTTAGCCCTCTATTAAAGTCTCGGCTATAAATGTCGATTCATTGTAAGGTGTGAGCACGTTTACCAAAAGGTTAAAATTTATTTCCTACGGACGATTTTAAAATCATTTTTCAACTATTCACTTGACTGTCTGAATTTTATTATCGTTTCCATAATACTTTGAAAAAGAAACAAGGTAAAGCAATGCTTTTTATATCAGATATATTCCTACGCGTTTTTTTTTTTTTTTTTTCACTTTTTTTTCTTCGATTTTCTTTTGAGAAAGATCTTATGTTTTCCTGTCTGGGTAATTGATTTAGTTAATAATATATATTTGTGTGGCGGAGTTTCGACGTAATTATGGGGTTTTTTCGGGGGGGAGGGGGTGTCGCTTTATGTCTCAGCGTTACTCAAAGAAAAATAATTGCAGAAGTACAAAAATGCGGGTGTTTTTATCTGTTTAGTACTTCTGCAGTTTACGAACCGTGCTATTTTTTAGATATGATTTGCAAGTGTAATTCAATTTTTGCCGTATCTTTTGTTTATTAAATTTTTATGTGAAAGTCCTTCCTTTATTAAAAATGGGGTACTTTTTATATACACAACCAAGCATAGTTTATCCGCAAAAATCCTAATTTACATTTTTGGGAGCAACACAAACTGAAAACGGACCTGTACAGTTTTTTTTTTCTACGTGATGTAGAACTTTCGTTTACATTTTTACCAGTGGTACAAGAAATGTCGTTTACCCAGAAGTTTTGGTTTCGAACCTGTAATTACATAAATATTAAAAGAATGCCAATTAGTATTGTGTAATACAAATATATCCGTAGCAAAGCTCGGGTAAATCGGCTAATATATATATATATATATGATGCGTTTTTTTGGAAAAAATAAATCCAGCAGAGTGCTCAATTAAAAGGAAAATCCGAAATATAAGAGCGTAATTATATTTTGTGTACAGAAAGTTGTTAGATGAGACAAGTCATTGGTACCGTCGGTTTCAAGCCCGATAATTAGGACCGTTTTAGATATCCTTATCAAGCTCTCTTCGAACATTGGCTGAAGAGAGTTTGATAAGGATATCTTAAACGGTCCTAATTATCGGGCTTGAAACCGACGGTACTAATGAATTGTCTTATCTAACAACTTTCTGTACACAATATATATATATATATATATATATATATATATATATATATATATATATATATATATATATATATACTAAAAGAAGTACCCGTTGTTGATTGGGTTAAAGAGAGATCCTTCAAAAACTGGATTCTATTTTATGTAACAATATGTATAACTTTTAAAGTTTTTTAAATTGATATTTATTTTCCCTTTCGTCGTATAGATATACAGGCAAACAGACACTCAGACGTCGAGTTTTATTACATCGTCATATAGATGTACGGACACACAGACAGATCTGGTATCGCTCGGATCGTCTTTGTGGGGGCTGGGAACAATCGCTTAAACGAACATAAATGGGGCAGTTGCGGGAATCTTTATTGACACAAACGCATGAACACTAATTAAAGTTCCCCATTTTAAATGACTCCCATTGGGCCCCAGCTTTATTGTTGGGAGTGAGCGATGTAACCCTACTCGCTCTTTCCATAATGGGTTATCATGGCAAGTTCGGTAACTCTACGTCAAACAGCGTAACCGTGCATTTATAAGTGACACCACTTGTGCCCCACTCCCGTTGGTGAGGGTGAACGGTGTAACCCATCAAAACTTCAACCACCAAATGGTTGTTGACACTGCCATATTTGGTTACTCTACGAGTGTACATCAAATGGTGTGAGCGTGCACAGGGTTTCTAGTTATAAGTGACCACTGGTATCTCAATCTCTATGGTGGATTATCCTGCCAAATTTGATAGCTGTACGCGAAATGGTGTGAGCGTGCATACGCCCCCCTTATAAGTGACCTCCACCTTGGGGGGCCCTCTTTATCATATCCATTTCAGATCCTTAATTATTTTAGGCCTTCTTTTTGTCGAATGAGTTACAGCTTTTGCAAAATTATCACTCTCGAGAATTTTGTGGAGAATCTTAGTGATGTGAGTGATGAACATGTATTATATATTCGCTTTGGCCGGTCGTTCAAATGTGCTTTTCTATCTATATAATTGCTTGGTCTACGTTTGTCACTAGTCTACTATGTGTACACACTGACAGCATTTAAAACACAGAACAGCTGATCTATAAAATAATATTTTGTTTTATTTCACGCCGACAACAGTTTTGAATTTACAGTTGTCACAGGTGTTTGACATCAGTGAAGGCGCGTGGGGTGGCATGGATGTTTGGCGGTTAAGAATTTGTCAGCTTGTTCTCTGTCTTCACAACCTCGTTTTCTCTTGTGTCGATTTATATAAGTATTTTTCCCTGGAATGTTGAATATTTCCCATTGTGTATTGTTTCAAACTCTTTGACCGATATCCTCTAAAATATTTCTGGTCAAATAATACATTCTAATAGACAATTGTGGAAAGTCCCGCATACCTCAAATGGATCAATCTGCGTGTATGGCAGATATCGAATGCTTCTCTTCCCAAGTCACTTGCCAAATATCCAACACATGGCGAGAGATTTCATCAGAATATTTCAGTGATAGAGAAACATTTTAAACGAATTTTGGCATGTTAGTAGACTACTGCTGAAATTAAAAAGGAAAGATGACACACAAGAGGGTAGAGAAGACAAATATTTTTGCTTTTTTTTTACAAGGAAATCACCACTTATTAAAACCCGAAGGCCACTCGAGGATAAGGGTTGATGAATGTAAGGTGGTACTGTAGTAATCGTTAATGGTGTAGATTGGGTAGAACTTGGATTATTTAAAGAGAAAGCTCAACAAGAAGTTGTTTACATTGGACTTAAAAACTACCACATTGTATTCGGCCGGGAAGCAGGCCAGTGGAACAGTGTTCCAGAAGTAGGCAGTTCTAGGAAAGAGACTTTGTTCATAGTAGCTGTGTTTAGATTTAGGCACAGATAGAGAGTGGAGGAAATTATTGATAGTGTTTGTAGCTAGTCGAGTGTTTTTGTGAAAGTTTGGCAAATGGGGAACATAGATTGGAGCTCAGACGAGCACGATTCTGAACTTTTTATTTATGACCAATAATAAATATGATTTAAAGTGCATGAAAACGGTGCCTAATCTCGAGAAATAAAGGTCAGATTTAGTATCAGGAATTTTTTCTTAACCCGAAACAGGTTTTTTTTATGTGGTATGTACTTTTTAAAACCTGACATTTGTTGTAAAGTGTGCAAATAAGCCCGTACTGGGACGGGTATTTTGTCTAGTACATATGGTGTGTGTGTGTGTGTGTGTGTGTGTGTGTGTGTGTGTGTGTGTGTGTGTGTGTGTGTTATTAATGTAGAGATTTGAATAAGTTTATGTCAAGGGCAAGTAATGAAGTAAAGAAATAGACTAAGTTGATATCTGAATTATATAAACAGTTATTAGCCCCCCCCCCTCCGCAAACCAGTTTATAGGTGTAGGCAGAAATCGGGAGGATACGAGGGCGTGATGAGTCATACATAGCCAGAAACTGATAGTTTCGCTTACGTTTAACCTGCCAGCTACAAAACAAACATCCACCGCTGCCACAGTTCAGGTTATAACCTTCTTTTGTGTGTGTGTGTGTGTGTGTGTGTGTGTGTGTGTGTGTGTGTGTGTGTGTGTGTGGCTCTCTTTCGCCCGTTTTTACTTTAAATACTAGAGTATGTATAGGTGTGTGTATGCGGGGATTATTCCACTTTTCCTCTCCCAACGACCGAGTTTTTTTTTTCTCCTTTTTTTTATTTTTCTATCTAGCTATTTAACCGTTTAATTTTTTAAAGGATTGAGAAAGTCCCGTGTATAAAAAAGAAAGTAATAAAATGAAAACCTGATGTCACAGTAGCCGGGTGGGTGATTACTAACCCCAAGGTCATACATTATATTCTAAGCCTTGTTTGTGTAAGACACTCGAATAATTCATGTGGTTAGTTGGTCGGTTGGTGGTTGAGTTTTATGGCATGCAAAACGTCGTTGGGTCCCTATTCACGAGGATAGAGTTAGATAAAAAGCCGGTTTTTAATGTGTGAAAAAGGGAACTCTACGTGGGGAAAAACAAAGATGTTTTCCTTCACTGGTTGAGGACAGAACTGATGACGTGTAGTATTAGAACAGATACTACACTTCGTCCTACTCTGCATTTATTTGCTTCACCACGAAAGCCAAATGTGACACAAGGCCGTTTCTAATGTGAAGAAAAACCAGCTCGCCAAAAGGGGCACTCTGGCAGGTACAAAAATACAAATTGCGTTAATATAACAGAGCTTCCTTTTCACTGACTGCATACAATGTGTTGGTCCCGTGTGTAAACGTGTGCAACTGCAACATTACAGTAGTTTTTGATGGAAACCTAGTTATAGTTATAGTATGGATAAAGTATTAATTAAAAAAATGCCATTCCGTAAAGTGGGTATCAAAGTCAGTTGCCAGGGTCGCTGGAAAAATGGTAGGATCATTCTGCAGCTCCAGAAGATATCTCACCCCTGATACAATTCTTTATCTATATAAAAGCCAAATACGTCCAAGGATGGAGTACTGCTGCCACATCTGGGCAGGAGCTGCTAAAAACAGCCTATCCTGCCTTGATAGAGTACAAAATAGGCTTCGTGGCTTAGTGGGTGATGCCTTTTTCTCGCCCGTAGAACTCTGTTCCGTTTGCCTGTTTCCCACCTGACTACAACCTGAATGTCTTCAAGTCCAACATAAACAAATTCCTGATGAACCGCCCCCTTAAGTAAGACACTTTATCAAATCTCCAATACTGACGTACTGTATACGCAATAAACCTTATCCCCGAGTGGCTTCCGGGCCTTGATAAGTGGTGACTACTTTGTAAAAAAAATAGTCTGTCAAGACTGAATGAAACTGCCATTTTCAGGGTAACTGGAGAAAATTATATGATTATTTTCTAACTATAAAAGTCTACTTTTTATTAATAATCGCCTGTAGAGTGGTCCCTTTCTGTACTTTAATGAAGATGATTTTCTGTTTCTGAGTTTTAAATCACTGGAAAACATTAAAAATAATTTCCGAGACATTAACTGAAATATATCCTTTTCTATGTGATTAATGTTGCCAGATCATGATGTCTGAAGATATCAGCTTCACGATCTCAAGTGCAGCAAACATTGATTTTATTGTTTTTTTCCATTTACTTGGCAAAACTCAATCATGTTCCGCAAAGACAAAAACAACGACAACATTTTCCTGTACAAAACAACCAAACCAAACACCACGAATAAATATTTGAAGATATAAACAACTTGAATATTTGTTTGCGGACTGTTATCCTCATCTTCATAATTCTTTCACCACATTTCGACCAACTATTCCTCTGGCCTTCTTTGTGACCCGTGACGCAGTGGATAGAGGCGTTGAGTTTTATGGTTCCAGGTGAGCATTGTCTGAAGATAGCAGTTTCAATCCTACTCAAAGCAGGACGGAAGATTAGTTGGCCCCCCCTCCCCCCCAAAAAAACGTGATGAAACAAAGGATGAAATACTGTTGCCATATCTGGGCAGGAGCTGCTAAAAACAGCCTATACTGTCTTGACAGAGTACAAAATAGACTTCGTGGCTTAGTGGGGGATGCCCTTTTCTCTACCCTGCAACCTCTCTCCCACAGAAGAGACGTTGCGAACCTATCCTTGTTTTATCGTTATTTCCATGGCAGGTGCTCGTCTGAACTCCAATCTCTGGTCCCCCCTCGTCAATCTTTCACGAAAAATACCCGTCTAGCTGAATCCACTGTGAAAAATTTCCCCCACTCTATATCTGTACCTAAATCAAAACGCGGATTCCATGAACAAAGCTTCTTCCTTAGAACTGCACGCCTGTGGAACTCTGTTCCGTCTGCCTGCTTCCCACCTGACTACAACTTGGATGTGTTCAAGTCCAACGTTAACAAATTCCTAATGAACCGCCCCTTAAGTAAACACTTCATCAAATCTCCACACTAACAATGTACTTGCAATAACCCTTATCCCTGAGTGGCTTCCGGGCCTTGATAAGTGGTGATCACTGTGTAAAAAAAAAAAAAAAAAAAAAAAAAAAAAAAGGCAGTTATTACTGAGAATACATTTAAGACATTCAGCATTCTTATCCCGTCACGGCTAACCACCTAAAAAAGGCCAGAGGAATGGTTGGCCGAAACGTAATAAAACAACAACAAAGATAAAGATGAGAATAATAGTGTGCAAATAAATAAATACACAAATCATCTCAAAGGATTCCAATAAAAATTAATATACAAAGGACTTGTACCTAAATAATTGGATTCGACATTAAAACAAAACAATCCAAACTTTTTCAGGCAATTATCATCGCTAATTAATGTGATTTCACAAGAAAATATTCAAGGTTGGAATACATGGAAATGAAACCTTTAAATTTCTGGGATTGTGCGTTAGACAAACGGAAGATGGGATTATTATAAACAAAATAATTATGTGTCATTTATTTCTCCAATAGATATAAAGAAAGGAAGATCCTTAAGAAAAAAAATGATGAGCTGAGTGAAGAGGAGAAGACAGATTAAAAAAGACTAAAAGGTCAAATGATGTGGGTATCTACCCAGACCCGACCTGATGTATCATTTGGTATGTGTAGCATGAGTAATACTGTAAAATTTCGTCCAACTTGCAATTATTTTTAATCCGTCACTTCGGCCGATATCTGTGACGTCTAAGTGTCAAACGCATTTTCGTATGTTTTGTGGCAATGACAAAAATACTACTGGGCCCTGTTTTCCCTTGGGTAAATCCGTGGAAATAGACCATATTCTTATGTCTTGCTTCTACTCTGCAAAATTGGTGTCTGTTTCGTAAAGGACGCCATCTTTTTTTTTTTTTTTTCAAGGTGGTCATCACTTATCAAGGCCCGGAAGCCACTCGGGGATAAGGGTTATTGTAAGTACAGTATGTTAGTGTGGATATTAAAAGTGTCTACTTAAGGAGGCGGTTCATTAGGAATTTGTTTACGCTGGACTTGAAGACATCCAAGTTGTAGTCAGGAGGGAAGCAGGCAGACGGAACAGAGTTCCACAGGCGTGCAGTTCTAAGAAAGAAGCTTTGTTCATGGAATCTACGTTTTGATTTAGACATAGATAAAGAGTGGGGAAAGTTTTTGACAGTGGATTCAGCTAGACGGGTGTTTTTTGTAAAAGATTGGTGAGGGGGGGGGGACTAGAGATTGGAGTTCAGAGGAGCACCTGCCATGGAAATAACGATAAAACAAAGATAGGCTTGCGACGTTTCTTCTGTGGGAGAGAGGAGGCAGGGAAGAGAAAAGGACATCCCCAACTAAGCCACGAGGTCTATTTTGTACTCTGTCAAGGCAGGATAGGCTGTTTTTAGCAGCTCCTGCCCAGATATGGCAGCAGTATTCCATCCTTGGACGTACTTGGCTTTTATAGAGATAGAGAATTGCATCAGTAGTGAGATCTTTTTTTCAATTGTGTTTCAACGTAAGTTGAATAGATATGATCAATGTCACACGAAAGAATACGCTCTGCTACCAATGTTAGTTCACTTAGTACATCCCACGATGTGATATAAACACATGTTACTGTTAGTCGGACGCTATATTGAATATCTACTCGAGACAAGGGGCATAACTAAATCTATAGAAGGCCACCAAGTTCGATAACTCCAACTTTAACACAGTACATATATTCCATAATGAAAGGAAAACATTGAGATTGTCTCTCCTCTATTCGACCACAACAAAATTGGACGTCATCAAGTGATCAAATGTCAGTCGGATGACCTTCCTCAGAGTTACAGTTAGTTGCAGTTAGGTTAAGTAACAGTTAAGCCCTTAAGAGTTAGCCTCCGTTTAGCAGACCTTTTCATAGCTAAAGATTTGTCAAATTATCTTTGTTTTCACTTTGTTTTAATAATTGGATTTTTGTCGTTTCCTAACTTTAAAGTCAAATTACGTATAGGCTATTTATTGAAACTTTTTAATCAGCTCCACTCCAAACAACAACAACAACACATTTTTTTTTGTTATTCAAGGTGTATAAAACTGTGTAGAAATATTCTTGTGGTATGTGCAAGAGTGAATTAGTTACGATGGCCAATTTCGTTTTTTTTTTTAATGTTTTTACGTTGTAATATACTTCAGTAATTTCATGAACCTAACCAACAACTTCCTTCGTGACCCCAGATGGAGATGAAAGAGGATTTCAATAACGTTAGAATCTGTAAAACAGTCAGCTTTTATTGAAGTTTATTCGTACGTTCTAACTGTTAACAAATCAGTTTCTATAACACACGCAAATAAACATTGAATTTTATATATAGAGAGAGATTTATTTGGGCTTTTTTAAAAATCGATCCCCGCCCGCTAAAATGCGGTGTGAATCTGAAGGGTAAATGATCTTTTCGTATATATAAAAACGAATTGGTTACGACAGCCAATGGTAAATAATACGACAACCATTAAGTAATTAGCCTTTCATTCAGCGTTTTTTTTTTTTTTTTTGTTTTTGTTTTTTGTTTTTTTTTGTGAATTCTATCACAGTTTTTTTAATTGTAAAACTGATTTAGTCATCTGCGTTAGCCTGAACAGTTGGTTGCGATTGGTTTGACCTTTCACATTGGACATGAAATTTGACGATTAATGATTATATGTTGCTATTCAGAACCGTGCAGGTGTTTTCGCCAGTTGTCATTTAAACACAAGAAATATGACCTTTTAGTCATACTTGAAATCACCAGTTTCGAATGACAAAACTGAAAACGATATTTGTCTACACTTCTAACTCAGAAGTCTATGAATCTCTCTTTCACTGTTTTCCGATTAATTTAATGAAATTAACCGATTAATTAACACAATTAATTTAAATAAATTGAGCAATTAATTTAATTAAATAACCAATTAATTTAAAACAATTTAATTTAATTGAACAATTTAATTAAATTAAACAATTAATTTAAAATAATTAATTTAATTAAATTGAACAATTAATTTAGTTTAATGAACCAATTACTTCAACTAAGTTAACCAGTTAAGTAACTAATAATTAAATTAATTAATAAATTTAATTAAATTAACCAATTAAATTCAATTGACCGATTGATTTAACTAAATTAACCAATCAATTTAACTTAATTAATGAATATCGCACCAGTAAAATACCCCCATTGTATCACATGTATTCATTATATGAATTGCACGTGTTCTTTGTATTATCAAACTATTTAGGAGAGTCGTATACTATTATATGTTTACAGGGTCTTCCGTGATTAAAAAGGTCTGTTTTTCTTTCTTATGTAAATGATTGTTACACTTTTTCTGTGTCGAAAGACAATGGATATCCCATGCACAAGGAGTATAGTGAAGCAAGAGTTGCACAGTTCCATAACTGAACTAAACCGACACAAGCTGCGTCCACTGGCAAAAAAGAAAGCCAGGACAACTGTAAATAATGCCAGGATGGGCAGAGAAAGACTGGTGTTATTTCAGATTTTCTTTTTTCTAGGCTAGTTGCAAGGTCTGTCTTATTATTGAATACAAGATGAAATAAATGTTATACGGATTCATAACTTTTCCAGGGGTATCAGAAATAGTGGTGCCTTAACTACAACTGTTGTGTAACTGGTGTGTGTATAACATATATATAGAAATATATATGAATTCGTGTATTCTCTAGTGGTAAAAATGTTCTAATGAATGTGTGCATACGGTGTAGAAATATTAATTGTCCTGCATGTATATAAATTGGTCGTTATGTGTGCGGGCACTTTTTCACCAACACATGTAGTTAATAAACGTGATACATAAACCCTTCGGGAAAGCTTTTTACAATCAAACGATAGCAATATGCCTGCCTATTTGAGACCAAGAGAATCGCACACCTTATTGGTCCAAACTCCTAAAAGAATGTCATAACAACGAGTTATATTTACATGGGTTTTATTCCTCTTATAGATTCCCTTGTCAGAGTTTTGGCACACTGAGTTTCTTTCTACATTTTCATTGTTCTCTGTCCGTTTTCAACAGAGGCGTCCACACCTCTGTACGTTAACGCGTTTCTCATCAACTCCTTAGTTTGATATCTGCTAACTTACTATTACGTCAGCAGACCTCAACCACATGTTCAAAGACGCAAAACGTGTAATCTCTCACGTAAACCTAAATTTGTATACTTCTAACCAAATTTCAATTCTACTTTAAAATTCCTAAATCGACTTTGCTTATCTAATTTCTGCTTTAATTCCTAACTAAACTTCAAGCTGTAAATACCATTTTCCAAAATTTAATTTTTTATTTTTCTAATGATAATAGTAGACTAGATTACCTGGCGTTACCAATATTTAACACAACACGGACTAACCCTCGTCTATAACCACCAGGCTGCTTCCGTATTTAAAAAACGAGTGTATGATATCTATTACGTCACAAAGAGACTCTGCTCTGGCCGCGTAGTATTTTCGAATGCGTAATTTGATCTAAAAATACTTTATTAAAAAAATAAACGAATCGAAGAAAAGGTCGTAGGAGGTTGATTCAAATACAAAGCAACTGTTTGTTAGACGCCGGCAATGGTGCGTGTAAAAAGGAAACTTAATCGTTTATGAAGGCCGACTGAAGCAACCATTGATCTGGAACTGATATCAACGATAAAAGAAGAAAAAACTAAGGATTGTTGTTAAATGAGACGCCATTCTACAAGCTTATGGGAGTGGAACATTTGGGAGAAAGAAAGGGGGCAAAGCGACAAGTAAAGAATATAATATATATATATATATATATATATATATATATATATATATATATATATATATTAACACACTAGGAGTTTTTACACAGGCCATCATCAAAGAATTTTCTTTGAGAACAACCAGTGATGTTCTCTGGAGTCTGAGTGACAAGTCTCCTAAGCGTTCCAGTACTCTTTACCTCTTTCGATAACATTTTAAAATTAATTTTCTTTATTGCAACAGCCGTTTATCATTGATTTATCATTGATAGCGACCATTGGTCTTCACTGGAGTTTGAGTGGCAATAAGCCATCCCAAAGACCCAATCTTCCTCATACTCAGTCAGTGGAGATCTCGTTAGTGCTTTTTCTCCTCGGTCTTTCAATCCTCCTTGACCTCCCTATGTTGTTTGGTGTAGTATCAGTTGATGCCGTCCCATTTGGTATTATACTGTTTCAGTTTTCTTGATTCCATGTAGCGTTTCCTTATGTTTTATCTCTGTAGTAGTTTCTATATGTCTGGCTTGCACCAGTGGCTCATGTGTATTTGTTTCCGCATTTAAGTGTTTTCCTTAATATTTCAACTATTTTCATTATTGTTATCTGTTGTATCTTCTCAGCCATTCATTTAATTTCAATATTTTTTTTTATTATTTTTCAAATTTTTCGGAATTATTCCTAGTGCTCCTACTTTTATCGGTATTATTTTATTCTTCATTTTCCATATCCCTTTCACCTCTCTGGTCAATTCTGTGTATTTTTCTACTTCTCTGATCCTTCATATTCACCTTACAGTCTGCTGGAACAGCTAAATCTACGATTTGGCAGGACTTTCATTCTTGTTAAATATTATGACATCTGGTCTTCTTACTTGGATAGCTTTATTTGTTTATACATCCATGCTCATAGGATTTTATAATTTTCATTTTTAAATACTGCTGTTGGTTTGTGCTTGTACCATTTGTCTGGGCGGTTAAGATGTAGTTGTTTGCATAATTCACAGTGTACTGCCTTCCCAACTTGATCCTATTTATTCTTGCATTCTTTCGGTGCTAGTTTACTGCATTCGCTTATTATGTGGTTTATCGTTTCGTCTCTTTGTCTGCAGAGTCTGCATTTGCTATTTTATTGTGTTTTGCTGGTCATTGCTTTGATGTGGTTAGTCCTTATTACGTTGTCTTGTGCAGCTATTATTAGGGATCCAGTTTCTCTGTTTAAGTTTTCTTTTTGTAGCCATGTCCAAGTGTGTTCGTTAATCTCATCTTTTGTTATCCTGATGAGTCGTTTCTCTTCCCATTTTTCTTTTCCCTTTTTATTTCTTGTCACTACGCTTTCTGTTTTGTTCATTTCTTTTCAGTGTCTTTTGCTATGGTAATTATCCTTTCGTGTTCTTCATTATGTAGCTTTCTAATTCTTTTTTTTGTGTCAGCCACACAGTCTTCCATACAAACTAGTCCTCTTCTTTCGTTTTTTCTTTTCATGTATAGTCGGTCGCCATCATCCTTTGGGTGTAGTGCATGGTCATAAGTTTCCTAGTCTTCTGGTTGAGATGCCTTTTTCTTTAATCCAGTTTATAAACGGTGCAGAGTATCTTACTAGTGATACTCCCTACATGTTTATACCTTTTATTAGGTTTTTGCTGTATAGTTTAGTTTCGAGGTGTTTTCTGGTATTCAGAGGTATTCCTTTTTAATTTTCTCTTTTATTTCTGTTGCTTTGATGGTGTCTGCTTTCAATACTCCTAAATATTTGTAGACGTCTTGTTCCCCTAGTGCGCTCATCCCCGTTTGGTTTGGTAGTTCCATGCCTTCTGTTGTCTCCAGTTTTCTACTTATTATAACTAGCAATGCACACTTTTCCATACCGAATTCCATTTGGATTTCCTCTCTGAACATTCTGATTGTGTGTAATAAACACAACGAGAATCTTCAGTGTCTCTAGTTCCTTTTTGGTTCTTGCAAAATGTTTCGTCCATGTACCTCAGGTATTCAATTTTTTATGTGTATTAGTAAGCTTATATCCAGGTTGGCATTTTATTAAAATATTGTTAAGGAATATCATGGATATGATGAAAATAATGGTGATAGGCATACTCCTTCGAAGGTACTGCTTTGCATTTTAATTTCTGCCATGTATTGCCAGTTCAAGTCTCCATGTTTTCATTACATTTTCCATCAAATTTATAATCTTGCCTTAGATTTTTTTTACATTTTCTTGCCTTGGATTACATTTTCAGACATTCTATCATCTATGCTTGAAGGATCCTGTCGTACGTTTCTTGTAGTCGATGCATGCCATGGCCGTATTTATTTTTCTACTTTGTACCTCCTTCAGCATCTTTTGGTCTATGTATAGTAGATCATGTGTTCAACTTTTCCTTTTTGTGGCATCATTTCTGTTCCTCGGGAAATAGCCCACGATTATTAAGGGAATTTGTTCTCTCAGCTGTGCTGTTTGTATTTTTCCCGCGGTAGATAAGCATGTTATAGGCCTATAGTTGATGGGGGGGGGTTCCTTTTACTGTGTCTTTTCGTTGTTCTACTTTTGTTTGATTATCCATTCTAGCACGTCTGCTTCGGTGATACATCTTTTCAGATTTTGAATTATTATTATTATTATTATTATTATTATTATTATTATTATTATTATTATTATTATTATTATTGGCTCACCTGGAGCTTTCACACGAGTCAGCAAACGATCTGATTGGAGCCCTGTGATGTTCTCTGGAAGCTGAGTGACAACAAGTCTCCCCAGATGCCCAGCTGCTCTCCCCTCCTCCTTCTATAGCATTTGCAAATAAATTTGCGTCATCGCAACAGCCGCTTACCATTGATTTCTCGCTGGCAGTGGCCATTGGTTTATACTGGAATTTGAGTGGCACTAAACCTCCCCAAGATTATTCACTCACTAGGAGTTTTCACACAGGTTAACATCAACGATTTCTTTTTGAGAACAACTTGTGGTGTTCCCTGGAGTCTGAGGGACAACAAGTCTTCCCAGATTTCCAATACTCACCACTTTCTGATACCTGTTGCAAATTGATTTGTATCAACTCAATAGCTGTTTATCATTGGTAGCGAGCATTGATTTTCACTGGAATTTAGGTGGTAAAAAACCTCCTCAAGGCCCCAGTCTTTTTCCCACCCATCCAGTAGCGGTTTGGTTAGTACTTTCTCTCCTCAGTTTTTCCATCCTTCCTGACTCTCCTCACTTATTTTGTGTGGCACTAGTTTATGGTAACATACATACAAAAAGGGAGAAGGAAAAAATCAAGAGTGCAAGGGGGAGTTAACTTATAATTATACAATTTCAGTTTTCATGATTCCGTGTGATGTTCCTTTGTGATTTACATCTGTAACATTTTCTATATGTCCAGTTTGTGTCTGTAGTTCATGTGTATTAGTCTCTACATTCAAGGTTTTCATATTATAATTTCAGCCGTTTTCGTTATTGTTTCATTAATATTTCAGCTGTTTTCATTATTATTAATATTTCAATTGTTTTCATTATTGTTACCCATTGTATCTTCTCAATTATCCCTCTGATTCCAAGTTTTTTTGTTGTATTGTCCTTAGCAATCCTATTATTAGTGACGTTATCTTGACTTTCTTCACTTTCCAGAGCCCTTTAAGCTTTCTGGCCCGTTATGTGTATTTGCTCTGCTTCTCTGTCTCCTTGATCTTCACTCTGTGATCTGCTGGAACGGCAAAATCTACAATCTTTTCCTTCTTGTTAACTATTATAACATTCGGCCTTCTTGCTTGGATAGGTTTTAATGTTTGTATGTCTATGTCCAATAGGATCTTGTGACTTTCATTTTCCAGTACTGCTGCCGGTTCTTTTTTTTGTTTATTTTTGTACCATTTGTCTGAGTATTCAAGATGCAATCGTCTGCATAATTGCCAATGTAATGCCTTTCCCGCTTGATCTATTTTTATATTTTCAAAAAAGAAATATTTTCATGTGTTAATAAACAAAACCATTTTTAGACATTTTAGGAGAAATCCAGACTGTTTACTCCACACAACCATCTCCTTTCATCTGAAGACGATCACAGAAAAAATGACACATGAACGATCAAATCGTTAAACATTAAGATTCAGACGGAGAAAAAAAATTATCCGGTGAAAACACAAACATAAAAATACGTCCAAACCAGTCGAGAGAAAATAATAATGTTTGAAGCACTGCAAAATGTTTAAAGGATAAAGCCTAAATGATTTTATGAAGTTAATAGTTCAAAATCAAAGGTAAAAAAAAAACAAAAAAACATTAATATTTTCTATTTTTGGCACAGAAATAAATAATAAAAATGAGTTCTATTAAGGAGTGACCATTTTACGAATGTAGGGAAAATTGGCACAGAAATAAATTTAAAAAAAAAGATCTATGGAATATTCTAAATATTTACCTTCATTTTTGCATTCGGAAGCTGATTCCTATTCAAATGGATCTGAATTCTAAAAAATGGACTTTTTGTATTATTACCTCCTAGGGAACTTTGGATTTACTTTTGACAACCTTGTAACTCTCGGTTCCCTTACAGGATGGAACGATAAAAATATTGCCCGAAAGAAAACAAGATTACAACTTTATTTTAAAACTTTTATTGAAAAAAAAATCACTTCAAGTAACTTGATTATGTAGTAGAGCTGACATCTATTCAAAGTAACCGTCTTCAGCCTCAATCACTGCCTTGATACGGGTCCGGAACTAAGAGCATGTCTTTTCCACAAGCACGAGTGGGAGCTCGGCGAATACTCGGTCGATGGTGACGATCAGGTTGGCTTTGATGCTGTGGAAGCTCATGTTGGTTATGTTATCGACGTATGACCAAACAAAGTAGTTCAGTGCGTTCAGGTCAGGAGAGGAGGGGGGACAGTGAGAGAAAGGTACAAAGTCGTAGCACTCCTTCTGAAATCAAGCCTGGGTCTCTTTAGACTTGTGAGCTGACGCTGAGTCCTGCTGTCACACCTATGGTCTGCGAGCGACTACCTGTTTGCACTAAGGGATCACCACACTCTTCAGCATATCTAGGTACATTTTGGTGTTGATTTAAAGCTAACTTTGAAGATGTGAAATGGCACGATGTGGCTCTCGTTTGTAACCACACCAAGTCCGTAACCTTGGCACAAAATGAAACACAAATCAATTTGTTTTTCATTTCCTGAGTTGCTGATGATTTGTTTAGATTTATGAAGGTCTTTGAAAGACAAATCTACTGCATTGAAACCATGGTATGTCTCTGAAATTTGTAACATATAGTTTTTTTAATAAATAATATATATATATATATATATATATATATATATATATATATAATTTGATTATTTAGGTGACGGCTCAACAGGAACTTGTTCACAATGAACTTGAAGACGACCATATTGTAGTAAATATATATGTCGATTTTTTTTTTAAACAATAATACGGTTTATAGCGTCTTCAACCTTAGAAATCATAGAAAATCGCGGATATTTTTAGGCGTAAAAGAAATAAACAAATATTATTTATTTATTTATTGTTTTACTTATAAAACAGTAATCTATGAACACCTGTTTCAAGGTACTACGCCAGCTTAGATTGACTGTTTCTAAGATTCGAACCTCACATCGTATGTGTTAAAGTTGCGTCTGTTAATCGTTACGCCACGAAGTCCTAGATGACTTTACATTTAAAAGTGATAAAAATAACACGTCAAGTCATCTAGAACTGAGTGGCGTAGCGGTTAATGTACTTGATTATAATACATGTGGTCTAATCCTCTGGTCTGCTTTGGGTTGGATTGAAACCGCTATCTTCAGACAATGCTCTCGTGGAACTGTAGAGAATCAATACCTCTATCCACTGCGCCACGGACGCCAAAGCATCCCTATCCTGTTGTGGTTAACAACCACCTGAAGAAGGCTAGAGGAATAGTTGGCCAAAGCGTGGTGAAGATGAGCATAACAGTCTGCAAATAAATAAATAAATAAATATATAAATAAATAAATAAATAAAAAATAAATAAATAAAAATAAATAAAAATAAATAAATAAATATATAAATAAATAAATAAAAAATAAATAAATAAAAATAAATAATAGATAAATAAATAAATAAATATATAAATAAATAAATAAAAAATAAATAAATAAAAATAAATAATAAATAAATAAATATATAAATAAATAAATAAATAAATAAAAAATAAATAAATAAAAATAAATAATAAATAAATAAATAAATAAATATATAAATAAATAAATAAAAAATAAATAAATAAAAATAAATAAATAAATAAATAATAGATAAATAAATAGAGAAATGAATTGTTTAAATATAAAAAATGTGGTGTTGGAAATACCAGATATAAAGGCTTTTATTAAAAAAAGAAAGTGAGTAAAGTTTTTTCCTTTCGTCTGTTTCCTTGCGACGTAGTTAACATATTAACGACTACGTTACACTCTTAAAATCTATAGATCATCCCCGTACAAGTGTATTCTTACGTTTGAGAAAATATCTGCACATTAACAATGTATTTTACGGTAATCGGAAAAAAAATTATTATTTTATAGTTAAATATTTAGAGATTTACAAAGAATCGGCATCGGAATCGGGAATTTAGTAAGAAATCGTTAATTGCATTGGAATCAGGAAAAATATTGGAATCGTCGCATCACTGATAGCAATATGGAACAAGATGGAGAAAGTAGCAACCATAGTTAAATTTAACATCCCTATTTATGGTGACTTAAACATGGCGGAGAAGAAAAGAAGTAACAAGGTTTTATGTACAACGTGAAAAGAAACTTAAGGAGATTTCAATCATTACAATAGTCATTGGAAACACTGGACTCATAAAAGGAACTTTAAAAACTTTCATCGCCTCCGTTCAGTGTTAAGAGACAATACGTTTTGTAAGGGTTTTTGCATATGTAACTGTGAAACAAGGATTGCGCAATCTCTAACCTCACTTCTCTTGAATTGTCACTGTTTGAATCTAATGCCAAAAAGACTCCACGACAACTAGAAACAATGCTGCAATAAACGGAGACCACATACAGCGCTTTGTATTCACAAATGATCACTTATTTAACGCATATCAGGCTTAACATTGCTTAATTGCGGTGATTTAATGATAACCGGTGTGATACTATGATTATGCTATAACTGGTGAATATACCCAGTGAACCAAGTGTAAGAGATATCCAAACAACTATGATTAAGGAGAATGTTAGAATCTTTAAAAACCTCTTGATGAGAGTCTTTGAAAGAGTGTGTGAATGTCTGGAATCCAGTAGGATGTCCCATCCCTGGCAAAAACAAAAAAAGAAAAAAAATTGGGAAGACATAAAAGGAATGATAGAAAATTGCTATAAAATCGAAACAGTAAAATATTTTCTAACATATTTTGTTTTTGAATTTTGAAGATGAGTATTGCTAATTCGTGTGTTTACCCACTAGATTTTTTTTTTTTACTATTTTGTCACCATTAATCAAGGCCAAGAGGCATTCAAGAACAAGGATTGATAAAACAAAAACGATTGCCAACTGAAACATGATGAACACTATGAGAGTACTAACATTAAACAATAGTATGAATTGACTGCTTATTGATTGTGGATAGATTTATGAGAATAATTTGTTGACATTTGAAAACGAACACATTGTCATCAGCAGGGCAGTAATCCCACGATAATTTCGTTATTCGAGTTAGCAATGGTTTATATTGAAAATGCACGTGCTTGATGAAAGAGTGACTACCACATTTGGGCATAGAAAATATATTTGTGTGAAATTCCCAGTCATGTTTTGCACACAATAGCAATTTTCAGATAAAGAGAACATGGCCTGTACTTGATAAGGTCAGCACGTATGCTTTCTTACGAACTTACACTGGTTTTGTGAAAGTCGTTGTCGCCAAGGACATTGAAGATAGACACACGTTCAATCATCTCATTACTCGTCATATACAATATTTACCGAGCGAGAGAATTAAGTTTTGTGAGTAAAAAATTGAGTATCGCTTCTTGTCACCAGGCATTCCTCATAGCGTTTTTAAACTAAGAGTGTCATTCCTATTTTTTTTTAACTCCAAAAGTTGAAGAGCTACAAAAACGAGAGTGATACCATTAAAACGAGCAACCTTTTGTGTTCCAAAATTTATTTTTCTACATAGTCACCACCATTCTCAATTCAATTTTTCCAGGGATGAATGATGGCTGCGCATGGGCGTCCAGTTCCCGCTTTGTTATATGAGGGTCATTGCAAAAGTAAAACTCCTATATTTTTAACTCAAAAAGTTGAAAAACTATGAAGACGAAGGTGGTACAATTAAAACGAGCGACCTTTTGTGCTCCAGAATTTATTTTCATACATAGTCATCATCATTCTCAGTCACTTTTTCCAGGAATTCTGCTTCTGACATGCGTCTATGACAGGGGTTGCTTTCTTAGAGTCTCACACTGTCAATATCTGCAATAGCAAGATGAAACTATCAGCTCATAAAGTTCACTCATCATAATAATTTAATTTGCAATCCTCTCTGATCCATTTGGGTGGAATAAAAATAGGAGGCATTACTTTTAGAATGTCCCTCGTCCTAATGCCTCACCACTTACTCAGACCAAAATCCACTTAAGGATAATGTCAATCAGCTTTTCAAATGTATAATGGAACAGTAAGTCATAGACTATCAAATATGACTATACAATTTCTGTTGGTTAATTAATCAGTTAATCAATAACGCTTGATAGTTAATTATGAATTAATAAAAACATACCTTGCTTGTTTCAAATAAAATTCACATGGAAGTCATGTCGATGGTTGACAAAATGATAAATCAATTAACACGTAACATGTTTTAGTTTTACACACATAGACACGTAGAGATCCGTCTGCATTTATTTACATGTTTAGAACAAAAAAACAGGTATATGTAAACACTCGTTTTATATAAACAAATAAAAGATAACTCCAAGTTACTCAACAGCTTAAATAAAACGTTAGCATAAACCCAGACAAGAGGAGGCAATTCCTTACATGGTCCAAGAGACACAACTGTGGCCGTCTTCACAGCGTAAAAAACTAAATTGACAAATTTCCAATAAATTCTACAGCTATGTACCTAGAAAACGGAAGTATTACACCTAATGTAGCTATATGGGACAAGAAGGAGAAAGAAGCAAACTTAGTAGAAGTCAGTGTCCCCAATGATGCTGGGTTAAACAGATCTGAGAGAGAAAAAATAACAAAATGACAAGGTCATATGTACGACATGAAAAGAAATTGGAATCTTAGGAAGATCTCTATCATTCCTGTAATTATAGGAGCAAGTGAACTCATGAAAAAGAATTTTTAAAACTATCAGGCAACTATACCCGATGAACAAAGTGCAAGAGTGATTTCAATAATTGCACTTAAAAGGGCACTTATATTCTTAAAAAAAATATCTCTTGGTTGGAATGTATGAGATTGCAGGTAAATGTCTGGCATCCGGTAGGATGCCCCTTCCTCAGCTCGAACAAAATAATAAGAAAATAAAAAAGAAGGCTTGAAAATCTATTTCGTACTATTATATAAAAGGAAATTTGTCTTTGTGTGTGTGTGTTAGTTCGTTCCCTATGGACTCCTAAACGGCTGATCCAATTTATTTAAAAATTCACACAAATGTACTTTATATGCCTGGCAGTGTTCTACGATAGGTTTCGGAATGTTTTCAATTAGTAATGATAATAAAAATATTCAATGAAAGAAGGAACAGGCGATTTTGACTAAAGTTAACGCCTTATACAGCCTAACATCATAAATGCACTTTAGAAGTTTTATTATCGCACAAGCAGAAATGTCCGACGTATAAAACCATCAGTAGGCTCTTTGACATGACAGAGGCGCGTTCAAAATGAATGCTTGTGATTAGTTTGTGTTTGTTTTTAATTTATGAAGCTCAATGTAGCATATACAAATAAGATATTTTTTGTGTCAATTATGACAATATGACCACATTATATTATTAAGTTGGTATGGCTTTAATGAATCAAATATGGCGTGACTATCACAAAACACAATCGCAACTACTCTTCCGACTTTTTTGGATCTATGTAATCTTACCCATACTCCTTTTAATTTCTTTTATAGTTGATGAGTTTCTATTCTTCTGATGAGTCAGGGCAGGGGGGTATTAAAAATGACAATTATATGAACGGTTCTGCGCAGGAGAATTAAGTTTTGTGAGCAAAAATTTTATTCTCGTTTTTTTTGCATTTCTTCTGAGACACAAGATCGGAAAGGTGGGTCAAATTATTACATTTTTGTGAACCATTTTGTTCTGGATTTTATGCTGCTAAAGGGTCAAAATCAAAAAAAAAAATTGGAACTTTTCAACTAAATATATTATTTGTACATATGTGCAAATATATACTCGGGTCACTTAATTTTTAACTATTTCTTATTCATCTGATAATAGCTCAAACAGTAATGGCTAGATATATGTTTTGGTTTTGATTCTAGCTGATGGAACCCAAGTAATTTTTTTAATTTTTGAAATTATTACTATATATTAGGTACAATTGATCTATCTATCTATCTATCTATCTATCTATCTATCTATAAAAGTGAAAGTGTGTGTGTGTGTGTGTGTGTGTGTACATTTCCCTACGCAATAACTCTGTCAATTTAAAGTCTACAGATTCGAAATTTGATATACAGGGTACTGAGATTTGGGGAAATCGACGTGATCGGTTTTTGGCCAGAAATTTGGCGATTAAGGGGTCAAAGTTCAATGATTTGACCTTTGAGAACTCTACCAAACTCCTCCGACAATTTTGGGTCTAAACGCTTGAAATTTTAGATATAGATTCCTTGGACATGGATCTAACTTAATAACTTAATTTGAGCCCAAAACAATAAATTTTAAGAGGTCATAATAGGGGTCAAAGTTTTAAAAAAATTACCTCTGCGGTCTCTACCAAATTACTCTGACAATTTCTGGTCTAAACATTTGAAATTTTGCATAAAGAGTATTCAGAGATAGGGCAAGCTTTTTAATCAGTTTGGGTCGAAAATCTTTAGTTACCAATATATAAATGTATGTATGTACGTATGTATGTATGTATGTTATGTCAGGTCATGTCATATGCTACTGGTACTATGTAACCCAGTACTACCTGCCTAATGGTCGGGTCACCGGCGACTAAACTGGTTCCCCCACCAGACTTGTTTGGTGAGGAAGGCGGCTAGTCTTCCTCAAGGATGAAAAACAAGACCTTCCAAAGGGCGAATGAACTCTTTTTCTGGGTCAACGGCCAACTAGCACCGTGTATATTTGTAGTTGTGTGTGTGTATATGTGTATTGGGGTGGAGAGGGCTCCCCTAAGCCGTGGTGAAGGCAACCTTTCTAGGAGAAGCAAATCTCTGATTTAAAAAACCATAAAGCGGAAGACCAGTACCCGCATTAAGCTGGTCTGCAGTTTACTTTGTTGCTGGCTATCTTGCTCTTGCTTGTTGCTGGATCTCAACATTTTGAACCGAGAGAGAGACTTAGCTGTCGTACAAAGCTAAGACTCTGTAACATCATATTTGTATAGCTACTCCCTCAGACATTTGGGCTCATGGATTTTAAATGTCTGAGGGAGTGGCACTCGTCTGACAAGACGTTGCAATCATCATCATCATGTATGTATGTATGTATCTTTGCATGTCTGCCAAAAACTTTCGACAGAGGCGACGGATTTTACCCAGATCAGTACAATATCGTTTTGAAGTTCCACCTTTCAGATGACAAATATCGAAGAATTGGCTAAAAACATTAACATCTTCACCTTCAATTGGGCAGTTTTTCTACACGGGGGTTGCTTTTTTCGCCTTCGATTGTCTAGCCTTAATTTAAACCTACGTCACTTCCGGTTTGGCGGTAGTCGTAACAGCAAAGACGTCAGGGTTTTTCCCCATTCTTTTCCTCCTTCACGGTAGGGGTTCGAGCCTGCCATCCTACTACCTCTGTTTTTTTTTTTTTTTTTTTTTTTGCTCAACATACACATCCAAACACTCGGGCAACGCCTGGTACCCATGCTAGTATAGTATATAATAATCGCTATAGAATTGACTTTAATAATAAATACAAAAACTGCATAAATGAAAATATTATATTTAATATTTAATATTTTATGACTGGGCAACGCCGGGCAGCTGGCTAGTATAATATACATAATATACATAGTGTTGTTGAGGAAGGCCACACAAGACTACTTGAGAATTATGTGGATTGTTTTATCGTTAGACATCAAAATTGACAGACCTTCGTGTCTTTATTTGGAGTGGACATTAATTTTGTAGAATCTTAAGAAGCCTGGTTTCTTCATATCGGACTGTCGTATCCAAGCAACATTATTGTTTCAAAGAAACCAACCAACTTTATAGATGGTTATTTCTCTAAGCTAAATATGCTCCCATTGCAGACCTTCCGTCTGTAGCAAACATTTATGCATCCGATTAAACATGCAGCATTGTGCATGCTTACAATGCAACAGAAATCTAATAAAAGTATATGAATAGTAATCCTGGTATGATACAGAAGATGCTTCATAAACTGAACAGAAAAAATTAATCAAGAAAATGGATAAAACAACTAGGAAATCTATAACTATGCACCAACTACTGCATCTGGATGATAATCTGGATGTAATACGCAAAAAGGAACAGATTAGGTAAATGACGTATAAGTATCGAAAGTTGCATAGATGACGCAGTTATGAATGAATAAAAAAGAAAAAGGGGAAGCAATGTGTTCGCCACTGGAACTTTGTTACGTGGTATAATTTTCTCCAGTGACACCATACTGAATGTGTTTGTCATTAGATCTTTATCACAAAGTAGACTTTTTACTCCTACAACACTATGAATGAAAAAGAAAGCCTGTCGCATGTGGTCAATACTTGTAAATATTGTTCTTCTGGTGTCTACTTGATCTTCTGCTGGCAAAACCACTCGGCTGCCGATATTCAATTATAGTAAAGGTTTATTACAAAAATAAATAAATAATCACAAGAAATTAAATCTAGCGAAATGTGTTACTTGCGTACGCGTGAATGAGAGGAGCGAGAGAGAGAGAAAGGGTGAGAGAGATACAAAGTCAGGAGGAAGAGAAAGAAAAACAGGCGGATAGCTTATCTCTCTACACTAAGCTGCACAGTGCACGCGTGACATCCATTTGAAAACGGAACCCTGGACACGTCTTCTCTGCTTGAAGTGTGGCTAGAAAAAGAGACAATAAGTCTCCGTCCGGAAGTCATGCGGTTTTATCGATTTCCGTTCTGGAATCACCTCTGACTCTTAATTATCAGTCAGACGTTACTCTTCAAACACGGGCATTCTTATGTAACAAAATAGATTAATTTATACGTTTATCGTGACATTTTAAACAGGTAAAAGTGTTCTCGAATCTATCTGAAATGATATAAAAAAATATATTTAAACGATCGAGAAATATATAAAAAAAAAAAATGTGGTGTTTTAAATAATTTTTATTTCTACTTACATTTTCCAATGATTGATTTGATTTTTGTTACTGAAAACCAAACTCTTATTTTTATTAAAAAGAAAAAAAAACGAAAACTTAAAAAAAAAAACAGTTTCAGAACCATAAAAGTATACAGGTCAGTGGAAATTGTATTTTATTGCATTGAAGTTATCTATTGCATCTTTTGTTTATTTTTGAGTTTTTATCTATTATTTACTGCAAGGTTAATTATGTGTTGACAAGACAGAGAAGATTGACACTTTTGCATAGTTTAAGGTTAGCGAAGTGTAAGTTAGTCACATACTTTCTCAGCTTTTGTCTTTTTTTTTACATGGTGGTCACCACTTATCAAGGCCCGGAAGCCACTCAGGGATAATGGTTATTACAAGTACAGTACGTTAGTGTGGAGATTTGATGAAGTGTTTACTTAAGGGGGCGGTTCATTAGGAATTTGTTAACGTTGGACTTGAAGACAGCCAAGTTGTAGTCAGGTGGGAAGCAGGCAGACGGAACAGAGTTCCACAGGCGTGCAGTTCTAAGAAAGAAGCTTTGTTCATGGAATCCACGTTTTGATTTAGGCACAGATAAAGAGTGGGGGAAATTTTTCACAGTGGATTCAGCTAGACGGGTGTTTTTTGTGAAAGATTGGCGATTGTCTGATGATGATGATGATGATGATGATGATGATGATGATGATGATCTATCTATCTATCTATCTATCTATCTATCTATCTATCTAGTTAGTTATCTTTATCTAGTAGTTGATTCTTTTAGTCAGCAATCTTAATTAGGTCTGCAGTTCTGTCGGCCTGGAAGAAAGATTTCAAAGAAACAACGATACCTTTTATAAGGTTCAAGTGTTTATTCATATTTCTGGAAAACGAAAGTAGCAAACCGTGGTTAATTAAAGTACTGAAAATCGCAACTTTCCCGATGGGTCTGGGATGGGAGCATGCCCACCAACTGTTAAGATACCGACCGGAGTTCAGGAGAGCGATACAGGAATCTCTAAGATTTTCTAGCAATGATGTCACTTCAAAGGACTTGCGTACCTACCGTGTATGGGAAATGAGCGCCCATCTCACCGAATTGTCGTGAGAAGAGCGACAAACAGAAACCCCACGGTCGATAGGGGAAGGAAAGTAAGGACCGGCTACTCCATTATGCAACAATATTTGATAAATATATGAGTTTTCTATTTAGTTTAACTTGCGTGCACGGTTTTTGCGAATTCGTGCTGGTACGTTAAAGTTTAATCTCTGTGATCATTAAAAGATACTTTGAGTCAAATTTGTAAACATGATTGATTCAAATGACGACAAACTTTCTAAATGTGCCAGGATATCAATTCAAGGCAAAAAGTCACGTGAATAAATGATTAATGCTGTTTAAAAAGAATAGTGCTATTATTATACTCAGTAGCACCCGATAAAATAAAAGTACATTTTTATTATTACTATTTATTTATTTATTTATTTATTATTATTATTATTATTATTATTATTATTATTATTATTATTATTATTATTTATTTATTTATTCATTTATTTATTTTTTGTAATTAAAACACATTTTATCTGGGTATGATCTTAAAGTGAGTTCGATAGTGATGCCCTAATTTAGTTCTGGAAAGTGTGAAGTTAACCCTTAGTAACCATTACTTCAAAATCCACCCTGGCCCATAGCGGTAGTATTGTTAGGGTCCTATCTACAGGTTAAATATAAGCGTGCTTCTCCTGCAGATACTTCCACGAAATGTGCTCTGATTAATTATATTGCACTTATAAATAATGGGCAATCAACAATTCTCCCCCTATCTTGCAATTTTGAAGTTGTTTGCACAGCAACTGAGAAAGCTAATCTGCTTACCCTTTGGTTTGCCTCCAACTCTACTTTGGATCCAGCAAACTACATCCTCTCGGATTTTCTTCTGCAGACAGAAAGCACACAAGATGATCTGAAAATCACCCCTTCTCAAGCACATGATATTATAAAAAATCTATACACCTTAAAAGCATGTGAACCTAATCTTATCTTGAATGTACTATTAAAAAATGCTCTGCTGAGGTTGCTCCAGTTCTCTCAAAACTTTTCAACAAATGCCTTAACAAATCTTGCTTTCCTGACTGCTGAAAAACTGCTTCTGTGGTACCAATTTACAAGAATTCCGACGAAAGATCTGAACCATTAAATTATCGCCTTGTTATCCCCCTCCCACTTTTCACCAAAATATTTAAGTCCATAATTAATCAAGTCCACCACCTCACAGCTGCTAAACTTCTATCTGACCAACAGTATGGGTTTAGGAAAGCCCGTTCTACTGCAGATATCCTAACTGTAATCTCTGAACGTACATATCATGCACTGGATAGGTTAGGACAGTAGCCCTAGATATATCTAAGGCATTTGACAGGGTATGGCACGATGGTCTTCTCATGAAAATCAGATCCTATGATATTACTGGATGAATATTTAACATAATTAAATCCTTCTTAAATAAGAGAAGAATCCAGGTTGTCCTCGATGGTCGTATGTCAAAACAATATGATATAAATGCAGATGTACCTCAGGGGTCGATCCTTGAACCGTTATTATTTCTGATAAATGACCTCCCTGATAAAAATGTCTCTGAGATGGGTATATTTGCTGAAGACACCACACTCTATAATAGGCATGAGGGGGAAAATGAATGAATATGTATCCAGGGCAATGGCAGAAACCCTAGAGGAAGACCTCTAGTCTGTTGTGGAATGGGGAATGGGGACATAAATAGATAGTAACATTCAATGCTGTCAAGAGTAAGCTTGTTTCCTTTAATAATACAAGAAACCTTCTCAACCAGTAATAGCCATGGTCAATGATACATTAACTGAAAGTACTTAAAGCTCTTCGGCTTAACGTTCATAGGGAACATGAGTTGGAACAGATATATTGAGGGCATTGCCAAGGATGTTGCAAAGAAGATGGGCTCTCTCTACCATGCTAGAAAGTTACTTACACTTGAGAGTGTCCTGTACCTCTACAAGGTTACCATTCGCCCATTTATGGAGTAGTGTTACCACAATTTTGCTAGTGCATCTGCTACTAGTATCTCCCTCTTAGACAGGGTCCAAAAGATAGTCACCAACCTAATAGGTCCGACACTATCATCTAGGCTTCAACCTCTGTCCCATCGACGAAATGTTGCATCCCTCTACCTGTTTTACAAGTATTTTAATGGTAGATGCTCCGATAAACTACAAGCCCTTGTACCCCCTTGATGTAAATACCCTAACAAACCCGACAAGTAGCAGAATCCCACCCCTACACAGTAGAGATCCCTAGATGTAGGAAAGCCTTCTTCTCCAATAGATTATTCCCTAGAACTACTAGACTTCGAAATTCCCTTCTGACATGCAGAAATTCAAGTGTAATGTAAACAGACATCTTGCTACTCAACTCCCTATATAGTACCCCTACAAATTATGTCCCAGAAAGTACCCCCCCCACATTAAAGTGGCACCGTGCCTTGTTTGGGGTGAAAATGCAATTAAAAAAATAAAAATGGAGGTGAATTTTTGAGGGGGGACGATTGATAATTTATATTATTTGGATGACTTGTATTACTGATTTTGGATATTATTCTTACAAGGTTTTGGTTGATGTAACCTTCGGCCTTCGTTGATGCGTCTTATCAAACTCGGGAATCTTTATGTTATGGATACATGGGACAACAGATAAAGTGCTAAGTTAAAATCAGTCCTAAGTGACAGTCTTTTGGAGATTGAAGGTTTAAATGCAGGCGATACTAAGGATATATTCAAAATTGCTTAGGACTTCTACCTGCTCATAGTTGACAGAATGAGGACAATCTAACCCTTTGGCAAGGGCTCAGTACAAAATTCTATATATAGATTCCCGAGTTTGACATAAAAGTTCCGAAATGTGAATTATTTATCTCCCTCTCACGACGGAATGATGTGACACAAGGGTCGGAAATTAGGATTTTAAGAACCAGTACCCTAGTGGAAAAACACTCTGGCTTGCAAAAAATGCCAGATCCTCCCCGTCAACATTCCCCAGTAGGGGTTCCTCAGGCGATTGGCAATAAACTAACCCCCTTTTAAAGAGAGAAGGCAGAGCCTAGTAAGGTCGACCTCCTAGAACTGCACAGTACCCAAAACATACTTCAGTCAACAAGGAACAAGCCATCTCGATAATGGCTCAGACTCTGCTGATGCTAGTGGCAGGTAAACTCCCTAAAGGAAGTGTGATCCCTTTTGCTAGGGTGCTCAACCCACAAAATGGATAATTTAAAGAAAAAAATGAATGGTAATGTGACAAAGATTTCGGCGAGGGGTGAATAGGAAAGATTTATAATATAAATAAAGTAAAATAAAAAATAAAAAACAAAAGCAAGAAAATTGTAAGTGTGAATAAAAAAAGTGTACATTTGAAAGTAATCTCAAATACTGAAACTTTTATGTTTGAATCATGATAAGAATTTTGTTAAATTCAGGGCATGGACTCGTCCAGACTAAAGTGATAAAGTTTTTTTTTTTTTTTTTTTTTTTTTTTTGCAGTTTATGGCAAACCTTATTATATTACTACATTGATATTAATAATAAAATAATAAAAGACAAACAGGTGTGATGCTGGAAGTTGTGACTCATAAGTGGATGTCTGCGTTGGAACTGATAGAGATGAGGGCAACAGAGAAAGAGGTAGAGAATGTGTGAGAGAGGGAGAAGTAGAGAGTATGTGAGAGAGGGATAGGTAAGGAGTATGTGTGAGAGAGGGAGAGGTAGAGAGTATGTGAGAGAGGGATAGGTAAGGAGTATGTGTGAGAGAGGGAGAGGTAGAGAGTGTGTGAGAGAGGGATAGGTAAGGAGTATGTGTGAGAGAAGGAGAGGCAGAGAGTGTGTGCGAAAAGGGGAGGGGTAGAAAGTGTTTGAGAGACCTTTCTTTTACATCTACAGAGGTATCATCTTCTATACAAATAAAACGGTAGATGTATATGTATGTGTGTGTGTGTCTGTCTGTGTGAAAATATTTAACCGATAAACACTTAAACTACTTGTAATACAACACTGAAATTAATAGGAAATAGTAATCATACATCAAGGATGGTTTATAACGAGTAAAATCTTTGTTTGGATGGATGAATAGCTCATACAGACATCTATCATCATTTTCAATAGAAAATGTTCATTACAAGTTTTCAATATATTTCTATTACTTTCTGCGCATGCTCAAATGCAATTTATACTCTCAAATCGTTTAATATTAGATCTTTCTTATCTGTCTCTTGATAGATACAGCTGCATCGGTAGGGAACGTAGCTGGAGCGCTAAATGTTTCAGTTTCGATTCTAGCTGATGACACCAAAGTCATTTTCTTTTTTACACTTTGGAAATGAGTACTATATATTAGGTACAATATAATATTCAATTAGGAATTTGCACTGTAATAATAAATACGAAATCTGCATGAATTGAAATATATTTAAGAGTATTTTACGATCCGGAAAGGCCTTCCGTTGCTAGTCTATAAATAGAAAATAGAAAACATAAGTTGATTAGTATTGTAAGATATGTTCACACGCAGAAAAAAGGAAGAGCGTTTGAATGCTTACAAATTTCTATATACTCTCTGTACTGGGGTTTATCAAGCCAACCGGGTATTTTTAACTGTAATTAACGGAACAAAAATATCCAACAAATAAATGTTATCAAAGGCAAGATAAGTTACTTCTCTATTTGCATGGATAAGTTTATTTGGGGATTTAAAAGGAAAACCGACAAATTAAAAAAAAAGGGTAAAACATTCAAAAACATAACAAATAAATGTTACCAGAGGCAAGAAAAGTTACTCTTCTACCTACCTGGATAAGTTTTGTGTGCTTTTAACATATTTTAAATATTTTTCCTGTTCAAAAAACAAGTAGTGCCGAGTTGTAAAGTTACACTGACAACAACATAGGTGACAAGAACATGTCATCTTTGGAGTGCCAATAATGGCTCAAAAGTTCAAAAATAAACAAAATACAGATAGAAATTCACCCAATAAGAGTAATCCGACAATTAGTTAAATCACATCCTTTCACAGTCGACGTTTCCAGATAATGTGCGGCTTTCTATTCTAATAGCTTTTTTCTTCAAACTTCAGGCCTTTGTAATTCCCTAACTTCTCCCTGTTTCTCTGGTTGTATTAACATGCAGAAACTTAAATATTATGTGAATAAATATCTCGCTGCATAACTCCTCACATAGGGTGTGGTCTAAAATTCTGACCCTTAATTCTCAGCAAACTCTTACGTCTCAAAAAATCAATGTTTTTAAATTAAAAAAAAATTAATATACAAAAAAAAAAGGAAGAAAACTAAATACCATTTGCTTCTTTTTTACATGGGAGTTATCGCATATCAAGGCCCGGTAGTTACTCGAGGATAAGGCTTAATGAGTGCACAGTAGTCATTAAGATAACAGTGTATTAATAGTTAGTGTTGGAAATGGGGTAGAAATGGATTTTTTAGGGTGCGGCTCAACAAGAACTTGTTTACATTGGACTTGAAGATGACCATATTGCGGTCAACTGGAAAGCAAGCCATCGGAACACAATTTCACAGATGAGAAGTTCTAGGAAAGGAGCTTTGTTCATGGAATTTGCGCTTAGATTTAAGCACATATAGAGAGTGGAGAAAATTGTTGATAATTGTTGTAACTAGACGAATGTTATTGTGAAAGTTTGACTTAACATCTATATATATATATATATATATATATATATATATATATATATATATAGAGAGAGAGAGAGAGAGAGAGAGGATGTATATTGGGGTCAGGTTTGTTGAGGTGGACATTATTGTTTAATACATATATATCTATATATAAAGTCAGGTATCTATATATGTTTATATATTCATAGATATAGTCTTCACTCCTAAATTAATGAACTAGTCATTATGGATTATGGGATATATCATACTAAGCAACACAATGAGTACTGTAGAAATGTTATTTTCTGTAAAGTTTACCATTTTCAAAATGGCCTCATGATGCATACGACTTTCTGCCAAGTGTAGGCAAGCCACTTATTGTTCATACGTTATGCAACTGGTCCTTACAGAAGTTCTTCTCATCTTGACCAAACTGGGTGTTTATAGGAGTTTCTTGTTTTTTGTAATGCACTTCATTTTGGGCTTTGGTGGGGAATAATTGTCCTTGTACAAAACCTGGCTCCTAAGAGAAGCTGACATTCAAAGGATGGAAGTCTTCTTATATCCGACCATGTCCCAAACACCAGAATCCATGCACAATCTTAGCTTTGTAAACTTGAGGAAACAAGAAGCTTTGATGGTTTGTGCACGTCCTTTGACATCCATCAACTGGCCTGATTTCCAAGGCAATAGCACCAACATTGCTACTGGGATGGAGCAAGAAGAGCGGTAGTCAACTTAGGACATGACTCACAACCATCAAAGCTGACTTGTAAGCTATGAGCAGCCCTTACATCTTCGGTGTGCGGTGATGGAATCATGAATGGCTGAATTATGCTGCGAAGATACAGCTGACAGACCTGGATGAACTGCCTTGACTTGTGATGCAATGAATTCATTTGGAGCCGACTCAACCCACCCCGGATGAATGCCGTCACAAATTGCCCTTTGCAACATTTGTCTGAGGAGTAGCAGATGATACAACTGACTTATTTATGAAGAAACAAAGACTTTAATTTTGGTGACTTGAATTTTGTAAGAAAGTGATTTTTTGTGAAATTGAGCATTTTGGTTTAGTACTTGATGCTAGTCAATTGATAGTAAAATAATAAACTGCAACTACACTATAATAGCGAAATTCGAAATTTTTAATATTGAATTTCAAGGCGAACCAATGGTCTCTACTTGTCATGTTACAGTAATGAATATATCCAAAAATTAGAAAAAATGATAAGATAGAAAAAAAAATATTAAAGAAAACATTTTTTAATGAAAATTAGCAAAAGTAATATGTCTGGCTAAAAAACACTGGAGAGTTCCAACAGGAGGTAAATAGCATGTAACTATTCTATAAACTCAATGGTGACAAAATCTTTCAAAAATAAACTGATAACAACATGGCCGACAGGAACATGTCATCTTTGGAGTGTCAATAATGTCAAAAATAGATTTATCAGACGCATATCTTCAAATCGAGGTAGAAGAAAGTAATTCAAAGCTGTTATACATAAATACGTGCAGAGGCCTTTATAAGTTCACTAGACTAGATTTTGGGGCCAAGATCGTGCCTGCTATCTTTCAGCAGGTCATGGACGCCATGCGGAGTGACCTTGATTTTGCAACGGCTTATCTTAACGACATACTAATCACCAACAAATCTGTGACAAAGCATATTATGAGTGTATTCGATAAACTCCAAGATTTTAAAGTGAAGGAAGCGAAATGTGATTTGTTTTTCTATCAAAAATCAAATACTTGTGGCATATAATTAATAAAAAATGTTACAGCAATCAAAGATATACCGGACCCACACAACATCCAAACTCTGCAAAACTTCCTTAGTTTGACAAATTTCTACCAATTTTTATTAAAAATATGCATACACTTCTTAATAAAGACAAAAACCTGAAGTTAGACACAAAAATACCAAGTTGCATTTGAAAAAATAATCTCTGATGCCTGATCTCTCTCTCATCTAAGCTTGAAATAATAGTAGCAAGCATGCCAACACTTATGGCATCGGAGCCTGCATTTTACACAACCTATCAGAGGGAACTAGGAAAGTCATTGTGTGGCCTCTGATCTCGTCTAAGTCACTATCCTGATCGACAATGACCAAATGTGACCTTTTCAATGCAGTAAGATCCGTTAGTTGCACTGTCACACTGGTCAGTCTTCAATTCGCGGCTGGTGCTTATCAGTTCCTGTTACATCAGGTTTGATATTGCCGTTGCCTCACTGGTCAGTCGCATGCTAAGGAAAAAGAAATAGTAACTCACAAGTTGCCTTCCTACTGGAAGCCAACTCAATTCACAGGGGGGATAAAATACAAACTCAGCTTCTTTCTAGTCTACTGATTAATTTAATATATATATATATATATATATACATATATATATATATATATGTGTGTACAATTGTTCTTTACAGTTTACAAGTAATGAGTCCGTATAAATCGACAATTAATCTTTACGCTTTCTCCCTTTCTCATCTTTTTTCTGCCGTGCGGTGTTAGTGGTACAAGGCATCGTGGAGAGTGGGGGAAGAGATAATTCGGCTCTCAAACTCGATTAATCTCAACTATAACTCCTAACTCTCGACTCCCAACTGCCGTTTCTTGGCTCTGCCCATGATTATACATGTTGGGGCAGAGTTGGGTGGTCTCTCCAACCAGTCAACCAAGACAGTGTAAACTTCCACCCTGTTTCGATTGGTCCCCTTATAATTCCCACATGAATTGCACCTGCAAGGTTGCAAGTGGTTTATCAGGCCTCCAGGGTTACATCCGTGATCCCAGGTCAGATGAGGTGTCCTCGAGGTGTAAACATTCATTCTCCAAAATAGGAATTCTCATTATTTGCGACTCATTGAATATATTTTCACTCAACCTTTAAAGTATCATTCTTGTTGATGGATTAAAAGTCATTTATTATTTTATTCTTTTCTTTCATTTGCTGTCGCCCGGGTGCACCATATTAAATAAAGAGTCACATTTACCTGTTTTCTCTAGTGAATTTTAAGTTTTCACTCTCTCTTTTGGGGAGCTCAACCACCCCCTTAAATTCACGGCTTCTGGACGTCTAACTCACCCATACAACGTCTCAGCCTCAACTGACCAGTATATACCACCAACAAACTTATTATTCTGATTTTTTCAAAAACCACTGAAGTATTTGAGATTCAACCATCGCAACATTAAGGACTAACAGCAAAATAAAGGATATGATCATGAATATAAAAGAGCTACTTGTCACATTTGCAGACATGAAAAGGGAGGTCCTGAAGGATGACTTTATCAAGACCACAAAGAATAAAATGTATAATAAAAATTCTAATGTGCTAGAAGGTATTTTTATATAACAACAGGATTGCCAGAGAACTGAAAGGAATGTGAAACATGAAGAAAATTAATATTATACCAATAATTGTAGGAGCACTAGGAACAATGCGGAAAAACCTGGAAAAAAGATTAAGACTATTCCCCCCCACACACACACAAAAAAGATGGTACCAACACGATTAGCAAATTATATAGCAGAAACCTAATAAAAGGTATAAATACATGGGCAGTATCACTAGTAAAATACTCTGGACCGTTCATAGAGTGGACTAAAGAAAAAAAAAACAGCTCGATCAGAAGACCAGGAAACTCATGACCATGCACAATGCACTACACCCGAAGGACAGTATTGACGAATCTACATAAAAAGGAAAGATGGCGGAAGGGGACTGGTTTATATAGAAAACTGCATGCATGACACCAAAAAAGAACTAGAAAAATACTTAATGCAAAACACTGAAAGAATAATCATAGCAGCGAGAGACACTGAAAAAACCAATAAAACAGAAAACAGAGAGACAAAGGATAAGACAAGAAAAGAAAAGTGGGAAGAGAAACAACAACACAGAAGATTCATAAGGATGACAAAACAATGAAAATAAGGAAAACACTTGGACATAGATGCGAAAGGGACACATAAGCCAAGAAACTGAATCCTTAATAACTGCAGCACAAGACAACTCGATAAGAATCGACCACATCAAAGCAGAGATTGATAAAACACAAGAAAACAGTAAATGCAGACTCTGTGGACAAAGAGACGAGACGATAAACTATATAATAAGTGAATGCAGCAAACTGACCCAAAAGGAATACAAGAACAGACATGACCAAGCGGGAAGGGTAGTACACTGGGAATTATGCAAACAACTGCATCTTAAACGTACAGACAAGTGGTACAAACATAATCTATCAACGGTACTTGAAAACAAGAATCACAAAATCCTATGGGACATAGATATACAAACTGATAAACCAATCCAAGCAAGAAGACCGGATGTTGTAATAATTAATAAGAAAGAAAAGTCCTGTTAAATCGTAGCCTTTGCTGTTCCAGGTGACCACAGGGTGAATATCAAAGAAAAGGACAAAGGGAGAAAATACACAGAGCTAGCCAGAGAGATGAAAGGGATATGGGAGATGAAGAAAATCAAAATAATACCTACAATAGTAGGAGCACTAGGAGCAATACCGCAAAACTTTGAAAAAAGAATGGGAGAAATTGGAATCAAAAGAATGACTGGAAAAATACAAGGGACAGCAATAATGAAAACAGTTGAAATATTAAGAAAAATCTTTGAATATGGAAACTAACAAACAGGAGCAATAAGTGTAGACCTGACAAACTGCTGGAGAGACAAAACATGAAGTGCTACATGGAACCAAGAACATTGAAGATGCACACCCACAAGTTCTCTAACCCCACTCTCATCCTCCACATTACCATATCACTGCCCCCCCCCCAAAAAAAAGAGTGACACTAAATAACCAAGTAGATTCAAGGAGGAAGGAAAGGCCGAGGTGTGAGCACTGACCAGACCTCCGCTGTATAAGTGTGAAGAGAACTGGGACCTTGGGGAGGCTTATTGCTGCTCAAATTCCATTAAAGACCAATGGCCGCTGCCAACGAGAAATCAATGGCAAGCAGCTGTTGCGATAATGAAAATTTATTTGCAAATGTTATCAAAAGAGGTGGAGAGTACTGGAAATCTGGGGAGACTTGTTGTCACTCAGCTTCCAGGGAACACCACAGGCTGTTTTCAATGAGATCTTTGATGATTTCGTGTGAAAGCTACTTGTGAGCCAATAATAATAATAATAATAATAATAATAATGATAATATTAATAATGATAATAATAATGATAATAATAATAATAATAATAACAACAATAATAGTAATGATAATGATAATGATAATAATGGCAGTTATAATAATAATCATAATAATAATCATAATCATAATGATGATAATAATGATAATAATAATGATAATAATGATAATGATAATAATGATAATGATGATAATAATGATAATAATAACAACAATAATAATAATGATAATATTGATAATAATAATAACAAATAATAATAATAATAATAATATTGATAATAATAATAATAATAATAATAATGATAATATTGATAATGATAATAACAAATAATAATAATAATAATAATAATAATAATAATGATAATATTGATAATAATAATAACAAATAATAATAATAATAATAATAATAATAATAATAATAATAATAATAATAATAATAATAATGTCTGAAACTTATGAAAGAGGAGATGCAGCAAATCGAAGAAGGGACAGAGAATGAAATCAGCAAGGAAACCCTCAAGATAACGAAAAATGTCAAATTGGAAAGCACCAAGTCATGATGGAATACATGCTTATTGGTTTAAAAAAATCACAACACTACATGAACGATTGAGTCAGAACCTGAAAAGATGTATCCAAGAAACACAAGCACCAAAATGGATGACCAAAGGGAAAACTACTTTGGGCACAAAAAGACACAGAGAAAGAAACAATCCTCAACAATTACCGGCCTATTACATGTTTACCTAAAATGTGGGAAATACTAACAACACAGCTTAGGGAACAAATTATTCAGTCCCTTCATCATTGTAGACTACTTCTTGAGGAACAGAAATAATGCCAAAAAGGAAAAAGAGGAACACATGACCTGCTAAACATTGACCCAAAAATTCTGAAAGAGGTAAAAAGTAAAAAAAAAAAGAACTTGGCCATGGCATGGATTGATTACCAGAAAGCATATAACAATGGATAATTGAATACCTGAGAATGTAAAAAATACCAAGCAAGATTCTAAATTTAACAGAAAATGCAATGAAAACATGGAGATTTGAACTGACAGCTGATGGATTACAGAGATTAAAATACAAAAAGTATCTTCCAAAATGATTCCCTATCACCACAACTATGCATTATGCAAATGATTCCCTATCATCACAACTATGCATTATAGCTATGATTCCCCTTAAAAAACATACTAAGAAGATGCCAAGCCAGATACAAGCTCACTAATACAGATGAAATAATGAACAAACTAATGTAGATGGATGGTCTGAAGTTATTTGCAAAAACCAAGAAGGAATTAGAGACACTAATAAACACAACCAGAATCTTCAGTCAGGATATCCGAATGGAATTCGGCATGGAAAAGTGTGCTGATTATGAGAAGGGGAAAACTGGAAGCAATGGAAGGTATAATACAACCCGACCAAACGGAAATGAGGGCACTAGGTGAACATGGTAACTACAAATATTTGGGAGTTCTGGAAGCAGACACAGTCAAAATAAAATAAATGAAAGAGAAAATTGGAAAGCAATAACTGAAAAGAACAAGAAAACTCTTCAAAACGGAACTATATTGTCCAATTGTCTACTGTACACTCTTAACCCTTATCCTCGAGTGGTCTCTGGGCCTTGATAAATGGTTATGCCTATGTAAAAAAAAAACAACAACAAAAAAACTATATAGTAGAAATCTAATTAAAGGTATAAACACATAGGCAGTGTCACTTGTAAGTTACTCTGGACCATTTCTAGGATGGACGAAAGAAAAACTGAGGCATCTTGACCAGAAGACGAGCTACATAAAAGCAAGGATTGACAAGACACAAGAAAACAGCAAATGCAGACTCTGCAGACAAAAAGAGGAAACCATATAATAAACGAATGCAACAAACAAGCCCTCAAAAAATATAAAAATAGACACGATCAAGTGGGAAAGGCAGTACACTGGAGATTATGCAGACAGCGGAATCTTGAACATCCAGACAAATGGTACAAGCACAAACTGGCAACAGTACTTGAAACTGAAGGTCACAAACTCCTGAGACATGTATATGCAAACGGATAAACCCATTCAAGCAAGAAGACCTAATGTCATACTAGTTAACAAGAAGGAAGAGACCTGTCAGATTGTAGATTTTGCTCTCCCGGCAGATCACAGAGTGAAGATCAAGGAGATGGAGAAGCAGAGCAAATACACTGAACTGGTCGGAGAGCTCAAAGGAATATGGAAGATGAAAAAAGTCAGGATAACACCACTAATAGTAGAAGCACTAGGAACAATACCAAAAAACTTTTAAAAGAGAATGGGAGAGATTGGAATCAGAAGAATAGCTGATAAGATACAATGAATAACAGTAATGAAAATTGCTGAAATATTAAGGAAACCCCTTGAATGAGGAGATTAATTACACATGAACTACAGACACAAACTGGACATGCAGGAAATATATGGATGTAAAACACAAAGGAACATTACATGGATTCACAAAAATTGGATTTTTTTTGTGTGTGTCATCAAAAACAGACATCACACCACAAAGCGGGAGGGTCAAGGAGGATGAAAAGACTGAGGAGAGAAAGCACTAGCCAGACCTCCGCTCTGGACGAGTGCAAAGAAGACTGGGACCTTGGGAGACTTGTTGTCATCCAAATTCCAGTGAAGACTAATAGACGCTGCCAATGAGAAATCAATAAGCGGCTGCTCTACAATAATGCAAATCCATCTGCAATGGTTATCGACAGAGGTGACTAGTGAGAAAATAATAATAATAATAATAATAATAATAATTAGAAGAAGAAGAAGAAGAAGAAGAAGAAGAAGAAGAAGGCGAATAGCATACATGCGATGATGCAGGTTCCATTATGAATAAGAAATGGGAGGCGGACAAAAGAATTTGAAAGATGTAAGAGAGATGAAAGGAAAAAGAAGAGTTACAGAATATGAATGAGGGAATGAAAGAAAGTTAAAGAAGGAATAAGACGAATAAACCAAGGGAATTTACAGGAATTAACCTGCGATAGTCGATTAAATAAGAGAAAATAAAATAAAAAGTGTGTGCGTGTGTGCGTGTGTGTGTGTGTGTGTGTGTGAGAGAGAGAGAGAGAGAGAGAGAGAGAGAGAGAGAGAGTTAATTAAAACGGATGGATCGCGTTTGTCATACAAAGGGGAATAACTTTTCATACCTCAAATTACGTGATATTTTTTTCTAACAATTGATTTTGAACAAAGATTTCCCGGTCAATGAAGGAGTGGATATAATGCGATAAAAGTTTTTTTTGTTTTTTTTTTATATATAATATTATTTTTTTTTTGTTTTTTTTTATATATAATATTATTTTTTTTTTTTGTTTTTTTTTTATATATAATATTATTTTTTTATATATAATATTATTGAATGCGAAAACTTTTAAACTTTTAAAAGAGAATGGGAGAGATTTCAAATCTATTTAATACAACACCGTTTAAAATGTGTGAATATGTTACAAGAAAGTGATCTTTTTCACAAAATAGAGTTTTACCGGATGCCCTTTGAATCACTCAAAACGAACAAAAGTATTAAAGCGTGTTTGAGTTTAACTAAAAAAACAAAAAAAAAAACGTTCTAATGCCATAATTTTGTATTTTGCTGTATTCTTCACGACTACATGACTAGTGCCTGATGACATGTTATTTTAAGAAAAAGAACACGGTTTTATTTTGCAATGTCGGTACACATAGCTTATAAGAGATGTTCTGGTATATCTAGAGCCAGGCCGAGCTTGCTGTCTGAGCCGATATAATTAAATTGGCAATGAGGGCTGTGCATCACTAAAGATTCTCCTAAGGCATCTGTCTGAAGAATGTATTTCATGATATATATATATATATATATATATATATATATATATATATATATATATATATATATATATAAGGAACTCTGTGTGTGTGTGTGTGTGTGTGTGTGTGTGTGTGTGTGTGTGTGTGTGAGAGTTTGTTCCGTATAGACTCGAAAACGACTAAATCAAATTTTATAAAATTTCACACAAATGTACTTTTATGTGCCTGGCAGTGTTCTTAGATAGGTTTTGCCTTAGTCTTCAATAAGTATCGATAATTGAAATAATCCTATAAAAGAAGGAACAGGCGATTTGGACCAAAGTTAACATCTTACACAGCCTACCACCTGAAGTGAATTCGAGAAGTTTTATTAGCATACAAGCTGAAAGGCCCGCCATATAAAATCAACAGTAGATTCTTTGATATGACAGGGGCACATTCGAAATTAATTTTTCTGTTTAGAACACTATTAAACCATGATACTTGACATTTTATTTTAAACTTAAATTACAGCCATTATCACTGCACAAGACCAGGTATATAAAATGAACAGTAAGTTCTTTAGTATGATAGGGGCATGTTCAAACTGAATGTTTCTGTTTAGAGCACAATTGAAGCATGATACTTGATGTCTGCATTTTAAAGTTTAATTCAATCAATTATATATAAAAAATAATTTAATAAAATTAACAGTAGATTCTCTACAGTGCAATGTAGACTACAATATGAAGCCTTCTCATGGTGCACCACGATGTGTTCCCAACTAGAGCAGGCAATCGATTTGATTGAAAATTTGGTGATTTCACCGATATCGAAGACAATAAAAATAAGGGAGTGTGAACCATTCGTTGATCATCATTCAATCTCGGGCAACGTCAAGTATCCCCGCTATTGTGTGTGTGTGTGTATATATATATATATATATATATATATATATATATATATATATAGTTTTTTTAAATTGATGTTTTTCTGAATTAAATTTAAACAAAAAACTATAAATTCCATTTGCTCTATCAAGTATATTGAGCTATTCTCTTTTTGGCTGGGATTGTCTTATATATTACCTCCAAAACATATTCTCCGTAAGACTCAATACCACACAATTAATTAATCGGTGTTTCTTATTCATCTCAGAAATCTGATATATGTATGTATATATATATATATATATATGTATATATATATATATATATATATATATATATATATATATATATATATATATATTTTGACCAGAACAAAAAGATCAAATTAATAATATATTATACTAAATTTAAAACCTCTAATTTAATAATTAAAAACAATAATATTACTAACACCAACTAAACCAAACTAATGTAGTGTATGAATTTATGTGCTCCTTTGAAGAATGTCTCCAAACCCACTCTAAAAACTCATACAACGCATACATAGGCCACACCACAACAACACTCTCCTGATGACTAACCTAACATTTAGCTGACAATAACGCCATAAACAATACGTAACATCCCATGATAAAAACCTACAGTCGTCCGACATTAGAAATATCTTAACTAACAATATTAAAATTCGATACCCTAACAATTGCACGCGAAAACTTAAATTACTAGAAGCCATATTTATCAAAAAACTTCAGCCCCTTTCTAACCGGATCTCATTTAACATGGGGACAAATATACTAACAGTATTTAATAACTTACAGGAAACTAAAGAAATAAATAAACTATAAAATAAGAAAATCGAAATTAAAAATAAAATAATTCGCTCCTAACCATCCTGCACCCACCTTTATATCCAATAAAAAAACAAAATAACAAAAACTATAAATACACCAAGCTTCAAAGGAAAAGAAAAAAAATAACAACAACAATCGCTCCTGATGATAATTGGATGCACCAATAGAAAGCGCTTGAGTAGAATATGGCTGAACAACTGAAATAAAAAAGATCACTCGGCGAATGGAAAAGATATCCAGAAAAATTGGAAGAAGGAATAACTCTGTCGTGTTCAATCAGACATGCTTGAATATATATATATATATATATATATATATATATATATATATATATATATATATATATATATATATATATATATATAGTAAGTTATAAAATATATATGACGATTAAGCTACACTGAATATTCCCGTTTCATCCACTCTAGGACTATTCAGGCTTATGCGTTTCATCCACTCTAGGACTCTTCAGGCTTATGAGGCGCATAAGCCTGAAGAGTCCTAGAGTGGATGAAACGCAGAATATTCAGTGTAGCTTAATCGTCATATATATTTTATAACTTACTAACTAGCTCTACCTACGTATTGAGCACTTTTGAAGTAAATACTTAAAGTTTACGCATAAATTTATACTTTCGTATATTAATTTTATGTGAGTAAATTAAGTAGTTATATATATATATATATATATGTATATATACATGTATATATATATATATATATATATATATATATATATATATATATATATATAAATTAAAATACTGTAAATTAAAAAGTTACAAAATTTTTTATCTGACAATAAACATACAATGTACAGTGTAGAAAATTCCTTATTATGCAGAGTTTCAAAGAATGCCTTTTCTTCAGAGGAAAGATATTAGCAAAATATTATAGAAAAAAAAACCCTATGATTTTGCTGTTTAGTGCATAAATTAAAACTGCAGCATATGAATTGAATCATATTTGCATAAAAGATAATGAAAAAAGTCTCTGAGAATTCTAAATGTGCATTTTGTGTTACTTGTCGAATAAAAAATTTTGTAAATTCTTGATTGGCAGTATTTTAAATTTATATTCTTATATCAAATTCTATTCTATTTTAGGTTTATTGAGCTTTTTCATCTGGTTAGGAATATCTTATAAATATTATAAATATATATCATAGTATATCCTATAAATAATAGTACTAATATTTATATTCACTTGGAGTTTACAGACTTAATGATTTAGTAAATGTAACTATAAAACTTTTTTGAATATATATATATATATATATGTGTGTGTGTGTGTGTGTGTGTGTGTGTGTGTGTGTTTTTACATGGGGGTCACCACTTATCAAGGTCCAGGAGCCACTCGTGGATAAGGGTTATTGCGCGTACAGTAATCAATGGGATAGTATCGTAGTAATAGTTAGTATTGGGGATTTGATAAGGTATCATTACTTAAGGGGGCGGTTCATCAGGAATTTGTTTGTGTTGGACTTGAAGACATTCGGGGGGGGGGGACACAACAAGCGGCAGAGAGTTCCACAGCCGTGCAGTTCTAAGAAGGAAGCTTTGTTCATGGAATCTACGTTTTGATTCAGGCACGGATAAAGAGTGGGGAAAATTATTGACGGTGGTTTCAGCTAGTCGGATGTTTTTCGTGAAAGATTGGCGAGGGGGGACCAGAGATTAGAGCTCAGACGAGCACTTGCCATGGAAATAACGATAAAACAGAGACAGACTCGCAACGTCTCTTCTGTGGGAGAAAGGTTGCAGAGAAGAGAAAAGGGCATCCCCCACCAAGCCACGAAGTCTATTTTGTACTCTGTCAAGGCAGGATAGGCTGTTTTTAGCAGCTCCTGCCCAGATGTGGCAGCAGTATTCCATCCTTGGACGTACTTGGCTTTTATATAGATAGGGAATTGCATCATTAGTGAGATATCTTCTGGAGCGGTAGAAGGATCCCACCATTTTCCGAGTGACCTTGGCCACATACTTGATGCATGTGTTCCATTTCAGATCGGGAGTAAAGGTCAAATCCAGAAGCTTATCAAAACATGGGGTCTCCCCTAGACGAGAGCCATTCATTTCAATCGATGCCAGATGAGGATCAGAGCGTTTATGATGTAATGATAGAAGCTTGGTCTTAGATGCATTAAAGGTAACCAGCCACCTCTTCCCCCACTGAACCACGTGCTCAAGATCAGAGGAGGTTCTTGATTAGCTTGGCGACCTCACACACAGATATTTGTATGTTACCTAGCGTGTTGTGTGTTGTAGGAGGAAATACGGGGAGTTGTGTGTGTATATATATATATATATATATATATATATATATATTATTATTATTATTATTATTATTATTATTATTTATTCGAAGGTAAACAGTTACATTTGGTCACTACAAACAGCCATATGTTTCAGTCAATAAGACTTCTTCAGACGATCCTGAACTATTCGATACAGTTCAGGGTCACCTGAATAAGTCTCATCGACTAAAACAGACGCCTGTTTTTAGCAACCAAATGTAACTGTTTACCTTTGAATAAATAAAAAATATTTTGCTCTTGTTATTAAGCACTATCTAACAACCTCGTTGAGTTCATTAGTTCCTACTTTTGAATATCTCAAGCCTGGATTTATATATATATATATATATATATATATATATATATATATATATATATAGTAATTTATAAAATATATATGGCGATTAAGCTACACGCATAAGCCTGACGAATCCTATAGTTGGATGAAACGCAGAATATTCAGTGTAGCTTAATCGCCATATATATTTTATAAATTACTAACTAGCTCTACCTACGTATTGAGCACTTTTGAAGTAAATACTTAAAGTTTACGCATAAATCTATACTTTCGTATAGTAAATTTATGTGAATAAATGAAATAGTTATATATGTATATATATATATATATATATATATATACTTCCACTTATATTCAAATAAACATTATTTGAAGAAGATCTGCAGTTTTAAAAAAGGAAATCTTTGTCACCTGATAGGGTCGTTTAATTATTTATAATTTATTGGACTGAAACATTATCATGATCGTGTAGCGACATAAAAATAATGTTCATTTGAATATAAATAAAAATATATTTTTCTCCTTTTATTATTGTACACTATCATATAAATCTTGTTAAATTCATTGGTTTTTAAATACTCTTAACTTATATATTATCATCTATACATTCATTTTATGTACATTTTTACCCTTCGAAATCATCATTTACCAATTTTTCTTTATTTTTTCTACATGTGTTTTTTATCAGCTCAACTTATTTTTAGATTTTTTTTAATAATTAATTTTTATTTACAAAAACAACAAATTTTTAAGATTTTCTTTTGGGGGAAATTCAAGGGACGTAACTCTATTTTAGTTTTATTTATACAAAAATTTGAGAGGTTAATTGTAAGAAAATAGAGAGATCCGACCATTTTTGTAATTATAATAGATAAAGGAGAGTGGACCGGTAAATTCACCCTTGTCTATTCGTTCGCCCGTCTGTCCGCACTTTTCTTAATAACTATGCTTTAGAATTTTTTGAAATTTTGCACAAACATTAAACATGATATGAGTAAAAACGTAACAGAACGGATTTTCTGAGAAAACTCTGGTTGCCCCCTACCCTAAGGGGGCCTTTTGGGTTAAAATGGCTAAAATTGACACTAAAACTTTCTGAAAAGTTGTAAGCAACTGATTTCTGTATAATTTTGCTTGTCTATACTTTGTGATAACTCTTGGGTGTGTTCCAGGGGCTGTTTTAGGGCTAATAAAACCATTCCAATTTTGGGACTCTTTTACTATATTTGTCCAAAATTTTCTGTGTATGTCTATTTAGCAGTTTTGCATGGTGCTGAAAAATTTAAATATCTTAAGGCCTTTGGGACTTTTGAGGCTAAATGGAGGGGGTGGAAATGATGGACTTATTCATTTCTTTCATGGTGCAGAACTCAAATTTACATATGTTCGGGCCTAAAACTGCACCGTTTGTTCATTTTTACCAGGATTTGACATCTCCTGGGAACGTTTGAGGCTAAATGGATGGATGGGTGGGTGGGGTGGGGGGGTCAAATGCTGAACTTAGTCATTTTTTCTTATGCCTTGTTTACTTTGCACTCACGGGGGACCATGCATGCTTCACTTGTTTTATACATTTTTTCTTGCATTTGCTCGAATGTCTTTTTTTTAGAAAAATTACGGTTCTGACCTTACTCTTTCTATTTGTTTCAAACAAAAAACTATGTTGTTTGTCAACTATTTTATTCAATGCAACAACATTTTTTTTTAAAGCATAATAGATACTTTTATTGTCTTTTTTCTTTTTGAAAAAAGAAAATATTTGGCAATTAAACTTCATGATTGCCAGTACAGTAATTTTTCTTTAAAAAAAACAACAAAACAACGACATTATCTATTATATTTACTGAAAAAATTCTTATATAAAATAATGTAGTTGAAAAAAAAAAATTTTTTTGTTTGAAACAAAAAATAATAGTCACATTTTTCTTTTCTTATAATTAGCATTCCAAATTATTGCATAAAAAATAACTAAAATAGAGTTACGTCCCTTAGAAAAATCAGCCTTTGTCCCTGATTACCTTAAGAAAATATTTTTTTATTGGGAACTTGAAGAAAAACAACTTTTCCATTGTATGTAACAAAGAAATAAAAAAAAACAATAAAAATACAATTGAAAATTTTTTGCATATCATAAATAAATCAAAAATAAATCAGACAGTGGACGTCATTGTACTACTAAGGAATATTTGTTGACCCACATATTCTCTTCATATTTATTAATCATTTGTTTATTGATATTGCTTCATTTTTTTTTTTTTAATATTCGTTAAAATTAGTTGATAAATCTTGTGTAATTTGAAGTAAGAAAAGTTATCTCCCTTGCTATGACAAATAACCTGAAAGTAAAAAAGTAAATGATGATGAAGGATGATGAATGATGATGATGAAAGATGAGATTGTAGAATTTAAAGGACGAATAAGAAATATAGATTGTTTTCCAATCTACTTCAAAGCAGTAATTTTTAAGGTCAAGTTACATGCCTTCACCTATTCTCCGGGGTTGTTTTACAATAGACAGAGCTACGAAAATGTGGTGAAAAAAGACAACCACATAACAAATAAATGTTACTGTGGCATTTATTGTGTGGGTTTCCACCAGTATTTTGTTTCATTTTCATTTTTAAGTCATTATGGAGACTTTAATGATGTAAGAGTCCAATCGCAGTTATTTTTTCTTGTTCTCATGTAATGCTAGACACTACTTGTTTATCGAACCAAATAAACGTTTTAAAGTAAGTAAAAACACTAAAAACTTGTCCAGTGAGGTAGAAGAGTAACTTATCTTAGCTTTGATAAAACAAACCCCATTTTTCTATCAGTAATAGCAATTCTATCGTGACACTGTTTGAAGATGAACATAATAAACATAGTTGTCAGAGGCTGTTGGAGAGGCACATTGCGAAAACATTTTATAGACAATGGCAGCTTGTGAGGTATTTATCAACCACGGTGAGAAAGATGACACAAAAGTTGAAAAGTGGAATTGAAGAATTATACTTACATACAAAAAATGCCTGGGCAACCTCGTCGGCATTCTCTGGTATGGGAGCCACAAGTGATTAGCAATAAACTAACCCCTTCTCAAAGAGAGAAGGAAAAGTCTGAGAGGATGGAATTATTTGTATGTTTATTATTATTATTATTATTATTATTATTATTATTATTATTATTATTATTATTATTATCATCATTATTATTATTATTATTATTATTATTATTATTATTATTATTATTATTATTATTTTAGTCAAAGTTCTCAGAAATCAGGAGGCACCTTCCTGGGGCAAACACTTGATCTCTATATGAAACATATTGGTAAGTAATTTCCGGGCAGCGTTGGGAATAAATCATTTTTTCAGTTATTGGTTTATCTGTCTATCTATCTATCCATTTATCTATCTCTCTAATTGTTTATCTTTTTAACTGAGTAAATAACAAAGATTGAATCGCAGGACAATAAGTTGAGCAAGCATGCAGGAGTAGAGGGGGGAGTAAAGGACTCATACTGTGACATGACTCAAACTCTGTGACTGATCAAGTTGCGCTGGAAGATATGCAAAGGGGACCGGATCTGACGTGTCAGGGGTTCCAGTTTTAATAAGGCAAGTTAATCTTAGTGAGTTGAGTTTTGAGACGCCAAAAAGACAAGATGTGTTAAACAGGTCTCCCCAGAAGGAGGTGATGGTTTCCAAATGGATGTAGAGAAACCACAAGCCAAAGATCGTCATTTAAGTTCTGCTGTGATGAAATGCCTGGGAGTAAATAAAGAATATATAAAAACATACACCGTCTTGTGTCTGTCTTGCATGCAGTTTGTTATAACAGAATCAGCTCCAACAAGACGTTGGCGAATTTCCCCAGGAGGAGCAACAGAAGACAGGTATTTTTTTTTTTTTTTTAAATTTTTTTTTATTACATTTTCACCCCAAACAAGGCAAATTGCCACTTTGGTGTAGGAGGCTACTATCAGGGGCAACAACTACTGGGGTACTATGTAGGGATTTGGGCAGCAAGATGTCGGTTCACGTTACACTTGAACTTCTGCACGTCAGTATTGTTGGGGAAGCAGGGATCTGGAATGGAATTCCAGAGTCTAGCAGTTCTGGGGAAGAAACTATTGGAGTAAAAAGATCTTTTACATCTAGGGATCTCTACAGTGTGGGGTGGGATTTAGCAGCCTGTCGGGTTTGTTGAGGGTGCTCACGTCGTGGGGGCACAAGTGATTGCAGTTCGTCAGAGCATTCACCACTAAAATACTTGTAGAAGAGGCAGAGGGATGCAACATTTCGTCGATGGGACAGAGGCTGAAGCTTAGATGCCAGTTCAGGGCCTATCAGGTTTGCGACTCTCTTTTGAACCTTGTCAAGGAGCGAGAGACTAGTAGCAGATGCACCAGCCCAGATGTGGCAGCAATACTCCATACATGGGCGAATGGTGGCCTTATAGAGGTACAGGATACTTTCGGGTGTTAGTAGTTGTCTAGCACGGTAGAGAGAGCCCACCTTTCTTGCAGCGGCCCTGGTAGTGCCTTCAATGTAATTGTTCTAACTCATGTTTCCTGTGAACGTTAGGCCAAGGAGTTTGAAAGATGTATTCTCAGATAAAGAGTCGTTGGCCATTGCTATAGGTGGTAGAGAGGGTTTCTTGTAATTATTGAATGAAACTAGTTTAGTCTTGGCGGCATTGAACGTGACCAACCACTTTTGTCCCCATTCCACCACAGATTGGAGGTCTTCCTCTAGTGTTTCTGCCATTTCTTTAGAAATGTGTTCATTCGTCTTCCTGTCGTGCCTGCCATAGAGTGTAGTGTCATCAGCATATATACCCATCATGTTTGTGTATTATTGGGAGGCAGAATGAGGAACAGCTCATCAGAAGAGGCATGCTGAAAGGGTGCAAAAAATAGTTGAAAATGGACCTGTCAGCTGGTAGTGATGCCTTAGAGAATTGGCATTAACGTCTTCTAAAAGGAGGAGATAATAATTGTCAGAGTTCATCTTACAGGATCGATTCTATAAAAGTAATTGCTGAAGAAAATTGCTTGACTGAGCTTCTGGGGACTAGTAAATAAAAGTAAACAAGATGTTCACTCGTCGACTGCCAAATACAAAATGTTTAAAACGTTGGTGCACAGTCAGACTCTGTACATTCTTCCAGTCAAAAAGAAAAATAGTTACAAAATTAATTTCTAACCAATAAAATGTTTCTATGCCAAAATAATAAGATGAACAGTTAACTCTTTTTAGAGCCTACAGGTGGATATAAAAACGAGCTTTTTTGTGAACCCAAGAGAGAAGAGAGAAAAAAGAAAAAAGAAAAAAGTAAAAAAATCGGTAGGGAGAGAAATCCGCCCTTGCTATGAGATCCAAATACACTCTCATCGAACTTAATCCTAAAAAACAGTATAATTGGCAGCTCTAAAAAGACATAAAAAAATAATTTGCATATCAATATAATTAGCAACCCTAAAAAGACATAAAAAAAGACCAAAGGCAAGATGACAGGGTAAATTGTTGGTACAAAAGATACGAGGCGTGGTAAAAAGTCGTGTGCATGATAGTTGTTTTTTTTTGCTAATTGAACCACAATCATAAAAAAATTCAATACAGTTATAAACATTTCTCTTTAATTCCTTTTTTTCTTCTTTCATTTATTCAATGAACTATTCAATTTGTAACATTTACCTTCGAAGCTAATATTTTGTCATCTATAGTTTACTTTGAATGCATTTAACAACAAAATCACACCCCTTCATTGTTCAGTTCCCTAAATGCCAGAAAGATTTCTACTCTAACAGTTTCTTCCTTCGAACAAGTTGACTTAGGAACTCCTTTCTTGCTACCTGCTTCCCTGACTGTAGTGATATGCAAATGTTTAAATGTAATGTAAACCAAAGTCTTGTTCATCTTTCCTATGCATGGTTCCAAACAATAGACTCTTACACCCAAGTGGTGATATGCCTTGTTAGAGGTGAACGTGAGTAAAAAAAAAAAAATGTTTGTTTTGCCTTTTATCTACATGGAAGTTGACCGATTGTATGTTTTAATATTAAATTAAATGGCCATAAAAGGTGCCATAAGCTCTAATCTCTGGTTCTTCATTGTGGAAAAAGAGTTTACCGTCTGTGAAAACCATTGATTTCTTACAGATTACAACATAATCATCTGTAGGAAAAATCGTAACTTTCTTGGCTACAGGTGTAGTGTTGAAACGATTGGGTGCTGTTGTGGAAGATGTGTTCTGGCTTCGTCAAAAAAATGATGCCCAGCATATAAATTTGACGGAACTTGATACACTAAAAGGTCTTAATCTTGCACTGTAATGGCAAGCCAAGCTTGTACATCTCCACTTACTCAGCGTGTGTTTACCACTATTTGACCGTCACCTTAACTGGAAAGGCACGAGTTAGGACTAAAGCTGCAAGTGAAATGCTGATACAAATAAGACTGGTGATAATAAAGTGTCTAGGTGACGAATACAGCTTAAAAATCAATCTTATCAGTTAGGGATTTTTATACTGGGTCCCTAAAATCAGCAGAGATTAGACCATTCCTGTAATGATCCGGTCCCTGTTGATTTTGTGATAGAAGTTTAGTTCTGTGCAATTCTAGGAGGTCCATCATCCCAAGCTTTGCCTTTTCTCTTTGAGAAGGGGTTAGTTTATTGCTAATTGCCTGAGTCGCCCGTACCGGGGAATGCTGACGGGGCTGCCCAGGTAATAGTTGCAAATCAGAGTGCCCCTCCTCAGGTGCTCTGATTTCTCAATCCCATTTTCCAACCCTGGTGTCTAAGTTCTTGCAGTGGGAGAGAACTAAAGAAATCTCAACAAATACTGTCTCATTAGTAAAAAAAAGCTCATTCTATTAATCGTTTATGATACTTCCATAATATTCTTCATTTTTCAAATGACAAGTATTCCATCTCATTGCCTTGTGCCATTGATATGTAGTGACTCATTAGTAAAAGAAAGAAAGACAGAAAAATGATGGTCTGAACAGGTTGATAAGTTGTCATGAAATATACGATGCGCAGGGGGAGATAACTCAAAGTGTTTAATAAAATGCCTCTAACCGGTGTCATGCTTGATTTTCCTTGATCTCTTCATGTTACGACCACTCTTTACTTGCAAATTTGCGATAATTAAAAGAAACCAAGGACGGCGTTTTGGTGTTCATATCTTCAGCCTTGACATTAACTTTATAAATGCTTTGAGAGAACTCCCACCCCTTCTACTTAAAAACACGTGAGTAAACGCTAACAGAAACGCAGGTATGTGTAAATAATTGAAACGACAGCATGGTGGGTTGTGTACGTTTTTGTGACTTAAAGTATGAAAAAAAAAAAATCCTGAATATACGGCAAGGTCGGCGAAATTAACCTTTAACGACCTCTAAAAATTTAACTGTCCCAAACAAACAATCGTATGTCAAAACTGTTGACTGACATCAATCTATACGATTGTTTGTTAATATTACATTGTGTTGACTCAACATAATGTAATAAATAATTTAAAAATAGGCGCTTATTTAGAATTATACTCAATTAGAAAAACAAAAATACAGAAAAATCTTTATGATGTCTGTAATCGTCATAGAAAGATGTCATATTCCAAAAATCACATAAATTGATCAAGTATTTTTTTTTTTTTTTAGAAAATCATTTTTTTTTTATCTCAGTTGTTCGAATTGAGTTGTTTCCCTTTATTTATAACCAATGGCTGCCAAAAAATTATTAAATCGTAGGTGCTTGTACAAAAAGAGGCGACGATAATTTTTAAAATATGTCCTTTTAAGCAAAAACAATATTATGGCATTGGTTTAATTTGGCCTCCTTGTTGTTCTGCGAGACTGTGAACATGGCGGTGTATGCGAAAAATTCGTTCCCGACAATGTTTTAGGTCAAACGTCAATATTTGTTTTATTTTTAATAAAAAAACGAGATGTTTTTTTTTTTTCTTTTTTTTCACTTATTAGAGGCTTGCCTTTTTTTCTGTTGTTCTTGGCCTTCGAGCCGGGATCAAAGTGTAGTATCTGTTCTGCATATGCTGCACTTAAGATAATTTGTCCCAGTCAATGGAGGGGAAACCCTCTGTACTGGGACAATTATTATTTTTGGTAACCAAAAGTGCTCCCTTTTTGCCTACTTTTAGGGGAGCTGGTTTTTACCCCACATTAAAAACGGCCTTGTGCCTAATTTGCTTTGGTGGGGAAGCAAATAAATGCATTACAAACTTTATTTGAACTTTTTAACAAACTTTTGCAAACATAAAAAATAAAATTTAAAAATCTATTTAACCAAAATATATGATAAAAATCGTCCCCGTTTTTTTTTGTTTTTTTTGGAAAAGATTTTTCCAATTGTTTTTTGGAAATCAATTTTTTTCAATCTGCTTTTTTGGAAATGAGATTTAATTGTACATATAAAAAAGTATGTTTTTTTTTTTGTTTTTTCATTTGTCACTTTGCCACTCATGTATTGAATACATATTTTTTTTTTATAATGCCTGATTAAAATACATGAGAAATGTAAAAAAAAACAAAAACTTTTTGTTTAATAAATTAAAAAAAATTATATTATAAAAAATCTATAAAGTTCAGAAGTTGAAGTGAAATTAAATTTCCTCGCCCCAAACAAAATAAAAAAAGGAATGAAACGAAACGACACTTTCTTCTGATTTAAAATGCACCATATTTATTTTTTAACAAAAACAATAAGGTGATTGCACAAAGATCCAATTGGTGAGAGTTCTTTCGAAGTCATTATTATTAAAATGTTTGGTGAAAGTCCTTCGTGGAATTAATGAGTTTTGAAGGTAAAAGTCCTGTGTGAAAATAATGAGATTATTTTAAAGTTTGTGTTTACCTGGCGAAGTTCGCCTTACTTGAAGAGTCCCATAAGGAAAGTAATTCGAGAAGAAAGTGGTTTGTTATTAATTTAGAAGATGTGCGGATTGAATGCGTGTGTGCATAAGTGATTTTTGAGTGTCCGCGTGGCGTGTGTATGGCAGTGTTGACGGTATTGGCAGTGACGAGGTTGTGAACACGAGAGGCATGTTCTCGTTGTGTCGTCGAAGTGAGCTGAAAGAGAAAAGGCTGAAATCTCTCAGTGAACGACTGTTTTATACATTTTGGGCGGTGCCAGAATAGGATTGCTACTGCTGATATTTTGGTTTTTGGAAAAGCATTCAAAAGACAATCTTCCTAATTTTCTCATTGGTCGCATGTGTCACGTGATGGTGCTTTCAAGTACGTACGCCAAAAATATGTTCATTTTACTTTTGTTGTTTGAGAAAAGTGTGTGGGCGTATTTGAAATTGTGCCGTTGCTGATAAAACATTTTTTTTTTGCAAAATGTGCAGCGAAAATTGAAATGAATAAAGATTTGTTTATTTGCGCGCGAGTGTGTATGTGTGTATGAGTGACTGCACAAAAGTCTATTTTTAAATATGTGAAAGTCTAAGAAGTTCAAATAAAGTTGGTAAGTAAAAAAAAAACACCTCGTTTTTTTATTAAAATTTATTTTTGATAAAAAACAAAGTGTTTTTTTTTTAAATTATTATTATTTTTTCTCCAATTACATTGACTTTTGACTTAAAACATTGCCAGGGAAAATGTGTTCTTCACAAGTTTTATTGTATAAAGATATTTTTTTTAGCTTAACACTTATTGTGTAAACACAAAACAATAAATTGAACAACTTTGAATGTTACTATTTTTATAAAGTTTCTTAGAATGCAGCAAAGGATCTTGCTGAATTTTGTTTTCGAGTTAAATTTTGGATTACGGCATACTGCTTATTAGATCGACTGAAATAATGCCAAACAACAACATAAAATCATTTTTAGGTTCGTTTTACAATCCACAGAGGTATGAAATAGTATTAAAAATAAAAAATATAACAAATTAATTTTAGCAAAGACAAGATAAGTTATTCTTCTACATATCTGGAAAAATTTTTTTTAATGTTTTTACTCACTTTAAAACATTTAATTGGTTTGAAAAACTTATACTGTCGAGTGATCAATGCGAATAAGAAAAATGGCAGCAAAACTAAGACATAAATATTTATTGTTTTGAAAATGAATTAAACAAAAATTGTACAAAATATTGTCTGAAACCCAATATATGTTACCATGGCATTTATTCAGTAGGTTTCTAACAGTATTTTGTTTAATTTTATGTTTAAGACATTATCAGAACTTTAAATATTTTTGTCGACTTTTTCTAGTTTGTACTGATCGCTCAACAGTATAAGTTTTTTCAAATCGATTAACCATTTTAAAGTGAATAAAAGCATTAAAATCTGTTTCAGTTTGGTAGAAGAGTAACTTTTCTTACCATTTATTTGTTATATTTAAAAAATTTTTTAACTACCTTTTTATATCTGTGTGGCGTACAGAGACAGAATACTGTTCCCACCACTGAACATCAAGTTCAACTTAATCAAGCAGTTCACCACGGCTTTGGGCAAGAATGATAACTGCTTCACTTGTGCCAGGCTTTACCAGGATTGACGATGGAGAAGTTGAAAGTTGGCATCTTTGATGGTCCTTGATCCAGCAGCTTATAAGAGATCCAGAGTTTGAAAACTCAATAAATGAAGTAGAACTGGAAGCGCGGACAGTGAAGAACTTTCTGGGCAACAATAAGGCCAGAAAGTATGCAAAACTTGTCAACAACATGCTCACTGCTTTCAGAAACCTTGGCTGCAACATGAGCTTCAAGATGTACTACCTATTTTCACATTTGTACCGGTTTCCTGAGAACCTGGGTTCAATGAGTGATGAGCAGAGGGAGAGATTCCATCAGAACCTGAAAGAGATGGAGAGTAGGTATCGGCATTCACTCATGATAAGCTGACTACTGTTGAAATCTGAAGCATTCCAGGAGTTTGAAGAAACGGAAGTTCAAGCCCTGAAGTTTGAAGAATGGTGAAGCAATATGCAATTTATGTGTAATTGCATTTATCAATGCCCGTCATTCAGTTTACAGTAATCGATGTTTCTATCAGGTAATCAATATATGTTATTGGCAAAACATTTTTTTCTCTTAAAAACATATTTAGGATATGTGTTGACAAAAATCAGCTGATAATGCTACAAAAATGTAATCGATTTCGTCACAAGATATGAATGTTTTTTTTTGGCGAATCAACTTAGCACAAAAACCTGACCTGATGAAAAGAAACGGAGGCAATTTCCTAATTCAGCAATGCAAAAATACCCTAAATCAGTTGTAGAAATGTAGACAACACTTAAAAAGTAAGAAATTGTTGCTCATTAATAGTCCACTTCACCCTAGGGAACTTTAATATATTCTTGGTTTAGCACTAATGCTTTTGCTTTGTGTATCACATTGAGTTTTTCGTGCTGTTTATCCATGAAAGATTTCTTTTTGCTCTGCTCCAAAGTCAACAGAGTCTGAGCCATTTCTGAAATGTGCTTTTCCTGTTGATTGCAATATATTTCTGATCCAGTGCAGTTTGAGGAGGTCCATCATCTTATGTTTGGCCTTCTCTCTTTGAGAAGGGGTTAGTTTATTGCTAATTGACCGACTGGGGAATGCTGATAGGGATGCTCAGGCATTTCTTGCAGGCCAGAATGCTTTTCCTCTTGATCGCTGGTTCTTTAATTCCACTTTTTGACCCTTGTGTCGCTGTGGGAGATCGACAAATAACATCCATGAATAAATCTAATCATTTCTTACTTATTTTTTCCTCTTATTTCTGACCCACACAATATGCAAAAGTGTCAATCACATGTACAGGTAAGATATCCCATAGCATGCATCATGCTAAAATGTAAAAGTAGGAATATTAAATATTCTTAGCATTTGTGTCCTATACAAATACCACCTGTGATTTCCAAAAAAAAAAGAAAAGAAAATATTTGCCCTTCCTTCATGTATAGAAATATGCTAATTTAAAAAAAACATCTTTTTACTTTCAGGGTGAACCAGAAAAATCTCACAATGCCTGTATCGATGAAAACCTTGCGAAATATTGCAATTGTTGGAGGATTTGTGGCTTTGGGCGGTGCTGGATATTTCAAAGTGAAAATACAAAGTTAGACATTTTTTTTTATTTTTTCAAAAATCTTGCTTTTTATAATTTTTTATGCATTTTTTATAGCAAATAAAAATTCCCTGGTATTTTGTAATTTAATTAAATTTCAATTTGTGAATAGAAATATTTTTAGATGAGTCAAAAGCATTGCCTGTTGGTCTGTCATGCTTAAGCTTGTACATAGCATTTCAGTTGGTCTGTAACACTGAAATTTGAAAGATATCTCTACAAATCCACCATTCGTTCATGCATGGAATATTGTTGCCACATATGTGCATCAAACATTAGTCTCTTGATTGAATGCTACAAAAAAGTCTCCGATCTAATAAAGTTCTCTCGAACAAGCTCTTTTCCACTGAAGAGACGTTGCGAACCCGTCTCTGCTTTTTCATTATTTTCATAGCTAGTGCTCGTCTCAGCTCCAATCGATGGTTCCCTCTGGCCTGACTTTCACAAAAAAACACTCGTCTAGCCGAAACCACTACCAATAACTTTCCTCTCTCTTTATCTGTGCCTAAACCTAAATGTAGATTTCATAAATAAAGCTTCCTTCTTGGAATTGCATACCTGTGGAACTCTATTCCGTTTTCCTGCTTTCCAACTGACTACAATATGGTTGTCTTTAAGTCCAACATGAGCAAGTTCTTGATGAGCAATCCCCTTAAGTAATCCAATTTACCAAATTTCCACGACTAACGATTACTACAACATTTTCCCATTGATTACTGTACACTCATTAACCCTTATCCTCGAGTGGCCTCCGGGCCTTGATAAGTGGTGACTTCTTTGTAAAAAAAAAAAAAAAAAGCTCCAATCCCTGTCCTATCAACCAATGATACATTCCTGTACTTGTTTTCCAAGTATCTAAATGTAATATGCTCTGAGCTCATAGCACTGGTGCCCCCCTCAACATAAATACCTCTGGTTAATTGTTAAGCACCAAAAGCCAACTCCTTCACTATAGAGGGCTGATAATTTTTTCCTTCAAACTGCTAGATTTTAGTATTCCCTCCCCTTTTCCCTGCTTTTTTTACTTAGAAGATGACCACTTATCAAGGTCTGAAGGCCACTCAAGGATAAGGGTTAAATTTTAGGTAGATGGTGAGACAACAAGATCAGCCATGGTGGAACTTGGTAATGGATAAATTAAGAATTATTTCATATTAGATTTGAAGACAACCATGTTATAGTCAGCCGGGAAGCAGACAAACGATATTGTGTTTCATAGACGGGCAGTTCTAGGAAAGAAACTCTGCTTATGGAATTTTTGTTTAGTTTTGGGCACAGATAGAAAGTGAGGAAAGTTAGTGGTTGTTTCTGCTAGAAAATTATTTGTTGTGAACGTTTTATGGGAAGGGACCATAGATTGAAGCTCAGTCGAGCACCTAATATAAAAGTATTGATAGATTCATGCAACGTCTCTTCTGTGAGAAAGAGAATCTCCAACCTGATAAGTCCTGAACTGTCATCTAAGCTTCAACCTCTGTCCCATCGACGAAATGTTGCATCCCTCTGCCTGTTTTACAAGTATTTTAATGATGAATGTCCCGACAAACTAAAAGCCCTTGTACCCCCTCTACGTAATTTACCCTGACTAACACGACAAGCAGCAAAGTCTCACCCCTTTCACAGTAAAGATTCCTAGATGTAAGAAAGCCTTCTACTCCAATAGTTTCTTCCCCAGAACTGCTAGACTTTGGAATTCACTACTGGGTTCCTACTTCTCCAACTGTACTGACATGCAGAAGTTCAAATGTAATGTGAACAGACATCTTGCTGCTCAACTCCCTACATAGTATTCCTGCAACTTAGGTCCCTGATAGTATCCCCCTACATCAAAGTGGCACTGTGCCTTGTTTAGAGTGAAAATGGGGGAAAAAAAAAAAAAAAAAGGGAGGCAAAAAGGGCATCACCCACTAAATTTTAAAGATGGTTCTGTACTCTGTCAAAGGAGGAAAGGACGCTCTTCAGTGTTACACTCTAGATGTGACAACAGTACTGCTTCCCCAGCTGTACTTACATGCAAAAAGTTTAAATGTAATGTAAATCTCTCTGCTCAACCCCCTTCTTATAATGTCCCTGTAGGTATGGTCCATAATTCACAGTAACTCTTTGCATCTGCCTTGTTTGGAGTGAATATAAGTATAGTAATAATAAAAAAATAATAATAAAAAAAAAATAATAGCAAAAATAAAATAATAATAAATAAAATTTCAGTAGTTAGTCACACTTATGATTTCACTTTAAAATTACATTTTCATTGGGTGATCATGATTAGTTTGAAATGCAAAAGTTTTTGCTAATTAAAAATCTTAAATTGAAAATCAACAAGGCCGATAGCCATTAGTCGCATGCTCTCGTGTAATGAATGAATGCGTGAATGTAGGATTGACATGAAATTCTTAAAGATAAACTAAAATGACCAAAAAATGGGCTGAAATGACTTAAATAAATAAAAAGTAAATGACTTGGAATGACTTTAATGAACTTAAGGATGAATTGAATGACCTTAAGAATGACTTGAATGCTTAAAAAATAACTGGAATCCTTCAAATACAACTTGAATGATCTGGAGAATGACTTGAATGGCTTTGAGACTGACTGGTTGTAAAGTGAGTGATCATTTTACATTAAATTAATACAGAAAAGTGATCACCCACTTTATATCCTAATAAGTACAGCATGTAGTAAGAACAGATACTACACTTTGATCTTGGCCAAAAGGCCAAGAAAAGGGTATTTATTTGCTCCCCCACTGAGCAAATTACGCACATGGCCGATTTTTAATGTGAGGAGTTAAGGGGAAATGGGGACCAACTCCCAAGGGAGTAGGGGAGCTGGATAGTGACAATTGGTATGAAGGGTTTCCCCTACATTGACAAGGTCTTATATGTGGGATTGCCCCCACATATGGTCTTTGCTTGCAGTATCTGCCGGACAGATACTATACAAAAGGCCAAGAAAAGGGTATTTATTTGATCTCCCCCACTGAGCAATTTAGGCACAAGGCCGATTTTTAATGTGAGGAGTGAAGGGGAAATGAGAGCAACTCCCCGGGGAGTAGGGGAGCTGCATAGGGACAATTGGTATGAAGGATTGCCCCTACATTGACCAAGGTCTTATATGTGGAGTTGCCCCCACATATGGTCTTTGCTTGCAGTATCTGCTGGACAGATACTACACTTTGAGATATTAAATCCTTTATTCATGTTAAAAATACAGTCAAAATCAACAATGAACAAAAAACTTAGGCACATGGCCAACTCAAAAGGGGGGATTGTGGGGGGTTGTTGGTCATCCTTGTCACTCCAGAACTAAACAAAATCAAAAGTTTCTCCCAGCTAGTATCTTCTTTCACCATAATATCGCATTCACCCTTTCATACTGGGGGACGTCCTACTTAACTCCCTATTTTTAAAATATTTTTTATTGACGTGTAAAAACAAAAAAAGATAACAATAAGATGGTACAATAATTCATTTGTGTCGAGGGCGGAGGGAAAAAAAAACAAAAGGTGATTAGTAGGACCCTCCCAACCCCGTCTAGTTGATAGACTGCCCGTTCCACTAGGTTTGTAAAAGGAACCTCGCTTCTGTGGGTCAGTCTCTAAGTGGGGATGTCCTCTAGATTTATTTATTTAATTATTTATTTATTTATTTATTTAATTATTTATTTATTTATTCAAGTATTTATTTATTTAATTATTATTTATTTATTTATTTACAGACTCTGATACTCATCTTCATAGTTATTGTTATTCTACCATGTTTCGGGTAACTCATCCGCTGGCCTTCTTCAGGTAATAACTGCGATGGATAAGAATGTTGCGTCTTGTAATTGTATCTTCAGTAATTACTGCATTCCATAGTTGTCGTCTCACCACGCTTTTTGGCAAGCTTTAGGTAGGATTGAAACCGCTATGTTAAAGCAATACTCACCTGGAACCATGGAGATTCAACGCCTCTATTCACTGTACTATGGGCCCCGAAGGTCGTGGTTAATCACCTGAAGAAGGCCAGAAGATGAGTTGGCTGAAATGTGATGAAACAACAAATATGAAGATAAAGATAACTGTCCGCAAATAAATACATGAGTGAGAATATTGCAAAATACATAAATAATAAATAAATGATGCTGAAAGAAAAAGTTATAAACTAATCATAATAAATATATATGATTTAATTAAAAATATAAATAATAAAAAATAATAAATATATATGATTTAATTAAAAATATAAATAATAAAAAATAATAAATATGATTTAATTAAAAATATAAATAATAAAAAATAATAAATATATATGATTTAATTAAAAATATAAATAATAAAAAATAATAAATATGATTTAATTAAAAATATAAATAATAAAAAATAATAAATATGATTTAATTAAAAATATAAATAATAAAAAATAATAAATATGATTTAATTAAAAATATAAATAATAAAAAATAATAAATATGATTTAATTAAATATATAAATAATAAAAAATAATAAATATGATTTATTTAAAAATATAAATAATAAAAAATAATAAATATGATTTAATTAAAAATATAAATAATAAAAAATAATAAATATGATTTAATTAAAAATATAAATAATAAAAAATAATAAATATGATTTAATTAAAAATATAAATAATAAAAAATAATAAATATGATTTAATTAAATATATAAATAATAAAAAATAATAAATATATATGATTTAATTAAAAATATAAATAATAAAAAATAATAAATATATATGATTTAATTAAATATATAAATAATAAAAAATAATAAATATGATTTAATTAAAAATATAAATAATAAAAAATAATAAATATGATTTAATTAAAAATATAAATAATAAAAAATACTAAATATGATTTAATTAAAAATATAAATAATAAAAAATAATAAATATGATTTAATTAAAAATATAAATAATAAAAAATACTAAATATGATTTAATTAAAAATATAAATAATAAAAATAATATATATGATTTAATTAAAAATATAAATAATAAAAATAATATATATGATTTAATTAAAAATATAAATAATAAAAAATACTAAATATGATTTAATTAAAAATATAAATAATAAAAAATAATAAATATATATGATTTAATTAAAAATATAAATAATAAAAATAATATATATGATTTAATTAAAAATATAAATAATAAAAAATAATAAATATGATTTAATAAAAATATAAATAATAAAAAATAATAAATATGATTTAATTAAAAATATAAATAATAAAAAATAATAAATATATATGATTTAATTAAAAATATAAATAATAAAAAATAATAAATATAATTTAATAAAAATATAAATAATAAAAAATAATAAATATGATTTAATTAAAAATATAAATAATAAAAAATAATAAATATGATTTAATTAAAAATATAAATAATAAAAAATAATAAATATATATGATTTAATTAAAAATATAAATAATAAAAAATAATAAATATGATTTAATAAAAATATAAATAATAAAAAATAATAAATATGATTTAATTAAAAATATAAATAATAAAAAATAATAAATATGATTTAATTAAAAATATAAATAATAAAAAATACTAAATATGATTTAATTAAAATATAAATAATAAAAAATAATAAATATATATGATTTAATTAAAAATATAAATAATAAAAAATAATAAATATATATGATTTAATTAAAAATATAAATAATAAAAAATAATAAATATGATTTAATAAAAAATATAAATAATAAAAAATACTAAATATGATTTAATTAAAAATATAAATAATAAAAAATAATAAATATATATGATTTAATTAAAAATATAAATAATAAAAATAATATATATGATTTAATAAAAAATATAAATAATACAAAATAATAAATATATATGATTTAATTAAAAATATAAATAATAAAAAATAATAAATATGATTTAATTAAAAATATAAATAATAAAAAATAATAAATATATATAATTTAATTAAAAATATAAATAAAAAAAAATAATACATATGATTTAATTAAAAATATAAATAATAAAAAATACTAAATATATATATGATTTAATTAAAAATATAAATAATACAAAATAATAAATATATATGATTTAATTAAAAATATAAATAAAAAAAAATAATACATATAATTTAATTAAAAATATGAATAATAAAAAATAATAAATATATATATGATTTAATTAAAAATATAAATAATAAAAAATAATAAATATATATGATTTAATTAAAAATATTAATAATAAAAATAATATATATGATTTAATTAAAAATATAAATAATAAAAAATAATAAATATATATGATTTAATAAAAATATAAATAATAAAAATCAATAAATATGATTTAATAAAATATAAATAATAAAAAATAATAAATATATATGATTTAATTAAAAATATAAATAATAAAAAATAATAAATATATATGATTTAATTAAAAATATAAATAATAAAAATAATAAATATGATTTAATTAAAAATATAAATAATAAAAGAAAATAAATATATGATTTAATTAAAAATATAAATAATAAAAAATAATATATATATATGATTTAATTAAAAATATAAATAATAAAAAATAATAAATATATATGATTATTAAATTAAAAACAAATAATATAATAATAAAATAAAAAATATGACTATTTAATTAAAAATATAAATAATATTATAATAAAATACAAATATATGATTATTTAAAAATATAAATGATATAATACATTATAAGAATTTATGATTATTTGATAAAAAATATAAAAGATAATATAATAAAGTAATATTATAAATATATGATTATTTAATAACTATATAAATAATAATATAATAATAAAATTATAAAAATATATAAATATTAATATAATAAAATGATAAAAATATATGAATAATAATATAATAATAAAATGATAAAAATATATGAATAATAATATCATAATAAAATGATAAACATATATGAATAATAATATAATAATAAAATGATAAAAATATATAAATAATAATATAATAATAAAATGATAAAAATATATGAATAATAATATAATAATAAAATGATGAAAATATATGAATAATAATAAAATGATAAAAATATATAAATATTAATATAAACATAAAATGATAAAAATATATGAATAATAATATAATACTAAAATGATAAAAATATATGAATAATAATATAATAATAAAATGATAAAAATATGAATAATAATATAATAATAAAAGGATAAAAATATGTGAATATTAATATAATAATAAAATGATAAAAATATATGAATAATAATATAATAATAAAATGATAAAAATATATAAATATTAATATAATAATAAAATGATAAAAATATATGAACATTAATATAATAATAAAATGATAAAAATATATGAATAATAATATAATAATAAAATGATAAAAATATATGAATATTAATATAATAATAAAATGATAAAAATATATAAATATGAATATAATAATAAAATGATAAAAATATATAAATATTAATATAATAATAAAATAATAAAAATATATGAATAATAATATAATGATAAAAATATATGAATAATAATATAATTATAAAATGATAAAAATATATGAATAATAATAAAATGATAAAAATATATAAATATTAATATAATAATAAAATGATAAAAATATATAAATATTAATATAAAAATAAAATGATAAAAATATATAAATATTAATATAATAATAAAATGATAAAAATATATGAATAATAATATAATAATAAAATGATAAAAATATATGAATAATAATATAATAATAAAATGATAAAAATATATAAATATTAATATAATAATAAAATGATAAAAATGTATGAATAATAATATAATAAAAAAAAGATAAAAATATATAAATATTAATATAATAATAAAATGATAAAAATATATGAATATTAATATAATAATAAAATGATAAAAATATATGAATAATAATAAAATGATAAAAATATATGAATAATAATATAATAATAAAATGATAAAAATATATGAATAATAATATAATAATAAAATGATAAAAATATATGAATAATAATATAATAATAAAATGATAAAAATATATGAATAATAATATAATAATAAAATGATAACAATATATGAATAATAATATAATAATAAAATGATAAAAATATGTGAATAATAATAAAATGATAAAAATATATAAATATTAATATAATAATAAAATGATAAAAATATATGAATAATAATATAATGATAAAAATATATGGATAATAATATAATGATAAGAATATATAAATATTAATATAATAATAAAATGATAAAAATATATAAATATTAATATAATAATAAAATGATAAAAATATATGAATAATAATATAATAATATAATGATAAAAATATATGAATAATAATATAATAATATAATGATAAAAATATATAAATATTAATATAATAATAAAATGATAAAAATATATGAATAATAATATAATAATAAAATGATAAAAATATATGAATAATAATATAATGATAAAAATATATGAATAATAATATAATTATAAAATGATAAAAATATATGAATAATAATAAAATGATAAAAATATATAAATAATTATATAATAATAAAATGATAAAAATATATAAATATTAATATAAAAATAAAATGATAAAAATATATAAATATTAATATAATAATAAAATGATAAAAATATATGAATAATAATATAATAATAAAATGATAAAAATATATGAATAATAATATAATAATAAAATGATAAAAATATATAAATATTAATATAATAATAAAATGATAAAAATATATGAATAATAATATAATAAAAAAAAGATAAAAATATATAAATATTAATATAATAATAAAATGATAAAAATATATGAATATTAATATAATAATAAAATGATAAAAATATATGAATAATAATAAAATGATAAAAATATATGAATAATAATATAATAATAAAATGATAAAAATATATGAATAATAATATAATAATAAAATGATAAAAATATATGAATAATAATATAATAATAAAATGATAAAAATATATGAATAATAATAAAATGATAAAAATATATGAATAATAATATAATAATAAAATGATAAAAATATATAAATATTAATATAATAATAAAATGATAAAAATATATGAATATTAATATAATAATAAAATGATAAAAATATATAAATAATAATATAATAATAAAATGATAAAAATATATGAATATTAATATAATAATAAAATGATAAAAATATATAAATATTAATATAATAATAAAATGATAAAAATATATAAATATTAATATAATAATAAAATAATAAAAATATATGAATAATAATATAATAATATAATGATAAAATATATGAACAATAATATAATTATAAAATGATAAAAATATATAAATATTAATATAATAATAAAATGATAAAATAGATAAATATTAATATAAAAATAAAATGATAAAAATATATAAATATTAATATAATAATAAAATTATAAAAATATATGAATAATAATATAATAAAAAAAAGATAAAAATATATAAATATTAATATAATAATAAAATGATAAAAATATATGAATATTAATATAATAATAAAATGATAAAAATATATGAATAATAATAAAATGATAAACATATATGAATAATAATATAATAATAAAATGATAAAAATATATGAATAATAATATAATAATAAAATGATAAAAATATATGAATAATAATATAATAATAAAATGATAAAAATATATGAATAATAATAAAATGATACAAATATATGAATAATAATATAATAATAAAATGATAAAAATATATGAATAATAATATAATAATAAAATGATAAAAATATATAAATATTAATATAATAATAAAAATATAAAAATATATGAATAATAATATAATAATAAAATGATGAAAATATATGAATAATAATATAATAATAAAATGATAAAAATATATGAATAATAATATAATAATAAAATGATAAAAATATATGAATAATAATATAATAATAAAATGATAAAAATATATGAATAATAATATAATTATAAAATGATAAAAATATATGAATAATAATAAAATGATAAAAATATATAAATATTAATATAATAATAAAATGATAAAAATATATAAATATTAATATAAAAATAAAATGATAAAAATATATGAATAATAATATAATAATGAAATGATAAAAATATATAAATATTAATATAATAATAAAATGATAAAAATATATGAATAATAATATAATACTAAAATGATAAAAATATATGAATAATAATATAATAATAAATGATAAAAATATGAATAATAATATAATAATAAAATGATAAAAATATGTGAATATTAATATAATAATAAAATGATAAAAATATATGAATAATAATATAATAATACAATGATAAACATATATAAATATTAATATAATAATAAAATGATAAAAATATATGAACATTAATATAATAATAAAATGATAAAAATATATGAATAATAATATAATAATAAAATGATAAACATATATGAATATTAATATAATAATAAAATGATAAAAATATATAAATATTAATATAATAATAAAATGATAAAAATATATAAATATTAATATAATACAATGATAAAAATATATGAATAATAATATAATAATATAATGATAAAAATATATGAATAATAATATAATTATAAAATGATAAAAATATATGAATAATAATAAAATGATAAAAATATATAAATATTAATATAATAATAAAATGATAAAAATATATAAATATTAATATAATAATAACATGATAAACATATATGAATATTAATATAATAATAAAATGATAAAAATATATGAATAATAATATAATAATAAAATGATAAAAATATATGAATATTAATATAATAATAAAATGATAAAAATATATAAATATTAATATAATAATAAAATGATAAAAATATATAAATATTAATATAATAATAAAATAATAAAAATATATGAATAATAATATAATAATATAATGATAAAAATATATGAATAATAATATAATTATAAAATGATAAAAATATATGAATAATAATAAAATGATAAAAATATATAAATAATAATATAATAATAAAATGATAAAAATAGATAAATATTAATATAAAAATAAAATGATAAAAATATATAAATATTAATATAATAATAAAATTATAAAAATATATGAATATCAATATAATAATAAAATGATAAAAATGTATAAATATTAATATAATAATAAAATGATAAAAATATATGAATAATAATATAATAAAAAAAAGATAAAAATATATAAATATTAATATAATAATAAAATGATAAAAATATATGAATATTAATATAATAATAAAATGATAAAAATATATGAGTAATAATAAAATGATAAAAATATATGAATAATAATATAATAATAAAATGATAAAAATATATGAATAATAATATAATAATAAAATGATAAAAATATATGAATAATAATATAATAATAAAATGATAAAAATATATGAATAATAATAAAATGATAAAAATATATGAATAATAATATAATAATAAAATGATAAAAATATATGAATAATAATATAATAATAAAATGATAAAAATATATAAATATTATTATAATAATAAAAATATAAAAATATATGGATAATAATATAAAAATAAAATGATAAAAATATATGAATAATAATACAATAATAAAATGATAAAAATATATGAATAATAATACAATAATAAAATGATAAAAATATATAAATATTAATGTAATAATAAAATGATAAAAATATATGAATGATAATATAATAAAAAAATGATAAAAGTATATGAATAATAATATAATAATAAAATGATAAAAATATATAAATATTAATATAATAATAAAATGATAAAAATATATGACTAATAATATAATAATAAAATGATAAAAATATATGAATATTAATATAATAATAAAAATATAAAAATATATGAATAATAATATAATAAAATGATAAAAATATATGACTAATAATATAATAATAAAATGATAAAAATATATGAATATTAATATAATAATAAATATATAAATATATGAATAATAATAAAATGATAAAAATATATGAATAATAATATAATAATAAAAATATAAAAATATATGAATAATAATATAATAATAAAATGATAAAAAGATATGAATGATAATATAATAAAAAAATATAAAAATATATGAATAATAATATAATAATAAAATGATAAAAATATATAAATATTAATATAATAATAAAACGATAAAAATATATGACTAATAATATAATAATAAAATGATAAAAATATATGAATATTAATATAATAATAAAAATATAAAAATATATGACTAATAATATAATAATATAATGATAAAAATATATGAATATTAATATAATAATAAAAATATAAAAATATATGAATAATAATATAATAATAAAATGATAAAAATATATGAATAATAATATAATAATATAATGATAAAAATATATAAATATTAATATAATAATAAAATGATAAAAAGATATGAATAATAATATAAAAATAAAATGATAAAAATATATGAATAATAATATAATAATAAAATGATAAAAAATATATAAATATTAATATAATAATAAAAATATAAAAATATATGAATAATAATATAATAATAAAATGATAAAAATAGTAATAATAATATAATAATAAAATGATAAAAATATATAAATATTAATATAATAATAAAATGATAAAAATATATGAATGATAATATAATAATAAAATGATAAAAATATATAAATAATAATATAATAATAAAATGATAAAAATATATGAATGATAATATAATTATAAAATGATAAAAATATATGAATAATAATAAAATGATAAAAATATATGAATGATAATATAATAATAAAATGATAAAAATATATAAATATTAATATAATAATAAAAATATAAAAATATATGAATAATAATATAATACTAAAATGATAAAAATATATGAATAATAATATAATAATAAAATGATAAAAATATATGAATAATAATATAATAATAAAATGATAAAAATATATGAATAATAATATAATTATAAAATGATAAAAATATATGAATAATAATAAAATGATTAAAATATATAAATATGAATATAATAATAAAATGATAAAAATATATGAATAATAATATAAAAATAAAATGATAAAAATATATGAATAATAATATAATGATAAAAATATATAAATATTAATGTAATAATAAAATGATAAAAATATATGAATGATAATATAATAATAAAATGATAAAAATATATAAATATTAATATAATAATAAAATGATAAAAATATATGAATAATAATATAATAATAAAATGATAAAAATATATAAATATTAATATAATAATAAAATGATAAAAATATATAAATATTAATATAATAATAAAATGATAAAAGTATATGAATAATAATATAATAATAAAATGATAAAAATATATAAATATTAATATAATAATAAAATGATAAAAATATATGAATAATAATATAATAATAAAATGATAAAAATATATGAATATTAATATAATAATAAAAATATAAAAATATATGAATAATAATATAATAAAATGATAAAAAGATATGAATAATAATATAATAATAAAATGATAAAAATATATGAATAATAATATAATAATATAATGATAAAAATATATAAATATTAATATAATAATAAAATGATAAAAAGATATGAATAATAATATAAAAATAAAATGATAAAAATATATGAATAATAATATAATAATAAAATGATAAAAAATATATAAATATTAATAAAATAAAAATATAAAAATATATGAATAATAATATAATAATAAAATGATAAAAATAGTAATAATAATGTAATAATAAAATGATAAAAATATATAAATATTAATATAATACTAAAATGATAAAAATATATGAATGATAATATAATAATATAATGATAAAAATATATAAATTATAATATAATAATAAAATGATAAAAATATATGAATAATAATAAAATAATAAAAATATATGAATGATAATATAATAATAAAATGATAAAAATATATAAATATTAATATAATAATAAAAATATATGAATAATAATATAATACTAAGATGATAAAAATATATGAATAATAATATAATAATAAAATGATAAAAAGATATGAATAATAATATAATAATAAAATGATAAAAATATATGAATAATAATATAATAATAAAATGATAAAAATATATGAATAATAATATAATTATAAAATGATAAAAATATATGAATAATAATAAAATGATAAAAATATATAAATATGAATATAATAATAAAATGATAAAAATATATAAATATTAATATAATAATAAAATGATAAAAGTATATGAATAATAATATAATAATAAAATGATAAAAATATATAAATATTAATATAATAATAAAATGATAAAAATATATGAATAATATAATAATAAAATGATAAAAATATATGAATAATTATATAATAATAAAAATATAAAAATATATGAATAATAATATAATAATAAAATGATAAAAAGATATGAATAATAATATAATAATAAAATGATAAAAATATATGAATAATAATATAATAATAAAATGATAAAAATATATGAATAATAATATAATTATAAAATGATACAAATATATGAATAATAATAAAATGATAAAAATATATAAATATTAATATAATAATAAAATGATAAAAATATATAAATATTAATATAAAAATAAAATGATAAAAATATATGAATAATAATATAATAATGAAATGATAAAAATATATAAATATTAATATAATAATAAAATGATAAAAATATGTGAATAATAATATAATACTAAAATGATAAAAATATATGAATAATAATATAATAATAAAATGATAAAAATATGAATAATAATATAATAATAAAATGATAAAAATATGTGAATATTAATATAATAATAAAATGATAAAAATATATGAATAATAATATAATAATAAAAATATAAAAATATATGAATAATAATATAATAATAAAATGATAAAAAGATATGAATGATAATATAATAAAAAAAATATAAAAATATATGAATAATAATATAATAATAAAATGATAAAAATATATAAATATTAATATAATAATAAAATGATAAAAATATATGACTAATAATATAATAATAAAATGATAAAAATATATGAATATTAATATAATAATAAAAATATAAAAATATATGACTAATAATATAATAATAAAATGATAAAAATATATGAATATTAATATAATAATAAAAATATAAAAATATATGAATAATAATATAATAATAAAATGATAAAAATATATGACTAATAATATAATAATATAATGATAAAAATATATAAATATTAATATAATAATAAAATGATAAAAAGATATGAATAATAATATAAAAATAAAATGATAAAAATATATGAATAATAATATAATAATAAAATGATAAAAAATATATAAATATTAATATAATAATAAAAATATAAAAATATATGAATAATAATATAATAATAATATTATAAAAATAGTAATAATAATATAATAATAAAATGATAAAAATATATAAATATTAATATAATAATAAAATGATAAAAATATATGAATGATAATATAATAATAAAATGATAAAAATATATAAATAATAATATAATAATAAAATGATAAAAATATATGAATAATAATATAATTATAAAATGATAAAAATATATGAATAATAATAAAATGATAAAAATATATGAATGATAATATAATAATAAAATGATAAAAATATATAAATATTAATATAATAATAAAAATATAAAAATATATGAATAATAATATAATACTAAAATGATAAAAATATATGAATAATAATATAATAATAAAATGATAAAAATATATGAATAATAATATAATAATATAATGATAAAAATATATGAATAATAATATAATTATAAAATGATAAAAATATATGAATAATAATAAAATGATTAAAATATATAAATATGAATATAATAATAAAATGATAAAAATATATGAATAATAATATAAAAATAAAATGATAAAAATATATGAATAATAATATAATAATAAAATGATAAAAATATATAAATATTAATGTAATAATAAAATGATAAAAATATATGAATGATAATATAATAATAAAATGATAAAAATATATAAATATCAATATAATAATAAAATGATAAAAATATATGAATAATAATATAATAATAAAATGATAAAAATATATAAATATTAATATAATAATAAAATGATAAAAATATATAAATATTAATATAATAATAAAATGATAAAAGTATATGAATAATAATATAATAATAAAATGATAAAAATATATAAATATTAATATAATAATAAAATGATAAAAATATATGAATAATAATATAATAATAAAATGATAAAAATATATGAATATTAATATAATAATAAAAATATAAAAATATATGAATAATAATATAATAAAATGATAAAAAGATATGAATAATAATATAATAATAAAATGATAAAAATATATGAATAATAATATAATAATATAATGATAAAAATATATAAATATTAATATAATAATAAAATGATAAAAAGATATGAATAATAATATAAAAATAAAATGATAAAAATATATGAATAATAATATAATAATAAAATGATAAAAAATATATAAATATTAATAAAATAAAAATATAAAAATATATGAATAATAATATAATAATAAAATGATAAAAATAGTAATAATAATGTAATAATAAAATGATAAAAATATATAAATATTAATATAATACTAAAATGATAAAAATATATGAATGATAATATAATAATAAAATGATAAAAATATATAAATAATAATATAATAATAAAATGATAAAAATATATGAATAATAATAAAATGATAAAAATATATGAATGATAATATAATAATAAAATGATAAAAATATATAAATATTAATATAATAATAAAAATATATGAATAATAATATAATACTAAAATGATAAAAATATATGAATAATAATATAATAATAAAATGATAAAAAGATATGAATAATAATATAATAATAAAATGATAAAAATATATGAATAATAATATAATAATAAAATGATAAAAATATATGAATAATAATATAATTATAAAATGATAAAAATATATGAATAATAATAAAATGATAAAAATATATAAATATGAATATAATAATAAAATGATAAAAATATATAAATATTAATATAATAATAAAATGATAAAAGTATATGAATAATAATATAATAATAAAATGATAAAAATATATAAATATTAATATAATAATAAAATGATAAAAATATATGAATAATATAATAATAAAATGATAAAAATATATGAATATTAATATAATAATAAAAATATAAAAATATGTGAATAATAATATAATAATAAAATGATAAAAAGATATGAATAATAATATAATAATAAAATGATAAAAATATATGAATAATAATATAATAATAAAATGATAAAAATATATGAATAATAATATAATTATAAAATGATACAAATATATGAATAATAATAAAATGATAAAAATATATAAATATTAATATAATAATAAAATGATAAAAATATATAAATATTAATATAAAAATAAAATGATAAAAATATATGAATAATAATATAATAATGAAATGATAAAAATATATAAATATTAATATAATAATAAAATGATAAAAATATGTGAATAATAATATAATACTAAAATGATAAAAATATATGAATAATAATATAATAATAAAATGATAAAAATATGAATAATAATATAATAATAAAATGATAAAAATATGTGAATATTAATATAATAATAAAATGATAAAAATATATGAATAATAATATAATAATAAAATGATAAAAATATATAAATATTAATATAATAATAAAATGATAAAAAGATATGAACATTAATATAATAATAAAATGATAAAAATATATGAATAATAATATAATAATAAAATGATAAAAATATATGAATATTAATATAATAATAAAATGATAAAAATATATAAATATTAATATAATAAAATGATAAAAATATATGAATAATAATATAATAATATAATGATAAAAATATATGAATAATAATATAATTATAAAATGATAAAAATATATGAATAATAATAAAATGATAAAAATATATAAATATTAATATAATAATTAAATGATAAAAATATATAAATATTAATATAATAATAAAATGATAAAAATATATGAATAATAATATAATAATAAAATGATAAAAATATATAAATATTAATATAATAATAAAATGATAAGAATATATAAATATTAATATAATAATAAAATAATAAAAATATATGAATAATAATATAATAATAAAAATATATGAATAATAATATAATTGTAAAATGATAAAAATATATGAATAATAATAAAATTATAAAAATATATAAATATTAATATAATAATAAAATGATAAAAATATATAAATATTAATATAATAAAATGATAAAAATATATGAATAATAATATAATAATATAATGATAAAAATATATGAATAATAATATAATTATAAAATGATAAAAATATATAAATATTAATATAATAATAAAATGATAAAAATATATGAATAATAATATAATAAAAAAAAGATAAAAATATATAAATATTAATATAATAATAAAATGATAAAAATATATGAATATTAATATAATAATAAAATGATAAAAATATATGAATAATAATAAAATGATAAAAATATATGAATAATAATATAATAATAAAATGATAAAAATATATGAATAATAATATAATAATAAAATGATAAAAATATATGAATAATAATATAATAATAAAATGATAAAAATATGTGAATAATAATAAAATGATAAAAATATATAAATATTAATATAATAATAAAATGATAAAAATATATGAATAATAATATAATAATATAATGATAAAAATATATGAATAATAATATAATAATAAAATGATAAAAATATTTAAATATTAATATAATAATAAAAATATAAAAATATGTGAATAATAATATAATAATAAAATGATAAAAATATATGAATGATAATATAATAATAAAATGATAAAAATATAGAAATATGAATATAATAATAAAATGATAAAAATATATGAATGATAATATAATAATAAAATGATAAAAATATATAAATAATAATATAATAATAAAATGATAAAAATATATGAATAATAATATAATTATAAAATGATAAAAATATATGAATAATAATAAAATGATAAAAATATATGAATGATAATATAATAATAAAATGATAAAAATATATAAATATTAATATAATAATAAAAATATAAAAATATATGAATAATAATATAATACTAAAATGATAAAAATATATGAATAATAATATAATAATAAAATGATAAAAATATATGAATAATAATATAATAATAAAATGATAAAAATATATGAATAATAATAAAATGATAAAAATATATAAATATGAATTTAATAATAAAATGATAAAAATATATAAATAATAATATAATAATAAAATGATAAAAATATATGAATAATAATATAATAATACAATGATAAAAATATATGAATAATAATAAAATGATAAAAATATATAAATATGAATTTAATAATAAAATGATAAAAATATATAAATAATAATATAATAATAAAGTGATAAAAATATATGAATAATAATATAATAATAAAATGATAAAAATATATGAATAATAATATAATAAATGATAAAAATATATAAATATTAATATAATAATAAAAATATAAAAATATATGAATAATAATATAATAATAAAATGATAAAAATATATAAATAATAATATAATAATAAAATGATAAAAATATATGAATATTAATATAATAATAAAATGATAAAAATATATGAATAATAATATAATAATAAAATGATAAAAATATATGAATAGTAATATAATAATAAAATGATAAAAATATATGAATAATAATATAATAATAAAATGATAAAAATATATAAATATTAATATAATAATAAAATGATAAAAATATATGAATATTAATATAATAATAAAATGATAAAAATATATGAATATTAATATAATAATAAAATGATAAAAATATATGAATATTAATATAATAATAAAATGATAAAAATATATGAATATTAATATAATAATAAAATGATAAAAATATATAAATATTAATATAATAATAAGTGATAAAAATGTATGAATAATACTATAATAATAAAATGATAAAAATATATGAATATTAATATAATAATAAAATGATAAAAATATATAAATATTAATATAATAATAAAATGATAAAAATTTATAAATAATAATATAATAATAAAATGATAAAAATATATGAATAATAATATAATTATAAAATGATAAAAATATATGAATAATAATATAATAATAAAATGACAGTCACATTGGTCTGGAAAAGGAGCCTGACCAGATATAGATACAAAGACATTTTGTCTGTTTTTCAAAATTCAAAATTCTATTATTTGTAATTTTAAAACAAATTTCCTCATCTTGGTTGTTATTATAACACTGTTTCGACCGTTTTTTCCTTTGGCCTTCTTTAGGTGTGTTGATATTGGTAATCGTGATTGAATTTTGAACGTAACCATTCATTGTAGTCTTTGAAGATACACTTGTTACACAATGTCGCGAAAATTTGGAGGAATTAAAATGCAAGGGAGATAACCCGGTTCTGAATTTCGTTTTCTGCAAAGTTGTTTCCCTTGTATCAGGTTGCTTTCATAATATTTTAGAAATAATAAATAACAGAAATACACAATTTGTAAATTTGTACACAAAAAAAGAAAAACGTATTAAAAACAAAGTATTTTATCAGTGATCGGTTTCAGATTTATTTGCTTCAATTCATCGTCAGTATTAGAGTTAGTTGAAAGCTTTCTAAATATTAACTACTGATTTGGTATGTCATTTTTTTTTTTACTCCTGTTTCCTTAAAATCGTCTTTTGTTGTTTATAAAATACTCCCTTTGCATCATATTCCATCAGATCATTTGTCTCACAGTCTGGAGCGACATTTTTAATTTCTACTTCGACTTCATTTGGTAATTACCTTTTTTTTTTTTTCTCTATTTTCCTCAAATTTTAATTTGCCATTGTTTACGTTGAAGGAATGCTGTGATTTCCAATTTCTTTCAGTATTTTTTTTTTTTTTTGACATAAGCATAACCACTTATCAAGGCCCAGAGACCACTCGAGGATAAAGGTTAAGAGTGTACAGTAGTCAATTGGACAATATAGTAATCGTTTGTAATAGAAATTTGGTAAATTTGTTAACTTAAGTGGAACGACTCACAAAAACTTGTGTACGTTGGACTTGAAGACAACCATATTATAGTCAGCTGGAAAGCAGAAAAACGAAAGACAATTCCAGAGGTGTGCAGTTCTAAGAAAGAAGCTTTCTACGTTTAGGTTTAGGTACAGATAAAGAGTGGGGAGAATTATTGATAGTGTTTTCAGCTAGACGAGTGTTTCTTGTGAAAGTTTAGTGGGGGGGGGGGAGACCATAGATCGGGACTTAGTCGAGCACTTGCCATGAAAATAACAATAAAGCAGAGACAAACTCACAACATCTCTTCTGTGAGGAAGAGGTTGCAGGGAAGAGAAAAGGACATCTCCTACGAGGCTGCAAAGTCTATTTTGAACTCTATCAAGGCAGGACAAGTCTTTCTAGCAGGTCCTGCCCAGATGTGGCAACAGTATTCCATCCTTGGATGTACCTGGCTCTTTTATGTTTCAAATAATCTTTAGTTTGTTGTTGTTGTTGTTCTTATTATTTCATCATGTGGCTTCAAGTTGAGATTATTTTGTTCCTGTTTCTCACTCCAACTGTTTGCTGGCTGCATCATATTACACACTGTTTGCATTGCATTTTCCAGGACTTATATTTTTAAGTTAAATTTTTTAATCACTCTACTGCCTTTATTCAGGATCGAACTCAAAACTACAAGATAATCTGTGAATAGAAACTGAGACTGGTATCACAGATTAAAAAAAAAAAATTTTTTTATACCAGATTATGAGATTTCTGGCATTCTTCAATTCATATAATCTTTTTAAATATTTTTTTGTCCAATCTTTTTATATTTTAATTTGTGGTTGACTGGTATTATTTGCTTATGTGGAAAATTTTCTGCATTCAAAGATTTTCCTTAATATTACAACTCCTCCTCCTACTCTCTCCTCCTCCTTCTCATCATCATTATGTTTATTATAAGTATTATCATTATCATTATTATTATTATAATTTTTATAATAATAATAATAATCATGATTATTATTATTATAGAAAATGTTTTTTTTTTTTATTTTACTCTGACAGACCAATTTCGTGAAGCAGAATATTACAAAAAATCATTAACCTTACTTCGCAACTACGCCCCGATTGAGAATTCTATTGGTCGACCAATCCGTGGAAGCAGCATAGATTTGGGAGATTACGATAATAATATAGTAGATGGAAAGAATGCAAAGGTTTGTTTCGAAATTTCTTTACTTTTTTCAATAAATTGTATGAAGCTGTTTTTTATGATAAATTATTATTTCAAGATGTTATTTTTCCTATCAGAATAAAGGTGCTTTTCAATCTTTTCAGTTGTAGCTTTTTGATATGATAATCAAATTTATATTTTGTAATGAGTATTATTATATAAAGAATCAAATTCATATTTTCTAATGAGAATTATTATATAAAGAATCAAATTCATATTTTGTAATGAGTATTATTATATAAAGAATCAAATTCATATTTTTATCTTTCATTGAAAACTGAAAAGATTTGTTTTTATTATTGTTTGGAATAATAATTGTCTACACAATGAGACGTTGGTATAAGAAAAATATTGAATCAAATTCACATTTTATAATCATCATCATTGTCATCACTGTTTATTGTCGGCATCATATTACTATGCACTGCTTGCATTGCATTTTCCAGGACGTGTGATATTTTTAAGTTAACTTTTTAAATCACTTCACTACCTTTATTCAGGATCGAACTCAAAACCACACGATAACCTGAAGGTACCAACCGAAACTGGTATCACTGATTTAAAAAAAAAAAAAAAGAATATATACCAGATTATGAGATTTCTGGCAGTCTTTGATTCATATAATCTTTTTGTATTATTTTGACTAATCTTGTTTTTATATTTTAATTTTTAATACAACTTTGGTTGGTCAGTATTTGGGTGATAAAAATTCAGAAACGTAACATGAAGAGCATTCCATAATTCTGCAGTTTAGCGGAACAACCTACTGGAATCTATTCATGCTGACTGCTTTCCTCCTACCTAGTGACCTTGATCTTTTCAAAATTAAGGCATTTCTTGTCTTTATGATAGTCATCTTTCGTTCCTATTAACTCCTTAAATCAAATGACTGCATGTCTTGTTTGGAGCAAGTTTCATAAAAAGATAATCATCAAAATAATTGTATTTTAGAATAATAGTATATTAAAATTGTTTTCCAAAATATTAAGATCCACGTTTTACTGTTTAAAATCCAAAATAGATTGTTGATCTTCTGCAAAGGAGAATTGAACCTAGTAATTCACTCTCATTTGTCCGTTCCCACTTTTCTAAAAAAATCACGCCTTGGATTTTTTCAAAGTTTTGCACAAACATTAGTCATCGTGAAAGTAAATGCTTGCCAGAATGGATTTTCCAGGATAACTCTGGTTCCCCCCCCCCTGGAGGTATTATAGGGGTAAAATTGTCCCCAAATCGTTCATCCGTTCATTTGTTTGCACTTTTCTCAATAACTTAGACTTTTTGAAATTTTGCGCAAACATTAGTCATGGTGAAAGTAAATTCAGCTTGTTCCATTTATGCATATTTTATTTTTATTAACTTAGAAATGAACATTAATATTTTGACATAATTTAATTTACTTGCAAAAAAAAAACCATATCGATTGTAATTTCTCTTTTGCACACCAAAGATATTTTATATAGTTAGACACCATTGTTTTTGTTCTGCAAGCATATTTCGTTTTAAATATGAAAAGACATTTTCTGTTTATTATATTACCGGCAGGCCATCAGATGTTGCCCAGTGATAAAATATGCATATTTTAATTAATGCACAAATTGAGAAACGTGCATGAGTATTATGTTTTTTCTAAACAGTTCGCTTCTTGTAATAGAAAAAATACTCAAGCTAAGATCGAAACCGAAAGGCAGTGAGGCGAGTATGATAACCATTAGACCAGCATGACACAATCTTTAAAATGTTTTTTCAAACATACTTATTCTTAACATAAGTAATTTATCATGTGAACGATTCATGCTTGCGTATTCGTGAAACAACAAACAGATAAACATCCGATGACTCCCACGTACCAATTTTTCAACTTTGACTCCTTTGCCACCCATTTTTTTGGGGAAGGAAATGGATTAAAAAGTTTTCCACATGTCTCAATATCATATATACTAAATTTCAAATCTTTACATAAATATTCGTTGAGTATATAGGTTGAGAAGTGTCTTCACACATACACACAAACACATTCTTACTTTTTTAGATATATAAATTAATGATTCTTTCTAAAATTCTAATGTACTTTTGCAAGGCATTATGATCAGTATCAGTAGTCCAATGTATTTCGCAAATGTGTGGCCAATCTAATTGCTCTCTTAAAAATCTTACTACAACTGACACATATCATCATATGCATCAGCAGGTACTGGCTCTTGTCCGTCCAAAACTGTTCATTTCTTTTCCTAACAGAATCTGCTGTGCCGGCCACCATCTTCTTCCAAGACACGCGTTATTCTGCCTTTTCTCTCCAGTTATCGTACTCATTGTTGTTCTTTAGATGTCTCTTGAACATGTAGCATATTAATCACGGTGTCCCAGCTTTCCTTGAGCCTTCTTTTAGTTTTCCATAGAAAATAGGTTTTGGTAGTCTGCTGCTCTCCACACATGTGACATATCCCGTCCACCTTAGATGACACTGGTGATCATTTCTTCAACACTGGGCATTACTGCCCTTTACAAGACTTGAAAATTTGATACATGGTCTTTCCACGAGATGTTGATTAGTTGCCGAAGACGTCTCTTTATGTGATGTCTGTAGGTGTAGTTATAATATAAACTAATATTTCAAGTTATTTTCTTCTTCTCTTGTCTGTAGCGACTCCTATTCAGAAGTTTCTGAAATTTACCTGCTACTGCTGATGACAATGGAGATATGTTCTTCATCAAGTCTAACACTAATCATATGTTGTAATTGGTGGCTGAGAATTCTGGGATCTTCAATTTGACTTCATTTTAAGCAAATAGATTATAAGACAACCAAAATGGCTACTTTTTATGAATTCATTTTCAAAAAATGAGAAAATTTGAAAATTGTAAATCAAAAATGATCTTGTTTGTTTTTATGTTTCATTAAAACTTGAAATATTAGTTTTCTACACAATAATATGCCGGAATTATTTCAAATTAGAATTCTACTTATATTATTTAACTAGCAGGGGTGCCTGGCATTGTCCTGGTGTTTGGAGGTGTGTGTTGAGCACAAAAAAAAGTGTTAGTAAGCAGGCGACACGAAGGCGTAAAAAAGTGAAAGAAAACGTGACATCTTACCGCTCTGCTATGAACCCATAGGAAGTGAAAAGCGTTCAAATTTATCGATATCAATCAAAAAGTTGACTTGTCAAGTGAATGAGTTCATGCAGATGCAAAAATGAATGTTGGCTGAAGGCCAGTTCAGCTTTCTGCCGTTTCCTTTATTTGTTTGTTTCCCCATGATGTTGAGGAAAACCAACTCCCCACAAAAAGGGAGTATCCAAATGAATAGCAATTGTCTGATATGAGGGTTTCCCCCCACATTGATCAAAGTTAATTGCTTTCTGGGCGTCCCGGCATGAAAGTCAGGAAGCTGCCTTCACTTTTGATTTAGTTTCGCTTTTATACGAAAAAGCTGAACAAACACGTGAGAGAATGGAATAGCGTGAATTTTATAAAAGTTGATCAGAATAAATGTAGAGACAACGTCCGTTTGCAAATCGTAGATATTATAATCTAGGGAGTATATAAAAAGTTATAAAATACAGTACCCCCCCCCACGAAAAAAGCCTTTCTTGGACACACAAAAACGCACGCGGCCTTCTTACCTTTTATATATATAGATGAGAATTTATATTTCTAATAAAACAATGAATTCTTAAGTAATCAATTAAAAAAAAAATATTCTTAAAAAAGTTTTCTCTTGCATCCCCCCCCCCCAAAAAAAAATAATTAGAAAAAGATTAAAAAAACTATGAATTTGATGTTTATTTTTCTTTTCGTTTTAGAATTTGTTCACGACCATGAAAAATTAGATATACAACACTTTTAAACAAATTTCAATAATCTTTCATTAACACTGTTAGATCTTATGTATAGTATTAACATATAAATTTTTATCATGTACAGAAAAATAGTGTAAATAAAATTACTTAGAAATTGAAATATGTTTTCATAAATATAAAAATTGATTTTTTTTACATATGTTATTAAAATTGAATGAACGCGTTTTATCAAAAAAATAAAAGAAAACCACATAATTATATTTAACAAAAAGTTAAAGAGGAAGTTAAATCTAATTGTAAGCAAAATAAGAAATAATAAATAACCACTCGCAGTGATCTCCCCTTAATAATGATCTCAGCAAGGGTTTGCACTGATTGCTATCATCTGTTGTAGTCGATGTTCGCACATTGACATACAAAATCAAAATGCGTAAATGTGTTTGTTTGCATATCGTCTGCGCATTCATTATCCTGAATAAAAACAAATAATTATATTTTGGACCAATCAGAAAACTTTCTGAATTTATTTTAAATGGTCTTTCTGGATGCTACCTAAATCCTGTAAAAAGCCAATTTTCTTTTTTTCAATAAACCGGTGGAACCTAGTTGACCCATGTCTATGGATTGGTGTCGTTGGGTGCCCCATTGTGGGTGCTCCCCTCAGCAACATTTTTCCACTCACACACACATATACACACACATTAACGAACACATAGACACACACAACTCATCACAATGTCAATGTATAAATTTCATTCATTGAAATATTCCCAATTTTTCTCACTTACAAAAACTCTGAAAATATTCACAAACAATCTATGTTTTTCCTATTGCTGTAAACTTCCATTTAAAACATATATAAAATATCTGTTTTGTGAATTTATGCCGTCTGAACTCATTATTTTATATTGTTTGCCCTGTGACAATGTTTCTCGTTTTTCTCACATTTGAATATAAACTTATAAACCTTTTTTACTGAAAATATTTCTCTGAATTCGGCTCATCCCAAAAATACTTCCTATGCTAAAAGGTAACAATCCTTGCGCATAGGAAAATAGTGCTGATATCACTATATCTTCCATACCAGATAGAAAAGAAAAAATATTTTGATATTTGTGTTATTGGATACTTATGTTATATCTTTTTGGCCTATGTATTACACGGCCACTCCTGACTGTTTTGGATTTCTCTAGTGTGAGACGTTTTTTGTGTTAGTATGTCCTATTTGTAATGAGGTGAGATTGTCACTGAAACAAACTTGTTTATGAGTGGATGTTTCTGCTGCTTTTATTTGGATTCTATTTCTTCTTTTTTATGATTCGTCTGAAAGTTGAAAGATGTAGGATCTCGATTCTGCACGTTTACTTTTTTATAATTGTTGCTGGTTTCCATTTCCCTGTTTGGTTATCAAATGTGTACATCTTGTCCAGGGACAAGTGGTGGTAGATCATAAGCTGCTCTATCATGATGCATTTTCTGCATATCCTGTCTGTGTTTCAGTTCTTTACGGATATGGTCAGTGTTGGAAAATCTTAGGGTTTTTTTTTTTTTTTTTTTTTTTTTTTTTACACAGTGATCACCACTTATCAAGGCCCGGAAGCCACTCAGAGATAAGGGTTATTGCAAGTACATTACATTACAGACCAATGGAGATTCGATGAAGTGTTTAATTAAGGGGGCGGTTCATTAGGAATTTGTTAACATTGGACTTGAAGACATTCAAGTTGTAGTCCGGAGGGAAGCAGGCAGACGGAACAGAGTTCCACAGGCGTCGTGCAGTTCTAAGAAAGAAAACATTTCTGAAATTAGGTGCTTATTATTATTTACTCACTAGGAATAGTCACACACGCCATCATCAAAGCCATATTACTGTATGTTTACCTAGATGACTTACAATATCATGTCTTTGAGAGAGGGTGTAAAGAAGAAAAAAAAAGTGAGTCCACTAGAAGTAATATAAGTAAAACATCTTTATTTTGCTTTTATTGTACGTGTTTTTATTTTATTTTATTTTATTTTTTAGTACGCTCTTAGATTTACTATAAAAGGCATCCGTCGTGTTCAAGGGCGATAACTCTACAAAGATAGTTACTAGAGTTATCTCCCATAAACACATTTTATTATTACCTCCCTTGACTTATATTCCATCATTTCAGTGTTTTACTTGTTTTTAGTTTTAGAAGTTGAAATTTTTTGCAACTATGTTTGCTCTCATCATGCGGTTATTCGATAATTTAGCTGTGCCATTTTCAGCTGATAAATACAAAATAATCCATAATGTGGAATCCAAAAATAAATAATCCATAAATGTGGAAAATAATTCTTTTTCGCAATCATATTTGGTGTGAATCCTCAAATAAATACTAGTGTATTAATCTTTAAAAATTCTCTGCAAAAACTCTGAAATCATTATATTTACAAACGTGCTTGAATTCCTGTTGGAATATGACTAACATTTTTTTTTTTTCTCCCCAGATTGCCATTCCTGTGACTGGACCAAAAGGCAAAGGAACACTTTATTGTTTTGCTAGTCGTCCAACTGTAAAGGACAGGTAACTCTTCCTTTCTTAAGTTTAAGAAAAAGTTTTTTATGCCATTGTGAGTTTGAATCTCGCGCTAGACAATTGTTTTTTTATTTGTTTTTTCTTTAGTATTTCAGTTATTTTGTGACTGATATCAATCATCATCATAAACATAGATGAACAATGTTTAATATGTGTTCTTAATAGTGATGGGACGATTACAAATGTTTTCCTGATTCCGATATAATTACTAATTTTGATTCCAATTCTTTGAAAATTTGTAAATATATAGATTTTTTTTTTTTTAGTTTACTATAAAAACCCAGGTATATTTTTTGCAAAAGTGACATACATTGGAGGTGATATGGGGGGGGGGGGCAGAGGGCATACATTACATAAATGGATTATGCTAACTTCTTTTTCAATTTTTTTGGTTGAAAATAATAAAGCAACAAAACATTTCGTTTTTTTCTGTTGCCTAAATTGATTATTATGATTTCTAGATTTCAGTTTTAAAATCAATGAATATTCATCATTTTATCACTAGTACCATGAAGTGTTGAAATTAAAGTTTGCCTTTGAACTGCCAAATAACATTAAATGTCTGTGCAAAAAAAAAGAAGTTTTTCTTCAGCTTGCAATGTTCTCGGCATAGGCAAAAACGAGAATTCTTTTTCTTTTCCTGTTTCGATGTTCATAGAAAATCTGTATTTCTTTCATTCCCATTGGCATGCGAATTAACCAAACGTTCAAACGACACTGAGTACACAAAAAAATGTTCTTACCAATGAAAGAAATACCGGCTTTTTTATATGACCAATTTTGACTGCGTCTTAATTTGCATATGTCACCTTTTCGTTTCCTTGTCGGGTTTTGAGTTTGAGTGTTGGTGACTTTTTACAATACACACATGCCACCCTTCGATGCTTGATTCTATGACCATTGTCGCATTTCTTCCCTCCCCTCATAATCACAATGGAACATTCTATTTAATAAAAACATTAAAAGAATCATTTTTTTTGGGGGGGGGGTTAAAATTGGACTAATTTTTTTCCATTACTGATTCCAATATCCCCAAAAGGTCTGATTTTTCTGATACCTGATTCCAATCAATCTTTAATAAGTTCAGAACTTCTAAGTAAACTGGTATAAAGGAGTATTTACACTAGTTATATATATATATAACATATATACTAGCAGTATTACCCGGCCTTGCTCAGGGGTTGCTTTGATATCTTTTTTATGCTTATTTTGATCTGTATCTTTGGAAATTCCAATAATTTTTTTTTTTTTTTTTTGTAATCCTAAAATTATTTTAGTAAATTTCGGTTATATTGACACCTTACTGATCAACGTAGCCCCCACACAGTGGATTCAACATGCCAGCAATAATTCAATTTCTCTGATTTGTCCCCTTAGCAGCTATTCTTCCAGTTCAAACCAACTACTTTGGTGAGGTTGGAGGTGGAACTGTATGCGAAAGAAACTACAAGATCAACATCAACTATCTATTCGTTGTAAGAATTTATGTGGTTGTCACTGTATAGTTCTATATTAGTCAACTGTATAGTTCTATAATTAATCAACTGTATAGTTCTATAATTAATCAACTGTATAGTTCTATAATTAATCAACTGTATAGTTCTATAATTAATCAACTGTATAGTTCTATAATTAATCAACTGTACAGTTCTACAATTAGTCGACTGTATAGTTCTACAATTAGTCGACTATATAGTTCTACAATTAGTCGACTGTATAGTTCTATAATTAGTCAACTGTATAGTTCTATAATCAGTCGACTGTATAGTTCTATAATCAGTCGACTGTATAGTTCTATAACTAGTCAACTGTATAGTTCTATAATTAATAAACTGTATAGTTCTACAATTAGTCAACTGTATAGTTCTACAATTAGTCAACTGTATAGTTCTACAATTAATCAACTGTATAGTTCTACAATTAGTCGACTGTATAGTTCTATAATAAGTCAACTGTATAGTTCTATAATTAGTCAACTGTATAGTTCTACAATTAGTTGACTGTATACTTCTATAATTAGTCGACTATATAGTTCTACAATTAGTCAACTGTATAGTTCTACAATTAGTCGACTATATAGTTCTACAATTAGTCAACTGTATAGTTCTACAATTAGTCAACTGTATAGTTCTACAATTAGTCGACTGTATAGTTCTATAATTAGTCGACTGTATAGTTCTACAATTAGTTGACTGTATAGTTCTGCAATTAGTCAACTGTATAGTTCTATAATTAGTCAACTGTATAGTTATATAATTAGTCAACTGTATAGTTATATAATTAGTCAACTGTATAGTTCTATAATTAGTCAACTGTATCTTTCTACAATTAGTCAACTGTATAGTTCTATAATTAGTCGACTGTATAGTTCTACAATGAGTCAACTGTATAGTTCTACAATTAGTCGACTGTATAGTTCTATAATTGGTCAACTGTATAGTTCTACAATTAGTCAACTGTATAGTTCTATAATTACTCGACTGTATAGTTCTACAATTAGTCAACTGTATAGTTCTACAATTAGTCAACTATATAGTTCTACAATAATCAACTGTATAGTTCTATAACTAGTCAACTGTATAGTTCTATAATTAATAAACTGTATAGTTCTACAATTAGTCAACTGTATAGTTCTACAATTAATCAACTGTATAGTTCTATAATTAGTCAACTGTATAGTTCTATAACTAGTCAACTGTATAGTTCTATAATTAATAAACTGTATAGTTCTACAATTAGTCAACTGTATAGTTCTACAATTAATCAACTGTATAGTTCTACAATTAGTCAACTGTATAGTTCTACAATTAGTCGACTATATAGTTCTACAATTAGTCAACTGTATAGTTCTACAATTAGTCAACTGTATAGTTCTACAATTAGTCGACTGTATAGTTCCATAGTCCACTGTATAGTTCTACAATAAGTTGACTGTATAGTTCTACAATTAGTCAACTGTATAGTTCTACAATTAGTCGACTATATAGTTCTATATTTAGTCAACTTTATAGTTCTATAATTAGTCAACTGTATAGTTCTACAATTAGTCAACTGTATAATTCTACAATTAGTCGACTGTATAGTTCTACAATAATCAACTGTATAGTTCTACAATTAGTCGACTATATAGTTCTACAATTAGTTGACTGTATAGTTCTACAATTAGTCAACTGTATAGTTCTACAATTAGTCGACTGTATAGTTCTACAATTAGTCAACTGTATAGTTCTACAATTAGTCGACTGTATAGTTCTACAATTAGTCAACTGTATAGTTCTACAATTAGTCAACTGTATAGTTCTACAATTAGTCAACTGTATAGTTCTACAATTAGTCAACTGTATACATCTACAATTAGTCAACTGTATACATCTACAATTAGTCAACTGTATAGTTCTACAATTAGTCAACTGTATAGTTCTACAATTAGTCAACTGTATAGTTCTACAATTAGTCGACTATATAGTTCTACAATTAGTCAACTGTATAGTTCTACAATTAGTCAACTGTATAGTTCTACAATTAGTCAACTGTATAGTTCTACAATTAGTCGACTGTATAGTTCTACAATTGGTCAACTGTATAGTTCTACAATAATCAACTGTATAGTTCTACAATTAGTCGACTATATACTTCTATAATTAGTCAACTGTATAGTTCTACAAATAGTCAAATGTATAGTTCTACAATTAGTCGACTGTATAGTTCTACAATAATCAACTGTATAGTTCTACAATTAGTCAACTGTATAGTTCTACAATTAGTCAACTGTATAGTTCTAGAATTAGTCGACTATATAGTTCTATATTTAGCCAACTGTATAGTTCTATAATTAGTCAACTGTATAGTTCTACAATTAGTCAACTGTATAGTTCTACAATAATCAACTGTATAGTTCTACAATTAGTCAACTGTATAGTTCTACAATTAGTCAACTGTATAGTTCTACAATTAGTCGACTATATAGTTCTATAATTAGTCAACTGTATAGTTCTACAATTAGTCAACTGTATAGTTCTACAATTAGTCAACTGTATAGTTCTACAATTAGTCAACTGTATAGTTCTACAATTAGTCGACTATATAGTTCTACAATTAGTCAACTGTATAGTTCTACAATTAGTCAACTGTATAGTTCTACAATTAGTCAACTGTATAGTTCTACAATTAGTCGACTATATAGTTCTATATTTAGTCAACTGTATAGTTCTATAATTAGTCAACTGTATAGTTCTACAATTAATCAACTGTATAGTTCTACAATAATCAACTGTATAGTTCTACAAGTAGTCAACTGTATAGTTCTAAAATTAGTCGACTATATAGTTCTATAATTAGTCAACTGTATAGTTCTACAAATAGTCAAATGTATAGTTCTACAATTAGTCGACTGTATAGTTCTACAATAATCAACTGTATAGTTCTACAATTAGTCAACTGTATAGTTCTACAATTAGTCAACTGTATAGTTCTACAATTAGTCGACTATATAGTTCTATATTTAGCCAACTGTATAGTTCTATAATTAGTCAACTGTATAGTTCTACAATTAGTCAACTGTATAGTTCTACAATAATCAACTGTATAGTTCTACAATTAGTCAACTGTATAGTTCTACAATTAGTCAACTGTATAGTTCTACAATTAGTCGACTATATAGTTCTATAATTAGTCAACTGTATAGTTCTACAATTAGTCAACTGTATAGTTCTACAATTAGTCAACTGTATAGTTCTACAATTAGTCAACTGTATAGTTCTACAATTAGTCAACTGTATAGTTCTACAATTAGTCAACTGTATAGTTCTAGAATTAGTCGACTATATAGTTCTATATTTAGCCAACTGTATAGTTCTATAATTAGTCAACTGTATAGTTCTACAATTAGTCAACTGTATAGTTCTACAATAATCAACTGTATAGTTCTACAATTAGTCAACTGTATAGTTCTACAATTAGTCAACTGTATAGTTCTACAATTAGTCGACTATATAGTTCTATAATTAGTCAACTGTATAGTTCTACAATTAGTCAACTGTATAGTTCTACAATTAGTCAACTGTATAGTTCTACAATTAGTCAACTGTATAGTTCTACAATTAGTCAACTGTATAGTTCTACAATTAGTCAACTGTATAGTTCTACAATTAGTCGACTGTATAGTTCTATAATTAGTCAACTGTATAGTTCCATAGTCGACTGTATAGTTCTACAATTAGTTGACTGTATAGTTCTATAATTAGTCAACTGTATAGTTCCATAGTCAACTGTATAGTTCTACAATTAGTCGACTATATAGTTCTATAATTAGTCAACTGTATAGTTCTACAATTAGTCAACTGTATAGTTCTACAATTAGTCAACTGTATAGTTCTATAATTAGTCAACTGTATAGTTCTACAATTAGTCAACTGTATAGTTCTACAATTAGTCAACTGTATAGTTCTACAATTAGTCGACTGTATAGTTCTACAATTAGTCGACTGTATAGTTCTATAATTAGTCAACTGTATAGTTCCATAGTCGACTGTATAGTTCTACAATTAGTTGACTGTATAGTTCTATAATTAGTCAACTGTATAGTTCTACAATTAGTCAACTGTATAGTTCTACAATTAGTCAACTGTATAGTTCTATAATTAGTCAACTGTATAGTTCTACAATTAGTCAACTGTATAGTTCTACAATTAGTCAACTGTATAGTTCTACAATTAGTCGACTGTATAGTTCTACAATTAGTCGACTGTATAGTTCTATAATTAGTCAACTGTATAGTTCCATAGTCGACTGTATAGTTCTACAATTAGTTGACTGTATAGTTCTATAATTAGTCAACTGTATAGTTCTACAATTAGTCAACTGTATAGTTCTACAATTAGTCGACTGTATAGTTCTACAATTAGTTGACTGTATAGTTCTACAATTAGTTGACTGTATAGTTCTATAAGTAGTCAACTGTATAGTTCCATAGTCGACTGTATAGTTCTACAATTAGTTGACTGTATAGTTCTACAATTAGTCGACTGTATAGTTCTATAAGTAGTCAACTGTATAGTTCTACAATTAGTTGACTGTATAGTTCTACAATTAGTCGACTGTATAGTTCTATAAGTAGTCGACTGTATAGTTCTACAATTAGTTGACTGTATAGTTCTATAATTAGTCAACTGTATAGTTCTACAATTAGTCAACTGTATAGTTCTACAATTAGTCGACTGTATACATCTACAATTAGTCAACTGTATACATCTACAATTAGTCAACTGTATAGTTCTACAATTAGTCAACTGTATAGTTCTACAATTAGTCAACTGTATAGTTCTACAATTAGTCGACTATATAGTTCTACAATTAGTCAACTGTATAGTTCTACAATTAGTCAACTGTATAGTTCTACAATTAGTCAACTGTATAGTTCTACAATTAGTCGACTATATAGTTCTATATTTAGTCAACTGTATAGTTCTATAATTAGTCAACTGTATAGTTCTACAATTAATCAACTGTATAGTTCTACAATAATCAACTGTATAGTTCTACAATTAGTCAACTGTATAGTTCTAAAATTAGTCGACTATATAGTTCTATAATTAGTCAACTGTATAGTTCTACAAATAGTCAAATGTATAGTTCTACAATTAGTCGACTGTATAGTTCTACAATAATCAACTGTATAGTTCTACAATTAGTCAACTGTATAGTTCTACAATTAGTCAACTGTATAGTTCTACAATTAGTCGACTATATAGTTCTATATTTAGCCAACTGTATAGTTCTATAATTAGTCAACTGTATAGTTCTACAATTAGTCAACTGTATAGTTCTACAATAATCAACTGTATAGTTCTACAATTAGTCAACTGTATAGTTCTACAATTAGTCAACTGTATAGTTCTACAATTAGTCGACTATATAGTTCTATAATTAGTCAACTGTATAGTTCTACAATTAGTCAACTGTATAGTTCTACAATTAGTCAACTGTATAGTTCTACAATTAGTCAACTGTATAGTTCTACAATTAGTCAACTGTATAGTTCTACAATTAGTCAACTGTATAGTTCTACAATTAATCAACTGTATAATTCTATAATTAGTCAACTGTATAGTTCTATAACTAGTCAACTGTATAGTTCTATAATTAATAAACTGTATAGTTCTACAATTAGTCAACTGTATAGTTCTACAATTAGTCAACTGTATAGTTCTACAATTAGTCGACTATATAGTTCTACAATTAGTCAACTGTATAGTTCTACAATTAGTCAACTGTATAGTTCTACAATTAGTCAACTGTATAGTTCTACAATTAGTCAACTATATAGTTCTACAATTAGTCGACTGTATAGTTCCATAGTCGACTGTATAGTTCTACAATTAGTTGACTGTATAGTTCTATAATCAGTCGACTATATAGTTCTACAATTAGTCAACTGTATAGTTCTACAATTAGTCAACTGTATAGTTCTACAATTAGTCAACTGTATACATCTACAATTAGTCAACTGTATAGTTCTACAATTAGTCGACTATATAGTTCTACAATTAGTCAACTGTATAGTTCTATAACTAGTCAACTGTATAGTTCTACAATTAGTCAACTGTATAGTTCTACAATTAGTCAACTGTATAGTTCTACAATTAGTCAACTGTATACATCTACAATTAGTCAACTGTATAGTTCTACAATTAGTCGACTATATAGTTCTACAATTAGTCAACTGTATAGTTCTATAACTAGTCAACTGTATAGTTCTACAATTAGTCAACTGTATAGTTCTACAATTAGTCAACTGTATAGTTCTGCAATTAGTCAACTGTATAGTTCTACAATTAGTCGACTATATAGTTCTATATTTAGTCAACTGTATAGTTCTACAATTAGTCAACTGTATAGTTCTACAATTAGTCAACTGTATAGTTCTGCAATTAGTCAACTGTATAGTTCTACAATTAGTCGACTATATAGTTCTATAATTAGTCAACTGTATAGTTCTACAATTAGTTGACTGTATACTTCTATAATCAGTCGACTATATAGTTCTACAATTAGTCAACTGTATAGTTCTACAATTAGTCAACTGTATAGTTCTACAATTAGTCAACTGTATACATCTACAATTAGTCAACTGTATAGTTCTACAATTAGTCGACTATATAGTTCTACAATTAGTCAACTGTATAGTTCTATAACTAGTCAACTGTATAGTTCTACAATTAGTCAACTGTATAGTTCTACAATTAGTCAACTGTATAGTTCTGCAATTAGTCAACTGTATAGTTCTACAATTAGTCGACTATATAGTTCTATATTTAGTCAACTGTATAGTTCTCGAATTTGTCAACTGTATAGTTCTACAATTAGTCAACTGTATAGTTCTACAATAATCAACTGTATAGTTCTACAATAATCAACTGTATAGTTCTACAATTAGTCAACTGTATAGTTCTACAATTAGTCGACTATATAGTTCTATAATTAGTCAACTGTATAGTTCTACAATTAGTCAACTGTATAGTTCTACAATTAGTCGACTATATACTTCTATAATTAGTCAACTGTATAGTTCTACAAATAGTCAACTGTATAGTTCTACAATTAGTCAACTGTATAGTTCTACAATTAGTCGACTATATAGTTCTATATTTAGCCAACTGTATAGTTCTATAATTAGTCAACTGTATAGTTCTACAATTAGTCAACTGTATAGTTCTACAATTAGTCAACTGTATAGTTCTTCAATTAGTCAACTGTATAGTTCTACAATTAGTCAACTGTATAGTTCTACAATTAGTCAACTGTATAGTTCTACAATTAGTCAACTGTATAGTTCTACAATTAGTCAACTGTATAGTTCTACAATTAGTCAACTGTATAGTTCTACAATTAGTCAACTGTATAGTTCTACAATTAGTCAAAAGTGGTGAAAAATTCCTTATCTTATGTTGCCGAGCATACTACTTGTACTACAGAACTATCTTTTTAAGGGGGAAAAAAAGATAACAATTTTGCAGTTTCAGTTTTCTTGGTTTTATGTAGTGTTCCTCTTTTTGTTTTACTTTTGTCGCAGTTTTTATTTGGCCGGTTATCGTTTGTAGTTTATGTGGATTAGTTTCTGCATTGAACGATTTTCCTTAAAATTCCACTGTTTAATATTATTAATATTATTATTAGTATTTTATTTATTCTATATTTTTATTTATTTTCTTTCCTTTCTTTTCAGTTGGCAAATTGATCAGTTGGATATCGAAACCCACAAAAATCATCAAAGATGGACTTTTTACAAATTGCCACAATCAAATTCACCAAAAACATAATTTATAAATTTGAGCATTTATAAAGAATAAGCAATTTTATTATTTGTTATCTAAACAAAATTAAAAAAAAAAACTAATTATTTTCACCCGAATATCATTTGTAACGGGAATGGTGTCGGAGATGATGATCACCACTCTTGTTAGATAAAAAAAAGATAATCTGTCTGACATGTGATGAACGTGACAACAATGAATGGAAGATATATTAATACGTACAAGAAAATTAGAAAATTAAAAAAACATGTCTAGGAAAGAGTTGTAGATGATGATGATGATGTTGATGCTGGCAGGATCAGGAACCGCTGCTAGTCATAAATGGTAGAATCTCTGCAGCTAGTTGTAATGGATAATGCTACTATAGTACATGCTGATGAGGGCAGAATGGTAACTACTGCTAGTATGGCAGGATAATTGCTGTTAGGTGTAGAGATGCTGCTGATAATATTGAATAGTCGCTGGCCATCTTGAATATTAAGGATTCATTTGTTGCAATATATATGATGACCTGCACAGCAGTGTTTCATAAGTCGTAATAGTTATTCTAAGAACAGAGCTGACATAGATGCATTTTTTTAAACAAGGGGTCACCATAGTCCACTTGAGGATAAGTGTACCGTGGTCACTGGGACAACAGTATAGTAATAATCAGTGGTAGAAATTTGATTATTTAAGGGGACAGCTTAACAAAACCTTGCTTACATTGGATTTGAAGATGACCATATTGTAGTCAGCAGGAAAGCACACCAGCAGAACAGAGTTCCACAGGCTGGAACTTCTAGGAAAGAAGCTTTGTTCATGGAATTTGTGTTTAGATTTAGGCACAGATAGGGAGTTGAGGAAATTGTTGATAGTGGTTGTAGATAGGTGAGTGTTTTTTTGTGAAAGTTTGACGAGTGAGGGGCCATAGATTGAAGCTCAGACGAGCACTTGCCATGAAAATGATTATAGAGCAGAAACAGGCCCACAATGTCTCTTCTGTGGGAAAGAACCTGCAGAAAAGAGAAAAGGGCATCACCTACTAGGTTTCATAGCTGGATTTGAATTTTGTCAAGACAGAATAGGGTGTTCCGTGCAGTGCCCACCTAGATGTAGCAACAGTACTCCATTTTAGGATATATCTGGCTCTTATACAGGCAGAGGATTGTATTGAGAGTGAGATACCTTCAGGAGCGATAGAATGATGCAACCATTTTTCTGGCGACCTTGACAACAGATTTAATGTAAGTTTCCCATTTCAGGTTAGGTGATGCTGATGGAGGTAAGAGAGAGAGCTACGCTTACTTGCAGTGGTAGATCACTGGAGAACAGGTGCTGCTGCTGCTGTTAGCTTGGTCGATTGTTGCAGAGTTGCCATTTCACCTAGCAACATTTCAAGTAAACAAACACAACTAACTTGAAAACCCCACCCTTTTTATACAGATTGATGAGCTGCTTATACTAATACTTTGATGGTGTCTAATTGGTCAGTGAACAGTGAGGTGTACACAGTGAGGTGAAATTTTGTTAGTCTTTGCCACATGTGCTGCAGCTGTAGAAAGATTAACATTCAGTTTTGTTGAAAGGAGTATCAAGCTGTAAACAGGAGTATGACACATTCACAAGCAAGAAAGATTGTTTAACTTGTTTTGGTTATTTAATCTTTCATGAAAATTTCATTTAAATCAATGTTTTAATTTAAACAATTTTTGAATGAAGTTTTTTTTCACTTTAAAAATTCAAGAAAAAAATTATTTTGACATTTCTGAATTTTTGAGATAAGGAGTGGTTATTTAGATTCTTCGGACTACTGTTTTCATCTTAAGTGTGATTAACGTTTCGTTTGATGTAACCTCTACCCTTCATGTGTCACTTGTTGAACTCTGGAATGTTTCTGTCGAACTCAAGAATTTGAACAAAATTTTGAATGGAACCCTTTATTTATTTCATAGGGGTAGCATTCTCTTGTTCCGTCAGCCATTACTGGATAGATATCCTAAATAATTTGCAACTGATTTTTCGGTTGCCCACACTGAGAATTGAACCTTCAACCTTCAGGAGATGGTCACTTTTACAATTGATTTTTCCAAGTACTCTAATTCTGTTCACAAGGCACTATGGCGCAATGGTTAGAGTACTTGGAAAAAAATCAATTGTAAAACGTGATATTCTCCTGAAGGTTGAAGGCTCAATCCTCAGTGTGGGCGATAGAAAAATACAATTGCGAATTACTTAGGACCTCTACCCAGTCATGGCGGACAGAACAAGAGCATGCTACCCCCGTGAAGTAAATAAAAAGTTCCGTTTGAAATTTTGTCCAAATTTCCGAGTTTGATAAGATACACCTGAAGAACATCTGAGGTTACGTCAACCAAAACATTGTGCAAATAGCACTCAAGATGAGAACAGTAGTCGGATAAATCCAAATTATCCGGAAAAATTATTTTCTTGGATTTTTAATGTGATGAAATATGTTGACAAATGATAGGCAAGCATTTTGGGTTTCAGAAAAAAAGAAATTCTGATTTTTATATTGGATTGCAAAAATGAATTTCTTTTGGCCGAAAAAAAATGAGTTTTGCTTGTCGACATATTTGTAAGCTGGTCACATGATTTTATAATTTTATCTTTCTATTTAATTGGAACTGATATTTCTAAAAAAAAAAATGTGATAGCTTTTTTATTTGTTATATGGGTGTCATGGCCTCCTGCAGTCTTGAGAGGCAACAGATACTCTGTGTATGAGTAACCTGTAATTGTGAAGCAAAGGTTGCACAATCTTTAACCACCTTTCTCCTGATTCAACATTGCCAAATTCTAGTGGCAAGGAGAAGTCTAGGATGACTGGAAACAATACCAAGATAAACGGAGAGCACATACAACATATGATATTCTCAAATGGTCACCTATTTTGGCGCTGACCAGATTCAAGTTCAATTTCCTTGATCTAATGGGAACCAGTGTGTCAATGTGATTGTGGCTATGGCATGTATGTAATTCCCCAATAAATATATAACATCTATGATTCACAATTTCATGAGTCCCTTAACCTTAGGGGGTCGTAGGGACACTGCATTATTGAACATTGCACCAGTTGACTTCATCTCTGTTGTTATGGACAAAGGCCTATGTCATGGCAAAACTCTCTCCTGCCCACTCCATAATGTTTTTCTGTTCATCTCTTTCTCTGCCTGCTTCTTCTCCTACCCTGCGCAGTTACTGTTGTCCGCTAAACCATTGGTTCTTGTCACGTGCTCATACCATTGAAGTTTTCGTTTTTGATGATAAATTCTTCAAAATGTTTCATGTGGAAGATGGCAGGTGTACACACTGCTCTATTATAAGATTCAAAGACATTAACCATATCAGCAGACATTTTGATTTAAAAGCTTTGGTACTTGTTTAGATTTGATAATTTTTCAAACCAATACTATGATCCAGTAGAAAAACAATTACAAGTGAAAATAGAATTTATCGAATATCAAATTTTATCATATGTTTTAATGGTAAGCAATTGTGCGACCAATGCAGGATGACAAATTGACTTATCTCCCTTGACTTAAAATGACTTTAATTAAGGGTCTTCCATTTTTAAACAGAATGGTATTATGGATGATATTTTTTTTGTTAAAAATACATCTAGCACATCTACTGGATCATTTTTCACAATTATTTGAATTTATACTAATTTTGACATCACAAATATGCATGTTATGTTTTTACCTTTTTTATTTGGAGAGAGAGAGAGAGAGAGAGAGAGAGAGATAGAGAGTGAGTTTCAAAGAAAGATGTTACACCTTTAGTTATTCTATCTTCTCATTCATATCCCCAGACAACGCCAAGTAATAGTTCATAGCTATAAAAGTTTTATTTATAAAAGACTTCTGTGATAAAAAAATAAGTCAAAACAAAAGATTGTGAATGTAAAACTTTTGGGTATTTTTAACTGTCGTTAACAGAAGAAAAAAAGGAACAGTCCAAAAACAAATAAATGTTTTGCATATAATAAGCTTTGAATTTTTTATTAATTTTTTTCATGAAAATCACTCCAGACAAGGTATTAAGCCACTTGATATAAGGAGCTAACAAAAACAGTAGATGAATGTCGCAAAGACAGGAGATGCTTAGTGACCTTAGTCTTGAAAAGACCAAAGTTATTTTGTTGGAAACCAGCAGGAAAAGAAGCAGTGAATTTAAAACAATCTTTTAACAAAACGAACATTTACTGTTAAAAACTGTAAGTTAGACAAGTTAAATTGTCTAGGCAATACATAGACAAAATTAACCCTAAAAATATAAAGAAATAAAATTATACCAAGTGAGTTTTCTTTGTTAGATATCAGAGGTTTTATTTGACATAAGAAAAACTGCACCATAATCTGGGGTGATTTTGGTCCAAATTAGGCACAATATGCTTGTAATCTTTTTAAATACAGTGCACACAAAATTTCTGCTGGTGTTGAATTATAAATAAAATGAGCAGAAACATGTATAACAAAGGACATTTTGTCAAATATTACATGCTTAGTAATTGTTAGCAGATATTCTACGTGACCAAAGTCACCCTGGCATGAGGTGACTTTGGCCTATTCAACATTAAAACAAGAGTGTGCACATTGATTTTAGTATACATTTTGAAATGACCAGTACACTCCATAACTTGATTATCAGACCACAAGCTTCATAAAATATGCACAAATTTAATATGTGGCATATGCTGATATGGTACTAGCCATTTTTCACTCACAAATGTTGAAAATGTTCTGTCTTTTGGTTTAGCATGCTTGGATGCTGTCCATTTGTCTTCGCTTGACTGTATCTGTGTCAGCATCTGAAGAGGAAGCAAACATTTCAGATATTGGATCTGCTGCTAGAGAACTGGGAGCTGGCACTATTTGAACCTCCAAATGTCTTGAGGATGGAGACTTGCTGTCATGGGGGATATCTTGAGGATTGTGTTGCTGCAGGCCTTGTTGAAATGCTATTTACCGGAGCAATTTCCAGTTTTTTTTGCTTGGCGTTGGTTGTTCCAAATTTTTCTCCATATCAAAGTCTTTTAAGCTCCAAAATAAACATGGACTCCAATGGGCTAGATGGAATTTGTTGAAAGCGTTTCAGAACTTGATACTCATCAATAAAATCAATAGCCAGATGCTGAAAAGGATCCAAAATGGATTAAACGACTGGAGGAGGGTCTTAAGAACTTTGGTTTTAGTTTGGCACATATTTGCTATTTTACTTAACATCTTGTTTTACAAGATGATTTTTATTTTATTTATTTTTTTATTTCATAGGGGTAGCATTCTCTTGAATTTTTTATTAATTTTTTTCATGAAAATCACTCCAGACAAGGTATTAAGCCACTTGATATAAGGAGCAAACAAAAACAGAAGATGAATGTCGCAAAGACAGGAGGTGCTTATTGACCTTACCCTAAACAAGGCACATTGCCACTTTGGTGTAGGGGGCTACTATCAGGGGCAACAACTACTGGGGCACTATGTTGGAATTTGGGCAGCAAGATGTCGATTCACGTTATACTTGAACTTCTGCCTGTCAGTACAGGTGGGGAAGCAGGGATCTGGAATGGAATTCCAGAGTCTAGCGGTTCTGGGGAAGAAACTACTGGAGTAGAAAGATCTTTTATATCTAGGGATCTCTACTGTGTGGGGGTGGGATTTAGCTGCCTGTTGGGTTTGTTGAGGGTGTCTATGTCGTGGGGGCATAAATGTCTGCAGTTCGCCAGAGCATTTACCATTAAAATACTTGTACAACAGACAGAGAGATGATACAGGCTTGTTACTCCTGGATGACAATTTTTCAGTGATACTGAACATGAAGCTGAGTATGAACAAGAAAGAGTATCTGTGGATTATTAAGTGCAATTGGAAAATTCTTTTTCCTTTTTTTAAATTATATTTTCACCCCAAACAAGGCACATTGTCACTTTGGTGTAGGGGGCTACTATCAGGGACATAAGCTACTGGGGTACTATGTAGGGAGTTGGGTAGTAAGATGTCGGTTCACGTTACACTTGAACTTCTGCATGTCAGTACAGTTGGGGAAGCAGGGAGCTGGAAGCCGGAATGGAATTCCAAAGTCTAGCGATTCTGGGGAAGAAACTACTGGAGTAGAAAGCTCTCCTACATCTAGGGATCTCCACTGTGTAGGGGTGGGATTTAGCTGCTTGTCGGGTTTGTCGGGGGTATTTACGTCGTGGGGGCACAAGTGCTTGCAGTTCTTCAGAGCATTCGCCATTAAAATACTTGTAGAACAAGCAGAGGGACGCAACATCTTATCGATGGGACAGAGGCTGAAGCTTAGATGACAGTTCAGGACCTATCAGGTTGGAGACTCTCTTTTGGACCTTGTATAGGAGCGAGAGACTAGTAGCAGATGCACCAGCCCAAATATGACAACAATACTCCATACATGGGCGACTGGTGACCTTATAGAGGTACAGGATACTTTCGGCGTTAGTAGCTTTCTAGCATGGTAGAGAGAGCCTACCTCCTTCGCAGCGGTCCTGGCAATGCTCTCAATATAATTGTTTCAACTCAGGTTCCCTGTGAACGTTAGGCCGCATTGAAATAACTTATTGTTTTTTATATGGTTGGGTGTTCCTTTATTGAACACTAGTTGGATGCCCGACATTACTCGGTGGTATAATATGCTTATACATGATTTATGCAGATTGCATATGAATTATTATAGAATCAATCTGCTATTGATTATTATATATTATGAGGAATAATTTGCCCCGTGGACTAATCTCCCCCCCCCCTCCCCTCAAATAAAAATTATAATATCATTCATTGAATGTTAAAATTCTTTAAAATCGAACTGCCTGGTGTTGCCCGGGTGTTTGGAGGTGTGTGTATGTGTTGGGTGTTGGGTGGGAGGGGGTAGATAAAAAAAGATGTTAAAATTCTTTAAAATCGGAAAAACAAACAAACAAACGGTGAGGTCACTCATTCTTAAAACTTTATATACTGTCTAAATTATAATATCTATGAGTTATGTAAGGAGGTCACGTCTATCTTTAATTTGGCCGACTTTTACATGCTATTTTCTAGATTTTTTTCGATCGCCACGTTTTTGTTTCGCTTTTCAGCATAAAAAAGCGAAACTGAATCCGTAGCATCAGCTCGTGACAGGGGCGTCCAGAAAAGCAATAAGGTTTGATCAATGCAGGGGAAACCACTTATATCAGAAAATTGCTATTCATTGGGACACTAGGGAGCTGGTTTGCCCCCACCCCCCAACATCTTGGAGAAACAAACAACCAAAGTTAAGGAAAGAAAACAAAAAAAAACTGCCTCGTAGCAGAACTTAACTGCAGAATATGTTTGACCTCATTATCATTCACGCACCTGTCGATTAAGTTTTAATTATTAAACTAAATCACATTTCTGTTACTCTGCCATTGTGGGCAAGTGGGTAACATGTTAGGATTTTTTTCTATTTTCGCCGCAAGGTTCCAGGTTTGATCTTACCTACCTACCAAAACTTTTTTTTTCTTTTACCACACAGGCGACACCACGCAGTTCGCTGTTTTTTGTTTTTTTCCAATTTTAAAAAATTTTAACATTTTTTTTATCTACCCTCCACCCAACACGCACGCACACACACACACACACACACACACGCGCACACACACACACACCTCCAAACACCCAGGAAATGCCGGGCACCCCTGCTAGTATTATATAAAAGTCACTTTGTGTGTGTATGAGAGAGTTCCTTCCTCATAGATTCCGAAACGGCTGAGCCTATGTTTTGCAAATTTCACATAAATGTAATTTATATGTCTGGCAGTGTTCTTAGATATGTTTTGTACAGAAATTCATACTGTATGTACCGCGCCAAGTCTAAGAAGGCCCTGGTGAAAAATCGTAACTGATTTGTTAGGTGAACAATAGAAACCAGACAATTCTTCTTCTTCTTATTATTATTATTATTATAAACAACTGCAGCAACAAATTGTCACTCGGGACAAGATCACAGTGTAGTATCTGTTCTGATGCTACACTTCACCTTTTCTGTTCTTGGTCAGTGGAGGAGAAATCCTTCATGACGGAGACAATTTTAATTTTTGTTCCTATTTACTCCTTATTGGGGAGCTGGATTTTCTTCACATTAAAAACCGACCTTTTGTCTAACTCTACCCTCGTGGGAAGGCAAGTAAATAGGAACAATAATAACTGTGTATTATCTTCTCTTCTTCTTCTCTATCTTCTCTTCTCTATTCTCTTCTATCTATCTATCTATATCTTCTATCTTTCTATATACATAAAATATACTCAATTTTCCCTCTGATTTTGACCTTAATAGGATTAAAAATCAAGACATTCCATACAAATGTAATATGCACAAACTTCAGCACATTACTTGAGGTGTGATATAGGGCTATTACCTCTACACTTGCTCTATAATCGTACATTCCTATATTTTTTCTGTTGAGAGTTCACTGCCAAAATCCGTTAGAATCAATGGAAGTTGTGAAATCTTTTCTATTAAATTCTTCCTTCCTACAACAGTTAAATATTAATTTTTTATAACAGTTGAATATTAATTTTTTTTTACAACAGTTAAATATTAATTTTTTTATAACAGTTAAACATTAATTTTTTATAACAGTTAAACATTAATTTTTTTACAGCAGTTAAATATTAATTTTTTTACAACAGGTAAATATTAATTTTTTTTTACAACAGTAAAATATTAATTTTTTTTACAACATTTAGATATTAATTTTTTTTCAACAGTTAAATATTATTTTTTTTTACAACAGTTAAATATTAATTTTTTTTACAACAGTTAAATATTAATTTTTTTTACAACAGTTAAATATTTTTTTTTCAACAGTTAAATATTAATTTTTTTACAACAGTTAAATATTAATTTTTTTACAACAGTTAAATATTAATTTTTTTTACAACAGTTAGATATTATTTTTTTACAACAGTTCAATATTAATTTTTTTTAAACAGTTAGATATTAATTTTTTTACAACAGTTAAATATTAATTTTTTTTACAACAGTTAAATATTAATTTTTTTACAACAGTTAAATAATAATTTTTTTACAACAGTTAAATATTAATTTTTTTTACAACAGTTCAATATTAATTTTTTTTTACAGCAGTTAAATATTAATTTTTTTTTACAGCAGTTAAATATTAATTTTTTTTACAACAGTTCAATATTAATTTTTTTTTACAACAGTTAAATATTAATTTTTTTACAACAGTTAAATATTAATTTTTTTTTACAACAGTTAAATATTATTTTTTTTACAACAGTTCAATATTAATTTTTTTTTACAACAGTTAAATATTAATTTTTTTTACAACAGTTTAATATTAATTTTTTTACAACAGTTTAATATTAATTTTTTCTTACAACAGTTAAATATTAATTTTTTTTACAACAGTTTAATATTAATTTTTTTTTACAGCAGTTAAATATTTATTTTTTTTACAACAGTTTAATATTAATTTTTTTTACAACAGTTAAATATTAATTTTTTTTACAACAGTTAAATATTAATTTTTTTTTTACAACAGTTAAATATTAATTTTTTTTTACAACAGTTTAATATTAATTTTTTTTTAACAACAGTTAAATATTTATTTTTTTTTACAACAGTTAAATATTTATTTTTTTTTTTACAACTCTTAAATATTTTTTTTTTTTTTACAACAGTTAAATATTAATTTTCCGGTCAAAATAATTATACCATCATGATTATCGCATTTCGATTTGTAAAATATCTATTTTTCACGAAAATCGATTAGGAATAATTCCAATTATGACTGATTTAAAATATTTACCAACGAAGATCGAATTTACTCTATTTTCAAATGTAAACAATGCATTTCTATATGAAACTCTTAACGTCCCATTCGTAAACACATACATTACGGATGAAACAGGGAAGCCATCATATGAGTTAATCAGCGTTTGTTTTTATAGAGACTTACAGATTTGCATATTATATGAAATGTGAATGAATTTGGTGAGTTTTTAATTACATCCCAAACATAAACTACTCCTTTTTTTCGAGTAGGGGCTGATGATTCAACTCAGATGATGACGTCATTTTTTCGAAAGCAATTACTATTATTGGGAGGGGATCTTTTTTAATTCTTCTGGACTTACAACTAACAATTTAATAATTCTTATTATAAGGCAATTCAATAATTCTTATTCTGACGTGGGTACTATTATACTGTTAAGGATTACGGACCGTCTGGAAATAAAAACGTTGCTATTTAGAAACCCATTCTTAATATTGGGAGGGGATCTTTTTTTAAATCTTCTGTACTTACAACTAAAAATTGAATAATTCTTTTTATAAGGCAATTTAGTAATTGTTAATATGAGGAGGGTAGTATTATGTTATGTTAAGGAACAGGAGAAATCCTTCACAATTGAGACAATTTTTATTTTTTGTTACTTTTCTCCACATTAAAAAACTACCCTGGTGTAACTATGTCCCGTGGGGAGGCATTGTAAATAGGAATAATAATAATAAGAAGAAGACGAGGAAAAAGAAGGAGAAGAAGCTGGCAACAGTACTTTAAAACGAGAATCACAAACATTAACAATTCCTCTCTCCTAAGAATAAAAATATATTCAAAATCAAATTAAATTTCCTCGTTTATATGATCCCAAGCAACGCCGGGTAGCCCCACTAGTATGAAATATTTTGAAAGTCGATGACATAATTTGGGATTATGTACTTAATATGTAAAGAGCTGCTTTGTGTAAAGATTGCTTTTCTAATAGCATTGGATTACTAATTTCCTTGGCCCATTTCTTGCTCTGCATTGGCTTGTTTAGTTTGGGCCTCTTGATTCCTTGGGAAACATATTGTGCAACGACACTTCTCCAACAGACCCGGTTCTGGCTGGTCCTCTTCGGTCTAGTTCTTTGGTCTAGTTCAGCTCATGCCATTTCGGCAGCCCTGGTCTCAGCCTCAATGCTTCTTTTCCATGTCTGCCTCCGCTGACCAATTTTATGCTTGCTTTGTGGGTTCCATTCAAAGGCACGCCTGGTGATGTTGGATGCAGGCTTCCGCAAGGTGTGGCCAATCCAGTTCCATTTTCGTTTTTGATCTTTATCTCTATTAGGGTTTGGTTGGTTTTGTCTCACAGTTGTTCATTGGAGATGGTACATTGTCTTGTACTGATCTTATTTTGTTTGCCTCTATTTGATCTATCGTATTCTGTTGCTTGAAATAGGAAAGGCCAGCAATCGTGTTCCCAATTTTGGTTTTCAAAGAAAACTTAACTTGGGTCTTTTTAATGTAACACCTCCTTGAGGAGGTGGTTAAGGACTCTTATTTCTCTGGATTCTCGACACGTGTTGTCTAGACTCCTCGGAGGTTGTTACATGAATCTGGTATGCTGAAAGCGAATATCGAAGCGGCAGGCAGGAAGAAAGACAAACAATTTTAGTCCATCTACAGAAGCTTAATTTTCACAAAATTATGTACAAAATGTTTTTACAATTCTCATTCAGATTTTGTAAGTTCTTTTCAAAGTCTCAACTCTCTTCACAGACAGCGATAGACGGATGGATGAAGTAGGTGGAGGGGGCCCCTCTCCAGGGAACGGCGGATTTATACGACCTGTTCTCCCCGAATTCAACACGCAATCTGCTTTGAAACTCTCCACTCACTCTGCGACTCAACTCTCTTCACAGACAGCGACCGACGGATGGATGAGGTGGGGAGGGGTCACGTTTCTTCTTGGATTCAACAAGTAATCTGCTTTGAAACTCTCCACTCACTCTGCGACTCAACTCTGGCTAATTTTCGCAGGACAGTCGTATACATAGTAAGGTATGTGGAGGGGATGGAAATTCTCCTCACCCAATAAGATTTCGCCACAAAATCTCCACAAAATCCTAAGCCCCAGGTCCCTGGGTGGGCACCATTCCCATACCTGAAATCTTCTCACGATTTTCAAGATCCAACCCTGGGTTTATTTAAGGCCAGGCAATGTTATAAGTGAAATTTCCTGTTATCAACTTTTAGCCGTAAAAATATATTTCTCTGGTTTTCAAACAATATCTATTTTGACATGAAATAAAATATATATATTTATCTTCTCTATCTTAAATCCTTGGATTATCTGGCGTCACCCGGGAATAAAAAGCTACTTCAGCGTAGTTCTAACACTCCTCAATGGGGGGATTACGTTACACTGAACTCCATGGATTTTATATTTGTTTAGTATCATTTCTTCATGGTTTTGTTGGCATAAGTGGTAGCACCAGGCTTAGACTTATTTAATCTGTGACTTTCTCACAGAGAAATCCTTCTGGCTTACCTCTTCTGCAGGCGGTTAGACACAAGGTCAGGCATAGTTTCAAAAAGCCAATGCGCTAGATGCTGCATATTTAAAAAAATACATTGGAAAACAATAGGCTATTATGCATATTGTACATGATAAATGTTTACAATGAAGAATATTAATCAATATTTGTTTAATTACCTATAATTTGGATGTCAAGTATTTCATAAACATGTTTAGATCATAATTGTGAAGTTATGCTATTGATTTTTCAAACCTCTTTCATCAATTCAGTTGAGTCCAAAGTTATGTTATAGTTTTTGTTTTTGTTAATAATGAGAAACGTGTAAAAATCGACACTAGCGCACAAATACATGTGTTTGGTGACTTTAATGTCCACCACAAAAACTGGCTCGGATTCTCTACTTACACAGATGCAGCGGGCAGCACAACCCATAGCTTCGCTATATCTCACTCCCTATCACAAATTGTTACGTTTCCAACCCGTTTCCCTGACCAGGAAGAACAACACGCATCACTTCTAGATCTGTTTTTGATCACAGTTCCCGATGACTGCATAACGAAGGCCCACAGCCCACTCGGGAACGCTGATCATGCAGTGATAATGGTTGAAATCGCCCTAAACTCTAGAGCCAAAACTGAAGAGCCAGTGCTCAAAACAACGAGATATTATAATAAGGCCGACTGGGAAGCCATCAGGGAACAAATTAGAGATGCTCCATGGAAAAATATTTTCTCTCTCCCTGCTGAACAATGTGCAAACGAGACCACTGACTGGTTCAAAACTGCAATCGAAGCGCATGTTCCCATGCGGAAATTTTATAGTAAGCCCCACTCTCCCCAATGGTTTACATCGACTTGTGCAACTGCCATTGCTCAAAAGCAGCATGCATACCGTAGGTTTAACCGACATAAGTCCAGTTCAAACAGACTGAAGTATATAGAAGCTAGAAATAACGTTAAGAAAGAAATAGCGACAGCTAAGAGAGAATTTACGGAAACCACTAAAAAGCGCATCGAAGCACAAAAACTAGGAACTCGAGACTTCTGGAAAATCTACAACAGTGTAGTAAATAATGGGCAATCAACAATTCCCCCACTAACCAACAATCACGAGGTTGTCTCCTCAGCAACCGACAAGGCTAACATGCTTGCCAGTCGGTTTGCCTCAAACTCCATACTGGACCCTTCCAACCACCCCCTACCTGACTTTCCTATGCGGACAGACGCCACACTAGACGATCTGAAAACCACCCCTGCTCAGGTGCATGCTATCATAAAAAACCTTGACACCTCAAAAGCATGTGGACCCGACCTCATCCCAGCTGTGCTATTAAAAAAGTGCTCAGCCGAAGTAGCTCCAGTTCTCTCCAAACTCTACAACAAATGCCTTAATGAAGCTTGCTTTCCGGGCTGTTGAAAAACTGCTTCTGTTGTACCAGTATTCAAGAATTCTGGCGAAAGGACAGACCCATCAAATTATCGCCCCATTAGCCTCCTCCCACTTTTTGCCAAAATATTTGAGACCATAATTAACCATGCTCTAGTCCATCATCTTACAGATGCTAAACTACTGACTGACAAACAATATGGATTTAGACAAGCCCGTTCCACAGCAGACATCCTCATTGTAATCTCTGAACGTATATACCATTCACTGGACAAAGTGGGAGAGGGCAGAGCGGTAGCTCTAGATATATCTAAGGCTTTTGACAGGGTATGGCATGAGGGTCTCCTCAGTAAAATCAGATCATACGGTATCACTCGTAGAATACTTAACATAATTAAATCCTTCTTAGATAAGAGAAAAATCCAGGTAGTCCTCGACGGTCGTACATCTAAACAATATGATATAAATGCGGGGGTGCCCCAGGGTTCTATCCTTGGACCTCTATTGTTCCTGATATTCATAAATGACCTCCCCGACAACATTGCCTCTGAGATGGGTATATATGCTGATGACACTACACTCTATGGCAGACATGACAGGAAGACGAATGAACACATTTCTAAAGAAATGGCAGAAACACTAGAGGAAAACCTCCAATCTGTAGTGGAATGGGGACAAAAGTGGTTGGTCGCGTTCAATGCTGCCAAGACTAAACTAGTTTCATTCAATAATTACAAGAAACCCTCTCTACCACCCATAGCAATGGCCAACGACTCTTTATCTGAGAGTCCATCTTTCAAACTCCTTGGCCTAACGTTCACAGGAAACATGAGTTGGAACAATTACATTGAAGACATTGCCAGGGCCGCTGCAAGAAAGGTAGGCTCTCTCTACCGTGCTAGAAAACTACTAACACCCGAAAGTATCCTGTACCTCTATAAGGCCACCATTCGCCCATGTATGGAGTATTGCTGCCACATCTGGGCTGGTGCATCTGCTACTAGTCTCTCGCTCCTTGACAAGGTTCAAAAGAGAGTCGCAAACCTGATAGGCCCTGAACTGGCATCTAAGCTACAGCCTCTGTCCCATCGACGAAATGTTGCATCCCTCTGCCTTTTCTACAAGTATTTTAGTGGTGAATGCTCTGACGAACTGCAATCACTTGTGCCCCCATAACGTGAGCACCCTCGACAAACCCGACAGGCTGCTAAATCCCACCCCCACACTGTAGAGATCCCTAGATGTAAAAGATCTTTTTACTCCAATAGTTTCTTCCCCAGAACCGCAAGACTCTGGAATTCCATTCCAGGTCCCTGCTTCCCCAACAGTACTGACGTGCAGAAGTTCAAGTGTAACGTGAACCGACACCTTGCTGCCCAAATCCCTACATAGTACCTCAGTAGTTGTTGCCCCTGATAGTAGCCCCCTACACCAAAGTGGCAATTTGCCTTGTTTGGGGTGAAGATGTAATAAAAAAAAAAAAAAAATAAAAAATAGTATAAATGAGAATGTTTAATGTTTAGGCAAATTAGAAGTAAATAGGACATCAAAGCTATAGTTATTTTGTAGCAGCAGCAGCAGCAGCAGCATGTATTAACGGCTTAAGATTCAACTGGACCTTTTGCCCTGGATCGTTGAGAAGACAAATAAGCCAACATGACTACATCTGCACACAGACTTCAATGCGCTAAACACTATCTTCATTAGTATGACTTGTAAGAAAAAAGATTATGTATTGGGAAGAGTTTCTGTGTAGAAACGATTAATTATTAGACTTGTTGAAAGAGAGAGTTTATGGATACATGTTGAAGCTAGTAATCAAACTATGCGTCCAGATATTGATGGGGACAAAAGATTAGAGAGTCCTGTGAAAGAAGGAGACTTCATGTGTGTACTGCATTGAAGCCAATATATGAACATAACCATATTGGTTTGTTTGTTTTCTCATTGACTCATGGTCAAAGGCCAGGGCAAAGTTGTAGTCCAGCAGAGGAGTGTGTTCTTAGGCAAAGCAGAGAAGAAAGAAGGAGAATTGTCGTGTGTTTAACTTTTTATAAACTCGGTTATGTGGTCAACACACCTGAGTGATGGTCTTTGATTAGACAGGTCAGAAAGGAAGTTGACTGCTATAACCAATCATCACTTAATTGTTATAAAAACATTTTCTATATCTTAAATCGCAAATACATGCTGCTCCTGCTGTTACGATTTTGTTAACGTAATGTTATAAAACCGCCCAAATAGGTCAGTTGTTTGAAAATCAGGTAGAAGACCTCAAGATTTCACTTTCAAAGTTTGTTTCTAATTATTAAGTTCGCTTTATTTATTAGGAATTTATTATTTACTATTAATGCAATATTCTTTATTTTGAAACTACTAAAGATTTTATATTTCAAAATTCTACATTGCATTTATGACATTTTAAAAAAATGTAACTGACGGACGGACAGACGAAAACTCTATGTATATAAGATATCCTATTAAACTTCCAAGAAATAAACATACTTTAAAAAAATGTGTATATTTATCTTCACAATCGGTTCAAGATATTAAGTGTGTATGCAAAGCAAATTTTTGTTTTATTTTTACATGAAAGATAAAATATTTGTGTATAAAATTAAAGAAAATTTCATTAAGAGGAAAAATAACTGGACTTTATTTATTTTATTAAAACTTCTGAGTCCGGATAATGCATATGTTCTCGGTTTTTTATAACTACGAAACATTGAAACCTTGGCAAGTAATACAAGGACTAAAGGGAATTAACTTTTAGATGAAAATAAAAGGAATAAGGGAAATAACTTTCGGAATATAATCAATAAAGGGAAGTAACTCCAAAACACCTTTAATCTTTATTATTATTAAATCATTTTTTTGAATAAACAATTAATTTGGCAGTTAATTCATTGTACTCTTCAGTTACAAAAATTGAAAAGTCGAACAACGCTGTGACTGAAATATATAATATCTACGTTTATTTACTTTTATATTGCAAATGAATATAATAGAGCGCGTTGAAGGCAGCCATCTTGAATTAAAATTTTTTTTTTTTGAATTTTAGAAATGCCAAAGGGAGATAACTCCAGTTAAAGCGCTGACACCCATTCCCATCTTTAATACTAGCTTTTCTTCCTAAAAATCGAACATTTTGCTCGGTATCATAAATTGTTTTTTCGCTGTAAAAAAAAAACAAAAAAACTACTTGATAAAATTAAGTGGAAATTTTTTTTCGGAGAACTTCGTTCCATAACGTATACATACAAATTAAACTTTTTTTTCGATATTTTCATTGTTTTAATGTCTTGACTAAACTGTACAAGTACCATATTTTTTTTGAATATTGTAAATAAATATTATCGTTTTATTAATATTTCTATTATGTGCTAATAGCTTTTAGACTACTTATGTAAGGGAGATTAATTCAAATCTTGTCGCTCCATCTCTTCACAGCGGCGTGCGGTTTCATTACCAACACTGAGCACTGAGGTCTTCGTCCGTGCAGTTGGGCCCCAGTGGGCAAGATGTTAAAATGTGCTCGATGGTCTGAACTTGGGCACCACAGGGGCATTCAGCAGTTGTAGAGTAACCCGCCCACGCCCACCGCCCACATAAGTAGGTTGTCGCCAGTTTTTGCAACTTTTGCCCTTGCCCTATTCAGAGTAACCCACTCCGAACGGGACAGGTGTGTGCCAGGTGGTAAGGTTTCACTAGGCTCTGGCAGTGCTATATTTGTAGACTGAGGGTCTACCTCACCCCACATCTGCAGCCGGTAAGAGGATGTAGGAGTGTCCGGTAGTTCCTCCACTATGGCAAAGCTTCGCGGGGACACAAGTAAGGGAGATAACTCTCATTCACTAAGCAAAAAAAAAAAAAAAGCATTTTTTGTACGAGATAATTTGGGACGCCGAATTAATCGATACGAAATCATTTTTACTTGAAATTGTTTTATTGTTCGGTAGGTATCTCTAACGCGCGCCACAGTCTTAATGTAACACGATGTAATTGTAATTTAATTTAATATTATCATCCTAACTTTTCTACCATTTAATAGAAAAAGCTTCAAATAAACTGCTAATATTTAAAAAAAAATAAATTTTACAGCATACAAAAATAATGAAAATGCGAGACAAAAATCGTGTTTACATTATCGACGTGAAGTTATCCCCTCACACTTTGTGACCATTAACATTTCTTCATATTTTGGAAACTACTCGCTTGCCGTAATTTTAAACGTCATTTCCGCTTTCAGTGGCCCGAAAACATTTAAAAGTGGTAATTTTAAAGGAATTTTCGAGAGTGGAGTAATAGGTGTATCAGAATTTTTGTAGGAATTTTTGACACCCCTAACACGAAACTGCAAATAAAATATAAAAAACTCGTAATTTATCTTTTAAAAGTGGGTTGTTTATTTTCTTTATGGATTATACTTCCAAAATAAACTATTAAAGTTGTTTTAAAAGTAATAGAAATATTTTTTTTTATTTTTTAAAAAACAGTAATGAATTTTACAAACTCAATATTTTTCAATTTTTAAACATTAAAAATCTATCAAACTTTTCCTATTGATTCTATTTTTACGATATTTTCAGGGTCAATATGAAATTTTATGCTCTTTCCAATTAACCGAATATAATATTTTAGACAAACGTTTTTTTTAAATTCCCGCCCCCCCCCCATTTTCAAGTGTCTATTAAAAAGTAAATAATTAATTTACTCACCAAAGTTTTATATATCACAAATTGAAGATAAAAGGTCAATAAATAATATATTCAAATTTAAAACCAAAAAAATAGTGTTTTTTAAAAAATTACCTGTAAAGTTCGAAGTTTAAAACCTTTTTTTTTTTTTAAACCACGTTGTTTGTTTTTTTTTTGTTTCTAATGAAACGTTGGTCCTCGCTCCTTTAATTGAAAAAAAAATTAGGGCTTGAATTACATTTTTCGAGGAGTTATAAGCTTGGAAAGTCGGGGTGGAATTATTCACTATTTTTCACGAAATTTCTGACACACCTAATGGAGTGATTCTTCATATTTACCCTGCACGAGCCTTTTCTAGTCTCACACAAAAACACGCGTTCACATTTCAAGCTATATTACTTGTCATATACATACGCGCACACAAACATACGCGCCCACGTCCACACATGTACATATATTCACATTCACGTACATACACTCACATTCACGTTTATACACACACACATTAACGTACTCGCACACGCGCACACGTATGCACATACACGCACGCATCGACCACGTCACTTCCCCTTTAAAAGGAAATCCACACATGCGCAAAAGACCAGTGGAAACACCTATAAAAGCAAGAGCAATAAGCGGCTTCTTCCTTTTCAGACCAGCCTCCTAGCTGGTCGGTCTACGGACGCGCGTACCTTACACCACTTGCTACTATGTGAGACAAAATGCCAACAGACAGTACGTACACTTTATACGTTTTCTCTCTCCATGAACTGGATTGACTTTCTCACTCTATCTCCCCTTTGGCTTTGTTCCATCAAAACAGACATGTGTGCAACGCTCTACTGAGCTTAACCCTCTCTTTCTACAGGCCGGCTTGCCACTTCACGTTTCTCTATTGCATTCTCCTTTCCTTCCACGCGCGTAGTCGTCAACGGTTGAATGAACACGTGTACACCCAAGACTCTCATTTCTAAACATAAAATAAACGACATGTTTATTTTATTCCAGCATTTGAGTTCTTTGTTTCCTTCATTCAATTCGTTTCATTATTTTTTCTTTAGCGGGTTAAATAATTAGAAAATAAGTAAATAAATATAAAAAATAAATAAATATAACAAATAAATAAATATAACAAATAAATAAATATAACAATTACAAATAAATAAATATGACAAATTAATAAATATAACAAATAAATACATATAACAAATAAATAAATATAACAAATAAATAAATATAACAAATAAATAAATATAACAAATTAATAATATAACAAATTAATAATATAACAAATAAATAAATATAACAAATAAATAAATATAACAAATAAATAAATATAACAAATAAATAAATATAACAATTACAAATAAATAAATATGACAAATAAATAAATATAACAAATAAATAAATATAACAAATTAATAAATATAACAAATTAATAAATATAACAAATTAATAAATATAACAAATAATTAAATATAACAAATTAATAAATATAACAAATAAATAATATAACAAATAAATAATATAACAAATAATATAACAAATAAATAAATATAACAAATAAATAAATATAACAAATAATTAAATATAACAAATTAATAATAGAACAAATAAATAAATATAACAAATAAATAATATAACAAATAATATAACAAATAAATAAATATAACAAATTAATAAATATAACAAATAAATAATATAACAAATAATATAACAAATTAATAAATATAACAAATTAATAAATATAACAAATAAATAATATAACAAATAATATAACAAATTAATAAATATAACAAATTAATAAATATAACAAATAAATAATATAACAAATAAATAATATAACAAATAATATAACAAATTAATAAATATAACAAATTAATAAATATAACAAATAAATAAATATAACAAATAACTAAATATAACAAATAATATAACAAATAATATAACAAATAAATAAATATAACAAATTAATAAATATAACAAATTAATAAATATAACAAATTAATAAATATAACAAATAAATAATATAACAAATAATATAACAAATAAATAAATATAACAAATTAATAAATATAAGAAATTAATAAATATAACAAATTAATAAATATAACAAATTAATAATATAACAAATAAATAAATATAACAAATAATTAATATAACAAATAATATAACAAATAAATAAATATAACAAATAAATAAATATAACAAATAAATAATATAACAAATAATATAACAAATAAATAATATAACAAATTAATAAATATAACAAATAAATAAATATAACAAATAAATAAATATAACAAATAAATAAATATAACAAATTAATAAATATAACAAATAAATAAATATAACAAATAAATAAATATAACAAATAAATAAATATAACAAATAAATAAATATAACAAATAAATAAATATAACAAATAAATAAATATAACAAATAAATAATATAACAAATAAATAATATAACAAATAATATAACAAATAAATAAATATAACAAATAAATAAATATAACAAATAAATAAATATAACAAATAAATAAATACAACAAATAAATAAATATAACAAATAAATAAATATAACAAATAAATAATATAACAAATAAATAATATAACAAATAATATAACAAATAAATAAATATAACAAATAAATAAATATAACAAATAAATAAATATAACAAATTAATAAATATAACAAATTAATAAATATAACAAATTAATAAATATAACAAATTAATAAATATAACAAATTAATAATATAACAAATAAATAAATATAACAAATAAATAAATATAACAAATAAATAAATATAACAAATAAATAAATATAACAAATAAATAAATATAACAAATTAATAAATATAACAAATTAATAAATATAACAAATTAATATATATAACAAATAAATAAATATAACAAATTAATGAATATAACAAATAAATAAATATAACAAATGAATAAATATAGCAATTACAAATAAATACAACAAATTGATAAATATAACAATTACAAATAAATTTAATAAAAACTATTTGATCATTAGAAAAGTGAATTTAATTTTATTTTATTTGTTGTAGATCACGGTGACATTTTCTACAGTATAACCATAAAACAACATTGCCAATAATTACAAGCTTTAGATTACTTAAAACACACACTATTTAATAAATATATCGAACACAATCGCACACATTAGATCATTGTGTGGAAACAAGATTTACTACAAAAATTCGTTTTTTTCCTCCTTCTCATCACCAATATATTTAAACTTTTTTGTGGTCGACGTTTACCACTCCTCTTAGTACATATTACCCACAATGTTTCAAGCAAACCAAATCCCTTTTTTTTTTTACAAAGGAGTCACTACTTATCAAGGCGCGAAGTCCACTCGAGGATAAGGGTCAATGTTAAAAGACATGGAAATTTAAAATTGGATAGAATCTGATTAATTAAAAGGACGGCCTAAGAACATTGAACTTGAAAACGACTATGTTGTAGTCAACTTGAAAACGACTATGTTGTAGTCAACTTGAAAGTAGCTCTGCTATATAAAGTTCCAAAGGAGGGCAGTTCTAGGAAAGAAAACTTGTTCATAGAATTTGTATTTAGTTTTAGGCACAGACAAAAAGTAGGAGGAATTGTCTAGACGAGTGTTTGTTGTGAGTGTTTTCCATGGTTGACCATAGATTGGAACTAAGTCGAGCACTTGGCAGTAAAATAGTGATATAGCAGAGATAGATTCGCAATGCCTCTTCTTTGAGAAAAAATCGTGAGGAAGAGAAAAGGGAATTATATATTAGATGTCGCAGCCGGTTTAAAACCCTGTCAAGAAAGAAAAGGATGCTCTGAATGGCTCCTCCTCAGATGTGGCAGCAGTACTCCATCTTAGTATATATTTGCGCTCTATAAAGATAAATGATTGCGTCAGGAGTGAGATACCTTCTAGAGCATTAGAATGATGCAACCATTTTACCAGCGACTTTTTGCAGCAGATCTGATACAGACTTCTATTTCAAGTCCTGAGTAAAGGTCAGTCCCAGAAGCTTGGTGTTTCCTAGGTCAGTCCCAGAAGCAGGGTACTTCCCCGAAACGAGAGCAATTCATTTCAATGTGGGGATCAAAGTGCTGGTGCTAAGAAAAGATGAGCTTGTCTTTGGATGCATTAGAATTAACCAGACACCTTTTACCCCATTGCAGCACGTGTGGAATGTAACATCGTATGCAGTCGCTATCAATAAAAGCAACCATTATCCATAGTCAGTCCAGTTACAAAAGAGAAAAAGGTTTTAGCGTTCTTGAAACTCCACAATGTAAAATGTAATAAGATCGCTGTAGTACCGTTATTCATAGAAGTTCTTCACTCTGCGTCATTATTAATGAGTGGTCTCCACTAGACGGGTTCATGTGTCGCTATTCCCAGTGAGAGGACAGAGAGAAAGAAAACCAAACAAAACGAAAGCAACTCTAACTCCTGTCTGCAGCATTAATTGTAAAATGAATGACTGACACAAGCTGTTATTTTAAAACATATGTATTTAAAAACAATGTCACAGTTAAGGTCAGTAAAACAAATCAACGATAGATAACAAGAAAAATAGTTAATAAAGAAAAAGAGAATCAAACTGAATGTACCAGCGTTTTCATTCAACAAGCTTCGTGACGGGCGACATTAATTTCTTCCCTTCTCGTTTTTTCCCCTCTGATATTTATATCTTCGACCATAGTAGTCGTTGTGTTGGAATATGTTTTAAGAAGATACAAAAAAATGTTTTAAGAAATCGAGTTTTAACTTCATCTTTTTTTTTTCGATCTTCTGGGATTTCTATGGGCTGGATTAACGCACCCAAGCCTTTTAATCTTCTCTTACAATGCCGAGGGATATCTTTGCTGCCCCGAGTAAGTACGACGGTTCTCGTACTGGGTTTCTGATTTTCTATTATCCAGAGAGGTTTCACAAATCTCTGAATATCTTGAAGATTCTTTTATCTGTATATCTTTATCGGAACTTATCTGCTTACAGCAGACCAAACTCTTTCTGTCTGACTTGGCTGTGCCGTGCTAAGGTTAATGGTCGCTTGGTGGGATACAATTTTATTTTTGACGTTAAATGGACTGGTAAACAGCTAAACAAAATAAACCAAATACAATACGCAAAAGTCCAGCTAGAATTCGTCACTGAAAACTTTCTCTCTCAACTTCCAGCATGTCTCTCTCCACTGCCTCTGTCAACAGACATTTTATCTGAAAACTGATCCCATTCCATTTGCATACATGTGTAGTGGAAGATGAGATTTCGTGAGATTCCACGAGACTACACCTTATAAATCCATGGCTGCCATCTTTAATTTCTTTTTCTCTCAGATCCCATCCGAAGGTAAGTTGTATGACCGCACGACACACACACACACACACACACACACACACACACACACACACACACACACACACACACACACAAAGGGGCGCTTTCCTCTTTGATTATTACATTCAACTCTACATTCCCCCCTGATCTCCAGATGACACATTTGGCATGGTGGAACCGGTCGTTTGTTGCGGGAACTCCTATGAAGGGGGATTGGCTGGACTACTTCATCTTCATTGAAGTTCTCAGAAGATGTGTCGGGACCATTAGCATCAGAGTTAGGGCGTACAGTCATACCATCAGGCTGGACTTCTTCATCTTCAGCGGAGCTCTCAGAAGGGGTGCTGGAACTATCAGCGTCAGCGTTGGGGTTCACAGTTGTACCATCGCAGGGAATAGGACAGATCCACAGGTCATCGTTGGACGATTCACCATCACTGCTACTCGCCAACTGGTTCATGTTCAGGGCAAGCCGGATATCCTTCACATAGTATGGAGTACCATTGATTAACACGGCTTGCTCACTGATAATGCCAGTGATTCACCCTCTTTGAAAGTTGCTAGTGCATCGATTATTGGGAGGCTTCACTCAAACAGTGTCCCCTAACTCATACGGCCCTCGGATTTCCTGCCAGTCAGGCAGACGGGTGTCAATGTCCTTGATGCACACTCGATAGCAATGGATCGCATTGGTGGATGCGCTTGCAGCAGTCATGCAATCCTTTAGAGTTGCTTTTTTTTTTTTACATGGGGATCACCACTTATCAAGGCCCGGAGGCCACTCAGGGATAAGAGTTATTGCGTGTACAGTAATCAATGAGATAGTATTGTAGTAATCATTAGTATTGGAGGTTTTGATAGTGTCTTACTTAAGGGGGCGGTTTGTCAGGAGTTTGTTTATGTTGGACTTGAAGACATCCAAGTTGTAGTCAGGTGGGAAACAGGCAAGCGGCAGAGAGTTCCACTGGCGGACAGTTCTAAGAAAGAAGCTTTGTTCATGGAATCTACGTTTGGATTTAGGCACAGATAAAGAGTGGGGAAAATTATTGACAGTAGTTTCAGCCAGATGGGTGTTTCTTGTGAAAGATTGGCGAGGGGGGACGAGGGATTGGAGCTCAGACGAGCACCTTCCATGGAAATAGTGATAAAACAAAGACAGGCTTACAACGTCTCTTCTGTGGGACAGAGGTTGCAGGGAAGAGAAAAGGGCATCCCCCACTAAACCACAAAGTCTATTTTGTATTCTGTCAAGGCAGGATAGGCTATTTTAAGCAGCTCGTGTCCAGATGTGGCAGCAGTACTCCATCCTTTGACGTACTTGGCTTTTATAAAGATAGAGAATTGCATCAGTAGTGAGATATCTTCTGGAGCGGTAGAAGGATCCCACCATTTTCCCAGCGTCCCTGGCAACAGATTTGATGTACGTGTTCCATTTTAGATCAGGAGTAAAGGTCAAACCCAGAAGCTTGTCAAAACATGGAGCCTCCCCAAGACAAGAGCCATCCATTTCAATTGATGCCAGATGGGGATCAGAGCGTTGATGATGTAAAGACAGAAGCTTGGTTTTGGATGAATTAAAAGTGACCAGCCACCTCTTCCCCCATTGTACCACGTGCTCAAGATCAGAGGAGAGAGAATTAGAGAGAACTTTGTCATTTACGGCCTTTGATGTGTTGCCATAGATGGTCGTGTCATCAGCATAAATGTCAACGAATGATTTAAGTATGTGTTTTGGGAGATCATTGATGTAGATAAGAAGAGAGTTGGACCCAGGATGGACCCCTAAGGGACTCCAGCATTAATACTGTGGGCCTCTGATTTCTGCCCATTAACCACTACTCTTATGAACCTATCGGAGAGAAATGATTTAATGATTGAGAAAACATTTCCAGTAATACCGTAGCTGGAAATCGTGTGAAGTAGGCCCTAATGCCATACTTTATCGAAGGCCTCCAATATGTCAAGAGCAATTGCCCTGGAAAGGAAGCCTTTGTCAAGAGATTCACTAATCCTGTGTGATATAACCGTTAGCACATCTGCTGTAGATCTTGCAGAGCGGAAACCATATTGCGTGTCACTAAGAAGGTTGTTTCTGTTGAGGTGGTTGACTACTTCTTTATTTAATATGGATTCCAACAACTTACTCATGACACACAGGAGACTTATTGGTCTGTACTGAGAGGGAGATGACTTTTTACCTGAATTCTTAAATACAGGGCATACTGATGAGGTTTTCCAGGGTGTTGGAAAGCACTTCTCCTTAAGGCAACGCTTAAACAGTTTTATAAGTATGGGGGCAAGTTCTGGTTGGAGCTTTATCAGCACTATAACTGGAATGCCATCAGGGCCAGTTGCTTTACTGGAATCAAGGTTCTTTATTTCTATAGACCGCCTCTGTGATTGTGTATTGATTTCTTGCTGCGATCCTCTTCACGCTTCGATGGCTCCGCTCTGTTATGCCGTTGTCACTTAGTACATATGCACATCTGTGTCTGAGCTGGATCCTCCACTCGTCTACGAAACGTCTGAACTCCCCACTGCAGAAGGCCGTGTCATTGTCTGTGAGGATCTCTTCAGGCGGCCCCCTTTCATAAAATATGGACTCCAATTCACGAATTACACTGTAGGAATCCTGTCTTATTAACGGGAGCCAGATTGCAAACCTTGCCGATCAGGGTGAGGAAGTGCTGGCTGCCGTAGTGGGTTATGTCCATAGCCAGTCGGTTCCAAGTCGCGCTTACTCCCAGCTGACCTTTCTGCCATCTGGTCGGGGCGGGGTCGATTGACTGGCATGTTTGACATTCCCTGAATACCGCTTTCACTGCACTTTTGGACACCGATGGATTAGACAACTGCACAAAATAACATCCTTCTCACTCCGGGGTGTCCACTGAGGTGATGTATCTTCCTGATTTCATCCGCTACCTCAATAGAGGCGGCACCAAATGATACTGGCTTGGCTTTCTTCTTCATGGTGTCATACAATCTCTGTGGCACCCAAGTGAGCCTATCAGCAAGGTTGCAATTTGAAGTGACCAGTACCGCATCCACAGGTTGTACTCTGTTACCAGCTTTTTTACGGTCTCCAACCTCCATCTGATCAGCATCTTGTTGGCTGCCTTAGTGCACACCCTAGTCTTGCCTGTCAGTGTGTCTGATATCTAGTGGTACATGCATAGTGAATCTGTGTGTATGCATAATTTCCTGACTTTCTACTGGAGTGCCAGGTTGATATCTTTTATCACCGCATCGAGATCTGTCAGGTTGATATGACCAGTGTCACTCGCCGGTCGCAACCAGCAAGCGTTCTCAATCGCAGCACCATTCTTCTCCAACAACACATCAATTGCCAGAGAGCTCACATCCACCCACACATTCAATTTGTCTCCCTGCATGCACCAGTCTCCTTTGGCGGGGTCATCCTGCTTTACTCTTGCTATGGTCTCCTTCACCATGCAAACCAACAGATTGTCGGCTGTTTCATCATCTCAGCCTTTGGTGACTGCGCTTGCCCTCCTTTTTATGATGCCTGTTGCCACGCGAGTCCTCCACACACTGGTAGGTGCCCCACAAGTTTTCCACACAGGGAGAATACTGCTCGCCTCATGAAGACATCGGGCACTTCAGGAACTGCAGTTCTGTGCCTCCATTTCAAAGTCCCTCGCTCCTGTCGAACGTTCAGGCCCAAGACATGGATGCCATTCTCCAAACGTTTTGGGTCCTTGCACGTTAAACCAAACTCAGCCAGTTTGGACCTTACACGTGATGATGACACAATGTTTTCATTCACATATATGTTATCAAGGTACGCCGACGTCCCATCTTTTATTGTTTCTTCCTGTGACAACACAGTGTTAATGATGGTCTTCATTATTTGGGGTGCCACGTTCAGCCCAAAGCCTAGTTTGGTAAGGCAGTACCTCTTGTCAGCAAACACCACCGTCTGAAATGGCTACATTGTTTCATGATTCGGACCTGCAGGTATGCTTTTCTTAGATCCAGCAGGGACACATTGGAACCCTGCTGGCACCACTCTCGTAGCTTGCTGGCACAAATGTCAGCATCTGCCGTGAACGCATTAATATGCACGCTCAGTTCATGGTAGTCCATACCTGGCCTCACCATTGCTTTGTTGTGCTGAGCGACTGCCATCAGCAGAATCAGGCCTCTGGGGGTCCAAACTTTTCATAGAGGTATGAAATTAACCCGCCATCCTTGATCCAATCACGAAGTTCCTCTTCATATGCAGGCCCCATTTTGTCGGGCACATGGTACTCTGTTACCTCATTTCGCAGTTTGGCTGGTTCTTGGTTTTCCGACCACTTCCACGCGGCTGTCCAATAAAGTCTGGCTGATCAATCTTCAAAGCAACGCACACTGGAACCTTCTCCTGAAACTGTAACATCCCCATCTGCGTTATGTGAGCACCACCTAGGGCTCTGATGGCAGCATAGCCTAGAAGCAGGTTAAAACTCAGCGGTTTCTTGAGTACTACCAGGGCTTCGACGTTGGTCGAATTTCCTGTTCTAGTGCAAGTGCTCACAGCGTCCACCCCGCAACATGTTCGCATCGCTTCACTGAGGATGATTACTCTAGTAGTCTTCTTCTTGCAAGTGCGGCAGAGGTCCGCACTCACTATGGTGCGAGAGCACTCCGAGTCAAGGAGTGCTGAGCACAATGTCTCATTGATATAGACCTGAATGGTCGGAAATGCCTCGTCTAATTTCTGTTTGGAGAAGAGGTCAACGCTGGCACCTTGTCCCCGACCCCGTTTCCCGAACAATTCCAGACCAGATGATCAGTCTCATTACATCGGTAGCAGCAAACAGCTGTCAGTCACCACCGGCAGTTCCTTGCAACATGGCCCTGGCCATTGCACCCATAACACACGACTCCACCATGCAGGTCGGGTCCCTGGGACGGTATATCATCACTTGATGTAGGCTGTGCAGTAGTGACTACCGGTCCTCTCATCTCATAAGTATTCCTCATCACGGTCCTGGCCTGGTCTACCAGATCATTAAGGGACAATGAAGTTATGCTTGAGCTAAACCGCAGAAGTTGCTTTGTACCTGTTGGGAGCCCTGCCAAAAATTTGCATGCCAAGCCCCGCTCAGGCAGCCCACCAAACAACACCGTCAACTTCGTCAGCTCGGCCAAATAATCGTTGACAGTTTCACCGGAATGTAAGGTTCTTGCCTCAAATTGCTCCCAAAACGCCAGGTATAATGCTTCCTTGATCCCTTCATAATCCTGTTTTCCCCTTAGGACTAAACTGTTGATATACCGCGAAAGCTCCACCGAACAGACGTAGAGGAACTACGTGTTCAATGTTCTTCACACCAGACAACAGGCAATGCAGTTCTACCTTCTCCACCCAGCCAAGTACCGGGGTCGAGCCGCTGAATTCTGGTATTAATTTAAGGTCGAACTTGTTCCCCATTATGCCGAAATAGCTTGCAGTTAAATGGGCTGGTAAACAGCAAAACAAAATAAAATAAATGCAATCAGCAAAACTTCAGCTAGAATTCGTCACTGTCAACTTTCTCTCTCAACTTCCAGTACGTGTTCTGCTCACCATCTCTGTCAACAAGCATTTTATTAGAAAACTGACCCCATTCCATTTGCATACTTGTGCAGTGGAAGATGAGATCTCGTGAGATTCCACGATACTACACCTTATAAATCTATGGCCGCCATCTTTAATTTCTATTTCTCTCAGATCCCATCCGAAGGTAAGTTGTATAGCCGCATAATACATACACACGCGAGGGCGCTTTCTTCTTTGATTATTACATTCAACTCTACAGATAGAATGAAATTTTAAGGTAGGATTCAAATTGATATAAGGAATTAGATAAAGATTAGATGTTGAGCTGATATGGAAAATCTTTTGTATCTATTCAGAAAATTAGTTTTAGTAGTGATATAAGATTAAAGAGATTTACAGTAGGAGGATACTGAAAGTAAGATGTGAGCTGTTGAGGATTCAGTATAGTCGATTTTATATTGGCAGTAAAATGGTCATATTTTTGTATGTACGAATTGTACATATTAAGTATACTACTTAAATAAAGTTCTTCTACTCTCTATCGTAAAAAGAAATCCGTTTGTCATCTTCTATGATTCTGTATTGTTTATTACTTTATTACTTTTATTCCCTTCAGCTTTTTTTTGGCTTCATCTTCCGCTAGAGTTAGAATGTTCTAGTTTCTACGGTTAAGGCCATATTTACCTTATAATTAAAATACGATAAGAGATCTTTGTATCAATTTGAAAAGTCGGGTTATTGTGTATTAATTTAGATTAGAAAAACTCATTTAAAATCTGGTTAAAAGTATACAGTCTGGGTTAAGGATTAAGATTAGACTAGTTAAGAATAATGCGTACTGCAGAAGAAAAGCCGTGTTTTTCGAGTTTAGATAACAGTGCACGTTTTCACGGATGACGTTTTTATTTCATTTTAGATATTAGAAAAAGAGAAACAGTACTGGCTAATAACAGTACATTTAAACACTACAAAATGAGTACAATTAAAATGTTCAGAGTTTAAGTCAAAGCTGAAATAAGAAAAAATGATTACAATGTACACTGTTTGCGATATTAAAACAAAGAGATTTCAGAAGTTAAATAAATAGAAAAATTGCTTAACTTTTGGTCCGAAGAGAGTGACCCTGTGTTCTTCAGTTCATATCGTAAAAGAAGAAATAAACTCGCCTGCCTGTCCAATTCTATGTAGGGTACTTAAGGACCTGTTGGAGGCGGAGGCGGGTTGTCATCTTTGTATGATTCTGTACTCTTGTTTATTTATTACTTTTATTCCCCTCCGCTTTTTCTGGCTTCATCTACCTCTAGAGTTAGAATGTTCTAGTTTCTAAGGTTAAGGCCAGCTTTACCTTATAATTAAAATACGATAATGGATCTTTGTATCAATTTGAAAATTCGGATTATTTTGTATTAATTTAGATGAGAAAAACTCATATATATATATATATATATATATATATATATATAATAACAACAGTCTGTATACATTTAAAAGTTCGATAAACATTTAACATGACGAATTCACATATCTGTTTCTTCGACATCACAAAAATTCACATTTCGTATAAGATTTATTTACACACTGTGAACATTTCGTTTTGATTTCACATTTTAGTCATTGATTTCACCGGCTTCCACTGTGTCTTCTCCCTGATTTCTTCGACTGATTTCTGACTCTGCTAACTTATACGTCCGTGTATATCTTAAACTATTTTTTGTGATTACGTCATTTGCACGTTCACAAAGAATCTTATCAGCCGACATGTGTATCACGTATCTAGGTATTATTATTGTTAACGCACATTCTTTTTTCTGAAAATATATTTGTTTATATATATCTATTATCTGCACCCGGCCACGCGTTGCTGTGGCTAAGTTTGTATGAATGGAAAACAGACGACAAACAAAAAATAAAAATGTATGTTTCTTATGTTTACGTTCTCAGTACTTATGGATACCTTAGGTTGACAGAGGGGGAAATACGAGGGTTTGATTTTACTATGGAGATGTATGTGATCACATACTTGTAAATATCATAAAATAAAAATTTTAACCGATTTAATTTTTGTATGAGAGTATAGTGTTTTATCAATAATAAATCGATGAAAAAAATGAAAAGGAAACTGTTTAAAAATTAAACCAACAACGTAAGTGGGAGACCTATGACATTTCCTAAAAAAGATAGAAAGAGGAAAAGAATTTTAAAATGTTGTAATATAAGTTTAAAAAAGGAAATAGTTTGGCAAAATGTGTTTGTTATTTAATCAAATAAATATCTTTATTTTCGCACGTGTTTTTGGAGAAAAATATTACTTTCAAATATAATTTTGTTGTTTGTTCGTTATTGTCGAGAAATTCAGAAATAAAAATATTGATGTTCAAGTGAAACTAGTAGTATTTAATGAATTGCCATGTCGCAGTAATGAAAGTATCCAAAAAGCACGCAAAACGATGCAAGTGACAAAACAAGCATAGCCGTAATCATTTGTTTCGTTGATTCCTGGAAGACTGAACTAATTGTAACGTGACAGATAGATAACATTGGTTATTGTTGAAATTGAAAAAAAAATGTAAGTAGTTATTATTGTGTTTTTAAATAAAAAACAACTTTTCTGAAGAAGCACCCTTTTTATCGGCGGACATGTACAATGAACACCCGCATATATTCTTTTGGCACTTGCATAATTTGACTCGGATCATGGGGATTTACTTCAAGTATGGTTTAGGTAGTCACCGGATGAAGCCCAGCAAAGTAGCAGACGTAGACTAATGTCAAAAAAAAATTACGGAAAAAAAAAAGAAAAATACTTTAAATTTAATCAATATATATATATATATATATATATATATATATATATATATATATATATATATATATATATCAAGAGAAGTTGAAGGTTGTAGTGTTTTTTACATTTAGTAATTTTTTTGCAATGTATTTAACAACAAAAGTTGTGTTTTTGTTTTCAAACGCATGGTCAATCGGACACACGCACACAAGCAGACGCATGCACGAAGCATAAAGCATTTCGATAGCTCAGAATATCACAACAAATACTGGAGAAAAAGTAGAGATAGAATAAAAAGTGTAAATTTCCAGAATATATAAATATATTTATTTTTCTTCAGAGAAGTTGCAATTTGTATTGTCTATGTACATGCATTATTTTTTAGCAATGTATTTAACAAAATAGTTGTGTGCTGTTTTTAAATGCATGCTCAACCGAACACACACACACACACACACACACACACACACACACACACACACACACACACACACACACACACACACACACACGAACTGCGAAGCATTCCAACAGCTACGAATATCTAAACAAACTACCGGCAAAAAATAGAAATACAATTAATAAAAAATATTAATATACTGTAAATGCCCTGAATATCTTAATGCATTTATTTTTATCCAGAGAAGTTGCATTTTGTATTGTTTATTTCATTTGTTTTTTTTTTGCAATTTTTAACAACAAAAGTTGTATTTTTCGTGTTAGACGCATCGACGGACCGAATATGTTTCATAATGACACCATATTTTAAGTTTAGTAACCGTTCGCTCATAAAGGGAAGAATCGAATTCCGGAATATGAGAATTTTCAGAGCTCAATCAATAAGAATGGGCGCAATTTGGAAAGGGAGCTTTTACTATTCATGAACGGAAATCGGAAAGATTATGTCTATAATCTATGAGCCAGTTACGGTCGGTGTAAACATAGTATCTGTGGAAAATGTAGAATTAGTCCCGGTAGCAGTGTTAGGACCAAATATTTTGAGAGAAAAATAGAAACCCTTTCCTCTGAAGATGTTGCGATTATGGTGTTGCTTGTCGGATGCAATGTAGAATTTTATTATCACGACTTAATGCATCAAAAATGGTGTTAGAAAACTACATAAAAATAATGGCTATTAGGCTAGATGTATTGAATTTGTATGTGACATCTGTTGTTGAAAAACAGAGGGGAATTTCTGCAGTTATTTTATTATAGGAGAAAAAATCCTTCTTGTCATTGTTTGTATAATCTAGTCAAGTTAAATTCCTAAAACTTAATTTAATCATATTTGTCTTTGAATTGCATTTTTCTCTCAAAAACAAATCTAATTCAATATCTACGATGATAATGCTAACAATATTCTTTTCTATATAATTCGGCAATACTTCGGGTGTGCTAATATATAACATATAGAAACAACATCAAATTTGAAAATTACAATATTTCAGATATGCATTAAATTTCATTCATAGTTGACACTAGTTAAGCAAAATTTCCTGAAGTTCATTTTTTCTTAAAACTTCGTAAAACATTTTCGAGGACAAAATCATGTATAGGGCTTTTATCAAAATTGAAATAAACATTCTAGATATTCGGTTTATTATCATGGTATCTTGATTTTAATCTTCGAATAGTACTAAATATATATATATATATATATATATATATATATATATATATATATATATATATATATATATATATATATATATATATATTGTTACGACGTATCCTAGCCCTACTGGGGACCGTAGAGATGGGTGACGTAACGAAATATATAAAAAAATAAAGTTTCCCAGGTTCCTTGATAATGCGTTGTTATGCGAATGGGATAACCGTCTCGAAGACAACGAAACCACACGAGAAATAACGAGGACAAGTATCGTCGAAAAATTAACAAATTTTTATTTATATAAAAATAAAATAAAATTCAATTCAAGAAAAGAAAATTAAATATGCCTTACTAAATGAAATGATTTAATGATTCAAATTCCACCGAGAGAAAAATATATCAACAAGCAATGTTCACATTAAAGACGAGAAATCGTCTGCTCAATTAGATACAAGATAAGAGAAAGATGTTAGAGAGATGAAAGTTTTGGTTGAAAAACTCACTGAATGTCCTTTGAAATGCGACTTTTCTTTCGTCTCCTTTTTTTATATATATATTTCTTTCCTGTAAATTGTTTACATTTGATTACGCGCGCACAGGTTAGTTTTCATATTTCTGTCCTTCGGATTGTTTACGTTTCATTACGCGCGTGCGTGTTAATTGCTTCAAGTATTTGTTTCTGAAGCTCATCGAAGTCCTTGATTTATAGTAAATATTTTACTGCTCCTTTGATCTTTCCTTCGATGCCTTCAAAACAGATTTTGGCCGCCACCGCTGTCTTTGCTTATAGCGATATCGCGCCACCGACGTCGCTTTCCACCTTCGCTGCTTCCACTTTCGCTTCTTATGGCCTGTCGCTTCGAAGCGCAAAGCTCCACTGACTGTTGACAACTTTTTCCAGTCCCCTCTGTCTCTATATGGTCTACCTCTCTCTTTCTATATACAGTTTATCTCTCTCTATATATAGCCTATCTCTCTCTCTCTCTCTCTCTCTCTCTCTCTCTCTCTCTCTCTTTCTACGGTTTATTTCTCTCTATCTTTTCTCTCTCTCTCCTTTCTTTCTCGTCTATGAGCTTTCTTTTCTCTCTCCTCTTCCACCCTTCGTTCACAGTATCTCTGTTTCTTCCTTCTCCTCTTGCTCAGAGGCCTCCTCCTCCCCCTTTTTTTGTTTTGTTTACGAAATGTGAACGAGCAGAAGAGAATGGCTTTTTTTTTTGGCGCAAAATAACAAAGTAAATAAAATATAGTGAAAATATATCTCCTCTCGGCTAAAAGTTAATAAAATAATTTTCATAAATGTATCACAATATCTCTCTCTCTCTCTCTCTCTCTCTCTCTCTCTCTCTCTCTCTCTCTCTCTCTCTATATATATATATATATATATATATATATATATATATATAGAGAGAGAGAGAGAGAGATAGATAGATAGATACATAGATAGTTCATAACTTGCCATACGTGTGAGTACACTTTATGTAAGATTTCAAATGTTTAGACCCAAATTTATCTGAGTAATTTCGTACTTTGATCCCAATTTTGGCCCTTTAACATTTAGTATTTTGATTTCAAATAAAAATACTAAGTTTTACCTATGTCCAAGTTACCTATCTATCTATCTATCTCTCTCTATATATAAAAGTGAAAGTGTGTGTGTGTGTGTGTGTGTGTGTGTGTGTTTGCCTGTGTACATTTCCCTACGCAATAACGAAATTTGATATACAGGGTACTGAGATTTGGGAAAATCGATGTGATTGGTTTCCGGACACAAATTTGGCGATTAAGAGGTCAAAGTTCAACAGTTTGACCTTTGAGAACTCTACCAAACTCCTCCTACAATTTTGGGTCTAAACACGTGAATTTTTAGATATAGGTTCATTGGACATGGATCTAACTTAATAACTTTATTTGAGCCCTAAACAATAAATTTTAAGGAGTCATAATAGGGGTCAAAGTTAAAAAAAAATGACCGTTTTTTTTTGTTTTGCTCAGCATACATCTCCAAACACCCGGACAACGCCGGGCACCCATGCTAGTATCTAAAATTTTCAAGTCTTTAGACACAAAATTAGCGGAGGAATTTGGTAGAATCTGCAAAGGTCAACTCTTTCATCTTTGACTTTTTGTTAGCCAAATTTTCGCCCCAAAACTGATAAAAATGCTTGCCACATGTCTGAATACACATTATGTATAAATTTCAAATGTTAAGACCCAAAATTGGCTGAGTAGTTTGCTAGACACTGCAAAGGTCAAATCTTTTTAACTTTGACCCCTTGGCAGCTCAAATTTTCGACCCAAACCGATTAAAAAGCTATCTTTGAATACCCTTATTTCAAATGTTTAGCCCAGAAATTTGCTGAGTAATTTGGTAGATACCACAGAGATCAAATTTTTTTAAAAACTTTGACCCCAATTTTTACCCCTTAATATTCATTATTTTGGGCTCAAATCAAATAAAAAAAATTGATCCATGTCCAAGTAATCTACATTTAAAATTTCAAGTGTTCAAATTTGGCGGAGGAGTTTGGTAGAGTTTTTAAAGGTTAAATCGTTGAACTTTTACCCCTTGAGAGCCACATTTCTGGACGAAAACCGATTAAAAGATTTCCCAAATCTCAATACTCCTTATGTCAAATCTCGAGTCTCTAAACCGAAATTGACAGAGTTATTTCGTAGGGAAATGTAAACACACAGACATACATTTTCACTTTTATACATACACACATCTCTTGCTCGTCCGTCGAAGTCGACGATGACCACAGTATCAATCAGTTCGGCGTCAGGGGTTTGTGGGTCCTGAGATGGCTGATGAGGCCAATCCGTGCTCGGCAGACTCTTCCACACTCTGGACATGTGAAGGCGGTATCGGCAGGCTGTGAACCGGCAGCTCTCTCCTTCTTCCTCTTGCGCTTCTGCTGGTCGTGTGTCATGTGTTGATTCTCTGCCCTGTCGGCTCCTAGGCTGATGACGCAACGCCAGGCCGAACGTTTAGCAGCGCGACTCTCCCAAGACTGGGGGCTGATGTCAAAGTCTTTTAGGGACGTTCTCAGACAGTCTTTATATCGTTTCTTTTGGCCCCCTGCATTCCGCTTTCCCTGGCTGAGTTCCCCATAGAAAAGTTGTTTGGGGATTCGGCTGTCGTGCATGCGATAGACATGGCCTGCCCACCGGAGCTGGGTTTTGCGGATTATGGTGGTGATGGTATGGAGCCCCGCGCGCTTCAAGACTTCTGTGTCAGGAATTCTGTCTTGCCAGCGGATGTTGAGAAGATTACGGAGGCATCTGAGATGGAAGCCATTCAACTGTTTCTCATGTCTTTTATATGGCGTCCAAATTTCGCAGGCGTAGAGTAGGGTTGTCAGGACGACCGCTCGGTATACTTTCAGTTTGGTTGCGAGTGTAATGCCTCTCCTCTTCCACACATTGTCTCTAAGTCTTCCAAATACACTGCTCGCTGTGGAGATCCTATGGTTAACCTCAATGTCAATGTTGGCGGTGCGGGAGAGGGTGCTGCCAAGGTAGGTGAATTGCTCCACAGCATGGATCTTCTGCCCTTTGACAGTGATGCCGGGTTCATGGTATGCATCTCCTGGGGCGGGTTGGTACATAACTTCTGTCTTCTTTGTACTGATGGTGAGACCAAAGTTGTCACAACTGGTGGAGAATCTGTCCATTTGACGTTGCATCTCTATCTCATTTGGGGCATTAAGGGCACAGTCATCGGCAAAGAGAAGGTCTCTGATGATGGTTTCCCTCACTTTCGTGACTGCCTGCATTCGCCTGATGTTAAACAATTTCCCGTCACATCTGTACTTGATGTCAATGCCAGAGTGACTGTCTTTGAAAGCGTCCTGGAGCATGGCAGAAAAAACCATGCTGAAGAGCGTCGGGGCTAAGACACAGCCCTGCTTGACTCCGTTGGTCACAGGGAAGGGCTCTGAGGGGTCGCCGTCATCCAGGACACGAGCGGTCATGCCCTCATGGAACTGCCTGACAATGGCGATGAACCTGTCTGGACAACCAAATTTTTCCATGATCCGCCAGAGGCCATTTCGGCAAACAGTGTCGAAGGCCTTGGTCAGGTCGACGAACGTGGTGTAGAGACACACTTCTCCTGCAGTTGGCGTGCAGCAAATATCATATCAGTCGTCCCGCGGCCCGCTTGAAAGCCACACTAGCTCTCGGGAAGACAACCATCTTCAAGGTGCACCAGCAGGCGGTTGAGAAGGACGCGGGCCAGGATTTTCCCGGCGATGGAAAGAAGGGATATCCCGCGGTGGTTGTCACATGACTGACGATTTCCCTTGCGTTTGTAAATGTGAACGATAGTAGCATCACGAAAATCTTGGGGTAATTCTTCACTCTCCCACATGGATTGGAAGAGTTCTGTCAGTCTTAAAAGCAGTGTAGGTCCACCAGCTTTGTATACTTCTGCTGGAATTGAGTCGTGGCCGAGGGCCTTCCCAGAGGAAAGTTGCTTGTTGGCTTTGCTTACTTCCTCTGACGAGGGTGGGATGTCGAGCTCCTCATTGATAGGCTCCTGGCGTAGTCGGTCGATGGCTTCATCGTTGATGGAAGATGGTCGGTTTAGCACGCTGTTAAAGTGCTCCGCCCATCTGTCAAGGATCTGCTTTTTGTCATTCAAGATAGTTGTTCCATCGGAGCTAAGCAGGGGGGAGGAGCTAGAGGACTGGGGACCGTAGACAGCCCTCAACGCATCGTAAAACTTCTCCATATCATGGCTATCGGCATGCTCCTGGATCTCATCTGCTTTGGCGCTGAGCCAGGCATCCTGCATGGAGCGGAGTCTGGCCTGCACCTTGCTGCAGATGTTGATGAAGGCAGCTTTCTTTGCGAAGCACTTGGGGTCACTCTGATGTGCACGGAGAAGTTGGCGTTTCTCCTCCAGGAGGGGTTGAATCTCAGAGTCATTTTCATCAAACCAGTCCTGGTGCTTCTTTTGCTTGGGTCCAATGATTTCGAGAGCAATGGAGTAGGTGGAGTCTCTGAGGTGTGCCCACTGATCTTCAATAGTGTCCGAGATGGTGAGGGGGACAGATAGCTTGTTGTTGATTGCTTCCTGTAGCTCATGGATGACATCTGGACTTTTAAGTTTTTCCAGGTCAAGGCGCTTTGTGACTTTCTGGCCCTGAGGCCGCCTCTTGGGTTGGATGTAGAGGCACATTTTGGATATGATCAGACGGTGGTCTGTCCACAGTCGGCACCACACACAGCCTTGGTCAATCTTATGTCTCTCCTGTCCCTTGCCCTGATGATGACGTAGTCAATCAGATGCCAGTGGTGGGAGCGTGGGTGCATCCACGACGTCTTGCTATGGGTGGGTAGGCGGAACATGGTGTTGGTGATGGAAAGGTCGTGTGCAGCGCAAAGGCTGAGCAGCCGTAGGCCGTTGCTATTGCACTTGCCCACTCCATGATGGCCAGGAACCCGGTCCCAAGTGGAATGGTCCGTGCCAACGCGGGCATTGAAGTCGCCAAGGACGATGATCTTCTCTCTCTGCGGAGCAGCGGAGATGAGGCTTTCCAGATCTTCATAGAACTGGTCCTTAGTATCTATGGGGTTAGTCATGGTTGGTGCATAGGCGCTGATCAGTGTGGCGGTTCTTGCATTGCTGAGCGGGAGTTGCATCTTCATCAGCTGGTCATTGATGCCGTCCGGGATGCTGACCAGCTTCCTCACGTGCTCAGTCTTGATGGCGAAGCCCACGCCAGCCTCTCTGCGCTCCTCGCTGCTGCGTCCACTCCAAAAAAAGGTGTAGCCGCCACCTGACTCTGTCAGTTGACCCTTGTCTGAGAGGCGAGTCTCACTGAGGGCTGTGATGTCTACCTTATAACGGGCAAGCTCCCTTGCTACGAGAGCAGTTCTTCTCTTGGGTCGGTCAGCTCTGGTGTTGTCGAGCAAAGTACGAACATTCCATGATGCTAAGGTAAGCACCAACCCTTTCTTTCTCATGTCTCGACCGCTGTGAGGGAAACCCCGCCAGCCGCGGTATGCTGGCCAGGGGTGATGGTGAAGCAGCTATGTTTAGGGCTCCTTTTATCGCCCCGTCCTCATGCCATGGAGGCAAGCAGAGTGATCCTGAAAAGGACTGCTCGGTCGGCCAGCCAGTTGCCTGCACCCCCTCGCTGCTTCGGTCGAATGGAGTACGACCAATTTCTGGGCCGCCTGTGTGCAGGTTTGCAGCTACAGCTCCCAGTGATTTCCACACCTGCTGCTTTGCCGTTCGCCCATTGCCACAGGGCTTGGTGTTGACGCAATGTTTGACACCCTGACTTGCGCTGGATTTGGATTATAGTGAGGGGAACTTGCGCTGCATCGGCCTCACTCTCTCGTCCTGGCCCACCCAATTCCAACGGCAAGACATAGTCGAGACGGCTGGGGACGAACAAGGGTGCAGGAGCTGCCGGAGGGAGGCAAGTATGCCATCCAACCGCCTAAGGGGCTCCACTCCGTCGTTTCTGTCGGGGTTGCTCCCCTAGCCTTATCCATTTCCATGGCTCTCACACTGAGAGCGAGATGGTGTGTAAGCCAAGATGCTACCTTATAGCTAACACACTTGCGACTCACATCACCCTGTGTACATACACACATACACACGCACACACACACATATATATATATGTTTTTTTTTACAAGGAGGTCACCACTTATCAAGGCCCGGAAGCCACTCAGGGATAAGGGTTATTGCATGTACAGTACGTTGTACGTTAGTGTTGAGATTTAATAAAGTGTCTACTTAAGGGGGCGGTTCATCAGGAATTAGTTTATGTTGGATTTGAAGACATTCAAGTTGTAGTCAGGTGGGAAACAGGCAGACGGAACTAGTTCCACTGGCGTACTGTTCTAAGAAAGAAGCTGTGTTCATGGAATCTACGTTTTGATTTAGGCACAGATAGAGAGTGGGGAAAAATTTTGACAGTGGCTTCAGCTAGACGGGTGTTTTTCGTAAAAGTTTGGCGAGGGGGACCAGAGATTGAAGCGCAGACGAGCACTTGCCATGGAAATAACGGTAAAACAAAGACAGGCTCGCAACATCTCTTCTGTGGGAGAGAGGTTGCAGAGAAAAGGGCATCCCCCACTTTTTGTACTCTGTCAAGGCAGGATAGTCTATTTTTAGCAGCTCCTGGCCAGATATGGCAGCAGTATTCCATCCTTGGACGTACTTGGCTTTTATAAAGATAGAGAATTGCATCAGTAGTGAGATATCTTCTGGAGCGGTAGAAGGATCCCACCATCTTTCCAGCGACCCTGGCAACAGGCTTGATGTACGTGTTCCATTTCATATCAGGAGTAAAGGTCAAGCCCAGAAGCTTGTGAAAACATTGAGCTTCTCCTAGACGAGAACCATCCATTATAATTGATGCCAGATGGGGATCAGAGCGTTGATGTATATATATATATATATATATATATATATATATATATATATATATATATATAAATTACCAATGTTTATAGTGAGCAGTTCGTATAAAAATAGCAAATGAAAGTGGTTGTTTAACGTATTCGTTAATAAACAATTACTAATTTAAAGACTCAAATTAAACGATGTTAAATGGTTTCATGCGAGGGGGTAATTAATCATACATCTATCTTTGCGTTTTTTTAATCATGCAGATTGGCAAGTGATATCAGATCTTAGAATGAAACCTTTTGTTCATTTTTGCATCTTAGAAATCATTTTGTTCGCTTTTTGCAATTTTTTCTCTTTAAAACAAATCTAATTCAATCTACAAGGCAGCAGCAGCAACAACAACAACAACAACAACAACAACAACAATAATAATAATAATAATAATAATAATAATAATCTTGCTCAGATAATACAGCAATACCCAACATCGCTGTTGGTTCCTCCCAGTGGTTATCATCTATCCAATGTTTCATACGAATCCTGCTGTATCGCGACCGAAAAAAATACGAAATTTCGGCTATATTTGTTGTGATTTTGTGTTTTTGTGTGTCAGCGAACTGAGGTAGTGTTCTGGGGATGAGAGTAGATGCTGAATTTGTGACGGCGTGAAAACTTCGGAACAAATTACGCCCGACATCAGTGGTAAAATTCTTCTAAACCTTCTTTGAACATCATCATTTTCCGAATAGTTTTGACAGTTTGGCTAAGATCAATGTATAGTATCTGTTCTGATGCTACACTTTATATTTTCTCGCATCATGTAAAGGTAGAATCTGTTGTGGTCCCGGAAGAGTCCGGAAGAAAGACGCAACTCAGTAATTAGTGGAAACAAAATTAAAAATAAAAGCAAAAACAACAAATGAATAGTGTTGGTATACGTCAGTCCGACTGCCACGAGTGCAAGGCTCGAGCATAACTCGTTCACACTTACGGATACAGACAGGTTCTCCTAGTCTTTATAGTTAGTAGAAGAGTTTATTTTTATCTGTAAGGTGAACACACACCCGCAGAATGCTACTGAACTGAGGTAATTTTTATTTTTGTCACTATCTAATACTCCTTTTTGAGAAATTAGATTTCCCTCCTCCACATCGCGAGGAGGCAAATAAATAAGGAAATTTTCCTACTTCAAGAACATTTCTCTTTTTCAAATTTTGAACTCAAATATATAAAAAGTGAAGAATATTTTTACAGTAAGGATCGGATATCCTGTGAATCTGCAATAATGTATTTATTAACGATCATTGTTATTCTTAAAGATGTGTCGGAAAAATATCAAAATCTGTGATGCAAGGTATTCCGTTTTAATTCGGCCTCATACCGTTTTAATGAATTGATTTTCCGGACAGACATATTTCATTCACAATGAAGCTTCTTGAATGGAATGAGGCGAAATATTAGTGTTATGTAATCCATCCCGGATTACGCCGGCATGTTGAAAATTGTGATTTTTCTGTGAAAGTTGGTTAGTTCAAGAAGAGTTCAAGGATTAAGTTGCTGAAGTATGTCAAACTCGGTAGCTGGGGTCGACGATAGCACCTAAAATAGCTCAATCGGGCACGTGTAAGGGAGAACGCGGAAATAAAGAAAGAAAAAGAGAGACAGAGCATGAAAGAAATGGAGGAAGATATCTTCTCTCGCGTGCAAGTCAGTCTAGTTTCCTATTTTGGACGGAGCAGATTCGTCGAGATTGACGCAAAGATGCGTCAGAGAAAGAAACGTAAAAAGAGTTAAAAACGGCCGATAAGAAAGAATGGAAACCGCCAAGACTCAGAAAGAATAAACCAAGCATAAACTAATGAGAAATCTTGAATGCCTACTAAACATTTTCCTCGAGTGTCTTGAGTTTCTCTATACAGACGTTTGTTAGAAAAACCTGGCATGAAGGAACTTTGCCCTACAAGTAAACCTTGACCAAATATTCAAAAAAACAGTATTCACAGCCAAAATAAGATCACCTCAGTATGGCTATCGCATACCGAAAAAAAAAAGAATGGTCCAGTTTCTCTAAGTAATGTTGCCTGCAGTAACAGCATTAAGCTGGATATTCAACCAGACTAGGTGAATTCTTGTCCAGGAATTAGGTAAGACAAAGAGATCCGAAGAAAGGTAAAAAATATAACTATACAATAGCACATTTAACCGGTGAATTAGCAAATGTTCTTCACTACATTGCTAATGTTTGAGAGGTAAAATTTATCCATGTGTTTCGTATTGAGATCCAGTGTTTGCCTTTTATTTCTGAGAATTTCCATTGAAGTAAAATGAAACAAACATGTAACAATGGACTGCAGTTTTACGTTTCTATCCGATCGTCAGAAATGAAGTATGATGTGTGTGTGTTTTTTTTTGTATGAAATGTAGTTTTACGTTTCTATCCGATCGTCAGAAATGAAGTATGATGTGTGTGTTTTTTTTGTATGAAATGTAGTTTTACGTTTCTATCCGATCGTCAGAAATGAAGTATGATGTGTGTGTGTTTTTTTTTGTATGAAATGTAGTTTTACGTTTCTATCGGATCGTCAGAAATGAAGTATTATGTGTGTTTTTTTTTGTATGAAATGTAGTTTTACGTTTCTATCCGATCGTCAGAAATGAAGTATGATGTGTGTGTTTTTTTTTTTGTATGAAATGTAGTTTTACGTTTCTATCGGATCGTCAGAAATGAAGTATTATGTGTGTTTTTTTTTGTATGAAATGTAGTTTTACGTTTCTATCCGATCGTCAGAAATGAAGTATGATGTGTGTGTTTTTTTTTTGTATGAAATGTAGGCTAGAAACTATTAGATGTACATAAGCATGTTTATTTTTAAAATAAAATTTCTGATTTATACATTTACTCACATAATTAATCTTACGTTTTTAACGATCACTAATAAAAAATTCCTATTGTTATATTTGGATTGTTAATTATTTATCTTTAAACATTTTTGTTCTCTCTCTGTGAGGTTACGATCAGGATTCGGTTCTGGGGTTCGAGAAGGAGTGAGTCACTCGCACGACAGCAGCACGTTTTGCCCTCCTCTTTTCCAATCGACCACACCTAGCATCTCGCCACCAATGTAACACCGCACAAGCTGAAAGTCAGAAACACGAAATACTTTTCAAGAGATGTTCACGACTCTTTTCTTTTTGTGTTTTTGCAGGGAATTTTTTCCGGCTTTTATATCCTCCTATCCAAAAAAAAAAACTAGGTACCCTTTCCTTCTTCCCCAAAGAGCAATGCAGATACGCCCGGTACGTCGTATATTACTTATTTTTTTGTTTTTATTTCTAAGCATAACCTAGCCTTAAACGGTACCTGTTTTCCCTTTCGCATATACCTCACACTCTCTCCCTCTCCTCTCACTCTATTTCTCCTCTCTCTCACTCTCTGTTTCCGTGTATATATATATATATATATATATATGATAAAAAACAATTATTTCCGTCTACAAAAATCAAAAGAAACACAGGCCAGGTATTAAGCCAAAACGGCCTGTATTACATGCAAGTTTTCCGCTAATAATCAATTTTATTACAATTCGTAAATTGCTAGACTTTCCTCGATCTGATTCACGCTCCCAATTCCCAATTACAACCTAATAATTATTTTCTACTTCCAGGATCACCATAGCTAATATTTCATCGTCTACACTTATGCTGATTCATCGTAATTATTTTATTTTCACAGTAAGTGATCCTACCTTACACGAACAGACCATTACAATATCTACTTATAACAGCACTTTCATTGGTTGAACAAACACAGTCCATCATTTCGTATTTACTGACGACTACAGAATGTTTATTCAGTCTATTTAACATAAATAAACAAACCGCAAATGTCGCTTCGTAACATGGCAGGTTCCTTTTTGCTGATAACTTTGAGACTTTTAGGACAGCTCGATTTCCAGTCATTGTTTTCGAAACTGTTTTCAGTAATAATTAGTTTTCTATCTTAGCGTTTTGTGTAATGAGCACACCGTAACATCATTTACGTCACTTTAAAAACATACTTAATCATTCGTTGACATCTATGTTGATAACACGACCATCTACAGCAACCCATTAAAGGTTGTAAATGACAAAGCTTTCTCTGATTCTCTCTTCTCTGATCTTGAGCACGTGGTTCAGTGGGGGGAAGATGTGACTGGTTACCTTTGATGCATCTAAAACCAAGCTCCTATCTTTACATCATCAACGCTCTGATCCCCATCTGGCATCAATTGAAATGGATGGCTCTCGTCTAGGAGAAGTCCCATGTTTTGACAAGCTTCTGGGCTTGACCTTTACTCCTGATCTGAAATGGAACACGTACATCAAGTCTGTTGCCAGGGTCGCTGGAAAGATGGTGGGATCCTTCTACCGCTCCAGAAGATATCTCACTACTGATGTAATTCTCTATCTATATAAAAGCCAAGTACGTCCAAGGATGGAATACTGCTGCCATATCTGGACAGGAGCTGCTAAAAACAGCCTATCATGCCTTGGCAGAGTACAAAATAGGCTTCGTGGCTTAGTGGGGGATGCCCTTTTCTCTTCCCTGCAACCTCTCTCCCACAGAAGAGACGTTGCAAGTCTATCTTTGTTTTATCGTTATTTCCATGGCAGGTGCTCGTCTGAACTCCAATCTCTTGTCCCCCTCGCCAATCTTTTACGAAAAACACCCGTCTAGCTGGATTCACTGTCGAAAACTTTCCCCACTCTTTATCTATGCCTAAATCAAAACGTAGATTCCATGAACAAAGCTTCTTTCTTAGAACTGCACGCCTGTGGAACTCTGTTCCGTCTGCCTTCTTCCCACCTGACTACAACTTGGATGTCTTCAAGTCCAACGTTAACAAATTCCTAATGAACCTCCCCCTTAAGTAATGACACTTTATTAAATCTCCACACTAACGTACTGTACTTACAATAACGTTTATCACTGAGTGGCTTCCGGGCCTTGATAAGTGGTGATCATATTGTGAAAAAAAAAAGTTTTCCCTTAGGATTGACTTTTTTCAATTTCGTACCTCTCAGCAAAACTTGACTTTCGTTAATTGTCTTCGAGGACGGTTGTCATTAATAATTACTTTTCTACGTCATCGTTTTCCGTAAAAAACAAAAAAAGAAAAACAAACAAAAAACACACCTTAGCAACATTTTACTTAGCCAAGAATAATTTCTTTTCGGATTTATTTACTTTCGTTAAACTAACCCGACGGACTAAAAAACTTACCAGTGTCGATTTTGATTTTATTTTATCACACAATATATTCTTATTCGAGATTTTTTTTCGAATTTTTAATTAACATTTTGTTTATGTTTCGTATTTTTTCATTCTTTTAGTTTATTCATTTATTTTTTGCAGTTATCGCAGTCGCTTACCATTTCACAAATGAGTAATTATACAGAATACAGACGATACTAAAATAATGACAGATTTTTTATGGATTTTCAAATATCAGAAACTACTACATTCAACCATTTGACCATCGCAGCTAATAAATAGCATGGTCTGTATTCTGCATGTATAAGGTGCTCACTGCTTTGATCAGCCTTGGAACAAAACACCTTTAAGCAACGGTTATGGCTAGTAAACGACACTTGTTAATGCAGCGAGTACTCGCCAGTGACAGCCATTGATCGCCAAATTATATGAAAACAGCAGTTACCGCCTAAATACTACAATAATCGGTTAGAAACAGTAACGCCCGCCAGTAGTTATACAGTTTTCATGATTCACTGTGATGTTCCTTTGTGTTTTTCAGTTTGTGTTTTAGCTCTTGTGTATTAAGGTTAGGGTTAGTCTCCGAATTCAAGGGTTTTCCTTAATATTTCTACTGTTTTCATTATTGTTATCAATTGTATCTTCTCAGCCATCTCTCTGATTCCAATCTCTCTCATTCTTTTTCAAAGTTTTTCAGCATTGTTCCTAGCACTCCTGAAATTAATGGTATTATCTTGACTTTTTTAATCTTCCATATCCCTTTCAGCTCTCTGGCCAGTTCCGTGTATTTGCCCCGCTTATCTGTCTTATTGATATTCACTGGAACGGCAAAATCAACAATCTAGCAAGAATTTTTCTTTCTTGTAAACTATTATGACATCCAGTCTTCTTGCTTGTGTTGGTTTATCCGTTTGTATATCCATGTCTCACAGGATTTTGTGATATCGACCGTCTTCACAAAAGTGTCCGAAGATGTTCTTGTGCATTCCTGACTATACAATTAAACGTTAAGAACTGGTGTTTCATTGCCGTTTTCTTTTATCAAAAATTAGCCTGAGTGCCCGGCGTTGCCCGGGTGTTTGGAGGTGTGTTAAGCAAAAAAAAAAAAAAAAAAAAAAAGTGGTAGTAGGCAAGCAGGCTCCAATCTGTACCGCGAAGGAGGAAAAGAACGTGAAAAAAAAAAAAACAAAAAAAAACGTGACGTCTTTGCTGTTGCGCCCAAATCCAAACCGGAAGTGACGACGGTTTAAATAAGGCTACTCAATCGAAAAGAGGGAATAACTTTCGAAAATATCGGCGAAAAAAGCGACCCCTCCCTGTAGACAAGTGCCCAGTGGAGGGTGAAGGAATTAATGTTTTTATCCAATTTTTCGATATTTGGCGTCCGAAGGGCCAAGCTTTAATTTGATATTGATTTTGCGAAAATCCGTGGTCTCTGTCAAAAGTTTTAGACATACATACATGTGGCGCAATGGCTAGCCCCTTTTGAGGGGGCTAGGGTCTTCTATATTAATAAATCTTGTGTCTAACTTGGCCCGCACTTATGTGGAGGCAAGCACACATACGCACACGCATTTCAGTGCGGATAAATTTTCTTAAAGGTTAAAGAAGATTGAAACGTGTTTATGTTTCAGTGCATAATAAAAGTTCAAACTATGTTGACATAATTTTGAAAAGCAAATCATTGCGTGAAACGCATCGCGCTCTCGCTCTTTCTCTATTTCTCTCTTTCACTCCTTTTCTCTCTCTTTCAATGAAGAAAGAGAGAAATGAAATATAATTTCATTGTTTTAAAAACAGTTGAGGCTTTGCTCGCTATACGCGATGGATCGACTAAATGTCTTCTTGATTATTAAATCTTAAATAAATTATATATATTTTTATAAAAATGCATTTGTTCGTATTTTTGTACAAGTATTCGATTTCAGTATCCCATAAATGCCGACAATGGGAAGATGCCTGCAATGACTACACAAGATGCGACCCATGCCAGACAGTTATAGCCGACGACGTATCAACCCGTTTTCGATGATGTTCCAGCATGCGTCTATCGTTTAGATATCGTTGGATATCATTTATTCCCCGGGGAGCTGGTTGCGCTCTCAAGACGTTCCTCAACCCTCAAAGAAAGAAGTAACCCTCCCGGGAGGCGATAGTACTACATACATACATATATAATTTATACAGACATGTAAGATTTATATTATAGATAATTTGTGTAATCGTTATAGCAGTGAGCCATATTTACAGGACTAATAGTCAGACTTGCAGTTACGTGTTAAAAAAATGTTATCCTTGTGAAAACAAGTATGAAATGAATTCTCATTAATACTTTTTTATCGATCGGATGCCTTTTAAAAATGTTTGTATTTACAGGTTGTTTCAAAAGTCTTGGGAACATTACAAATGCATATATCTCATGAACTATTCCAGGTAGAAAAATGAAACTGGTGTCATTTTAAAGCTTGCTTAATCAAGTTTTTGGTCATACTAATGATTTTCGTCTTATCTTTCCATGTGCAGTAATGACGTTCTCTAAACAAGACAAGGCGTTTTGCGTCCTCCAATTTGCAAAGACTGAATCGTGGACATGTGTTCAGCGTGCATTTCGCAGGAAATTTAAAAAAGAAGTCCCTGAAAGGAAACCCATTGTCAGATGGCATGCTAAATTTGTGAAAGATGGGTGTTTGTGCCCAAGTAAGCGAACAGGTCGCCCTTCAACTTCAGAAGATGCAGTTGAGCAAGTCCGGAAGCCTTTCAGCAGAGCCCCCGTAAATCAGTGAGAAGAGCCAGCAGGGAACTTCAGCTTGCTCCAGCAACTGTCTGGCGTGTCTTAAGGAAACGACTGCAAATGGTACCTTACAAGCTCAAGTTGGTCCAAAAGTTGAAGGACACTGATAAGCCACTTCGCCGTGACTTTTGCATTGCAATGCAAGAGAAGTTGGAAGATAACGGCTTTGATGACCGACTTGTTTTTAGCGATAAGGCGACCTTCTATCTGAATGGCAAAGTTAACAAGCATAGCACTCGCATATGGGGTACTGAGTGTGACTTTTTCCTTTGGGGCTTTGTCAAGCAACAAGTCTATGTGCCGCCCCTTCCAAGAGATATTGACGAACTAAAGGCTCGAATAACGGCAGTTGTGGGAACCATTGACGTCAAGATGCTGGAACGCGTTTGGCAGGAAATGGACTATCGACTAGATGTCTGCCGTGTGACGAATGGTGCTCATATTGAGCAAGTTTGAAGATTCCCCACAAAACTTGAAACTTTAACCTTTCCAACGGTACCAATTTCATTTTTTAGCTCCTAATAGTTTTTGAGTTATTAAAAATCTTTATGTTCCCAAGACTTTTGAAACACCCTGTACTTTTAGACATTAAACGGACAACACTTAGGCCCATCGGATTGTGTTCTCCGCAAAGTACATAGGAAACATGAAAACAAAAGAAAAATTAAAGAATTCGCTTAATAATATAATTTGACAAGACTAAGTTCAGTGTTGCAGAAAACAGAGAAAAACGTAAACATATTGGCATTAATTTTACCAAAATACGCGAAAATACGGTAACAATTCTGTGCATAAGCTCCGAAGGTGAAATATGGCATTTTGTGTGAAAGTACACGACAAATGTATATAATTTTAAAGCAAATTAACTTGGTGAGCAAAAATGGCATATAACGCAAAAAGGTGATTCTTTAGAAAGGAAACGTTCTCTGCGAATAACTTATCTGGATGCAGAGTTTGCACGTATGCATCCCACAATTCTTGTTCTTTGCATGTCGAATAAAAGGCTTTTCTGTGTGGACTTTTGTTGATATGTAACGTGGAAATTGGCGGACGAAGAAATGTTTCTGCCATTTACCCATTTTTAAAAAAGTTAAATTCCTTTAATTAATTACTGTTAATATCGACGAAACTATTGCTTATGTACACGTAAAAATAGGACAATATAATTACAAATGAATAACAGCAGACATTAGTTTATTATGAACTGTATAGTTATGTACTTTAGACATGCTTTTTGGATTATTTGTTTGTACTTTGATGCAGCACTCTTCTTGCTTCTGTCGGGATGATTCTGTTGTCCAAAAATGTTTACCTTCCCAAGCTTTACCTTATCTAAAAAAAGTTAATTTATTGATAAAAATATCTCAGTCCCGATGTAATAATCTACCTGCATAAGAGTAAGATAGTCTTAAATGGTGTACTGTAATCACATTTAAGCATGAGCTGCTCTGAGTACCCTATCTTGCTTTGATAGAGTTCCAAACCGGCTTCGAAATCTACTAGATAATACCCTTTTATCTTCTCTGTAACTTCTTCCTTACAAAAAAAAAAAAAAAAAAAAAAAATCAAAAACGTTGCGAGACTGCTTCAGATTTATCATTATTTTCATGGTAAGTGCTCGCCTGAGCTTCAATGTATGCCCCCCTTGCCAAACCGTCACAAAAAAGCACTTGTCTTTCTGCAACCACAAGCAACAAGTTCTTCCACTTCCTGTACCTAAATCTAAACGCAAGTTCCATGAACAGAACTTCTTTCCTAGAACTATCCACTTGTGGAACTCTGTTCCGTTAGTCTGCTTTCCAGCTGACTACAGTATTTTTGTCTGCAAATTCAATGTAAACAAGTTCTTTTTGAACCATCCCCTTAATTTCATTTTACAAGAGTCACCACTTATCAAGGCCTGAAGGTAACTCGAGGATAAGGGTGATAGGATAGTTATCCTTAATGGTGTAAATTGGGTAGGACCAAACAAGAACTTGTTTATATCGGACTTAAAGACTACCATATTGTAATTGGCTGTGCCAGTGGAATAAGGTTCCACACACGGGCAGTTCTACGAAAGAAGCTTTTTTAATGGAATCCCCGTTTAGATTTAGGCACAGATAGAGAGTGGGAAAAATTGTTGATAGTGGTTGTAGCTAGTCGAGTGTTTTCTGTAAAAGTTTGGCAAGGGACACCATAGACTGGAGCTCAGACGAGCACTTGCAATGAAATTAAAGATAGAGCAGAGACAGGCTCGCAACGTCTTTTTCTGTGGGAAAGAGGTTGTAGGGAAGAGAAAAGAGCATCATCTAGTAAGCCGGTTTTGCATTTTATCAGGGCTATCGAGGCAAGATAGCGCGCGCCGAGCAGCTCTTGACCAAATTTTGTAAGAGTATTCCACTCTAATCAAATCAAATTTCAATAACTAACGATTACTACACTCTTGTCGCCGTGACCAATGTCATCCGGGCCTTGATATATGGTAACTAGCTTGGAAAAAAATAATTGTTCGAGGAACCCCTACCATATATTTTTTTAAATCAGAGTGCACTTATTTTAGTGCACTTGTTTCTCAAAACAACATTTGCATTTATGTAAAGCCTCCTGCCTCTGGCATAATGCTATGTTGTATTATTGCGTTAAATAATAGTAATTCGTTTTGCGGATAATGAAGAAATGATAAATAACACACAAATAAAAAGGCATTTATTTAAATATATGTTTATACGTAAAATATGAATCTACATCTGGTTTTCAATCACAGAAAAGGTCAGTCAATACGATGTTTTCGTTACATCAACTCCAAGAACAAGAATTAATTCAGTATAATTGCTTAGCGATGCATTTTATAATGCGAAGAGAGACCCCGTGGCTCATCTTAGGAAACACGTCGGAAAAAAAAGTTGCTTATCTCAGAAAAATTAATCAATATTATTAAGGATATTTATGAAAATATGAGAGCGCAAATACATTTCAGGATCATCTGATGCTGATCAACAGATTAAGCCCGCATCTCTTACCATTTTCACTTTTATTTGCCATTGATTTCATTATTTGCATCGTAATCAAAACGGATTCTTTATAAACCCAGCTTTGAATACTGTAATGAGATTAATAGATACTTAACACTCTGTAGCGGCACGTCATAAGCATATAACGTCGGTATAAGGAACGTTTCAGTTGCGCGTACAGCTGTTGTGTACACCCACGCATTTTCCGCAAGCACAAAACTAAAACTTGTCTTGTTTCACCGACGTAGTTGAAAGCTAACCGTTATTATTGTTATAAGTGTGGGGTTTTAAGAATATATATATATATATATATATATATATATATATATATATATATATATATATATATATTAGGTATCCCCACTTTCTTGAGTAAAATCGCTAAATCTTTACGTAGAATCGGCGACGTCATTATTTTGTGTGTAAATTAAATTCTGTATATATTTGACGGATGGTCAATGGCGCTAAAAATGAATAATGTAAGTAACGTTTTTTTTAATTATTGTTTATTGTGCTAATTTTATTAATTAGAGATCTCCGTACATTATTTGGAAAGTAGGTGTTAAAATCAAGTTTCACCCACTAAAAATAAAAATCCAACAGTAATTAAGATGTTTTTAAATTGGATTTACTATTTTAAAATTGGCAGTAGCCATTTTTATATTAAACTTTGCTTAGTTATGAATTGTATATAGTGATAGAGAAAACTATTCTTTCTTGTTGAAAAAATTACTAGGTTAGTAAAAGCAGTCGTTTATTTGCAACTATATATTTTGATACTTTTACGGTATTATACCTTGTAAAACTAATTTAAAAAACACAAATGAAAATATTTTAGAACAATTTCGTCAATTTCTTAAAGTAAAAACATAAAAGGAATACATTTTATTAAAAAATAAAAGATATATAAACAAAAAGCTATAAGATTCCTCTAAAATTTATAGTACAAATTCTCCCTTTTTTCAATAAGTCTTAGCAGCCTATTGTCAACATCTAGCATTAAATTTGTAATTTTAGCAATTGGCATGTTGTTTGCAGCGATTATAATCGCCTCCCAGAGGCCACACTTACTGCTGAATTACCTTCTGTAAGAATAAAATATCTCTCTTGAGGATGTTTCACAGGTTCTCAATGATATTTAATGGCTAGTCCAAAAGAGAATTTTAACAAATCCCATTCTTTCAACCAGGATTTAGTAAACTTTGATACATGGCTTGGTGCGTTGTCTTGAATAAAGACGATAGACCTACTTTTGTTAGACTGGTCAACAAATTATTCAAAGAAATCAAATCTGGAAAAATCATAGTAACTGTTGGAATTCATTTTAACTTCGTATTCTACTTCAAATGGGCCCATGAACTTATTACCAATAATCCAAGCCTTTACCCTAATCCCACAACGTCTTTATTGGCGTTTAGAAATTGTCTTGAGTCATGTTGCTTGCAAATATATCCTCGAGCCCATCCATCGGACCCCTCGAGAGTGATTCTTGATTCGTTTGTAAACACCCCACCCCCCCAAAACCCACTTTACTGAAATCAGTTTTTTTGTATGTTTTTGCCCAAAGCAATTTTCTTTCCTTACGCTTTTCCGTTAAAAATACGTCCCTTTATTTTATTTTTTACATAACTTCCTTAATACTTTACATCTTGTTTCCCTTGACACCATAGGAGCTTCAGTGGCAGTGACGTGCATATATCTTTTTCAGGGCAGGTGCTCAAGTGAAAAAAAAAAACGTCAAAAATATAGTAATGAACGTGTCTCGGCGGGGAACAGGCCTATAGTACATTCCTCTGAAAAGGGCACTTTTAAAAGTAGGAGTTAAAAGGTTCCTGGACACTCCTAACACTCATCTCTACACATCTATGTTCAGCGGCGTCAAATATGAACGGACTTGACGCATTTGTATTTTTTTTTTAAATTCTCATCGGATATGTTATATTCTAAAATTCAGCATGAGACTTTTTTTTTTTTTACTTTTTCCTTGGTGGAATTCCCATTTGACATATATTTTTTTGATTTTTTGATGATTATTTTTCATTCCTTAGAAATTTGAAGACTTTCCTTCGTTAATTTCATTCATTGTTAGTTGTTTTTTACGAGCCATAATGCTCAATTCTAGTTCTTGCAAATAATCTATTAACACTAAAAATCGCTATAATTACTGAAAAATACTAAATTTTAATATGAAATTTATACTTTTCTACTTACTCGCTATATATCATGGTACAAAGTATTTAATTTGATAACACATAAATTTTACATAAAATATTTGATAATACCTGTTTTGTATATAATCTGTAGATGCAGTTTATGTTAAAATATATCTTTTAAAAATTGGATATTGTTACTCCAAATTATATGTTTACAACTTCGTATCACAGATTACTGGGATTTAAACCATTTAAATCTTTTAAAAATTATTTTTTAAATTCTGTATCTTTTTGTGTAATTCAATTAATCATAATATATATTAATGAGAAAAAACGTTTTATAAAGCATAATAATATTGATTTTATATCCATTTCTTTACAAGGTAAATGAATTAAGGATTGTTTATATAAAAGATATTGTTTATATAAAAGATAAATATTGTTCAATCATTGAAACTTTTCAGCTTTATAAAATGTTGTAATTCTACTCAACCTAAGTTTATTTTGTTTAGTTTTTGTAACATGAAATATTTCTTCTCATGTATTTAACGAAAACTGCTTTTTAAATATGAATTACTTTAAAAATCGAAATTTTTCATGAACATCTGCCCACACGTTGATGTTTGCTAGATTTATAGAACACGCATTTTTACGCTTTCGAGTTGACCCCTAACATAGGAACGTTGTTTTGAGGCATTGTTAATGTAAGCACGATTTTAGTTTCGGATTTTATTAAGGGGGAGGTTACAGTCTGCTGCACAACTCGTCGACACGTCCTCTGACCCTTTTTTCCCCATAGGTGTTACTAAGTCTTAGGCTCTCGTATTTCATTGTCATCGATCTCATCAATCACTATTGGTTCATTCACACTCACTACGTGTGGGGATCAAAACAGAAAACTCTTACAAAATATTGAGTTGTCAACCCTCCATTACACATGTTATCTAACTTATTGTACTGATTCACTCCGACTTCTAAGCTCTGATATCTCAGCAAACTAGACATAGATCCTTGGTAAATGTTGCGACTTTTCTTTACTATAATCTTTACTTTGAAGGACGACCTAAGCTTCGTTTGTGCCGTTTAAGGAAGCGCTTTACTTAACGTAATTAAAAAAAGGATTGTTGTCAACGTTCGTACGACTTTCTATATTCCGACCTGTTCAGTTCGGTTCCAAGAACTCGACTCCACTGCCTTCTTAACTTCAGCTTTTTATAACGTTTTCTTGGAAAGCGAAACTTTATTGCTATGCAAATTAATGCAAATCAAATCACGCCCTAACCCTAAACTATCGTTTCGGGACGGTGTTTACGAGTTTTCCTAATGTCTTCACCGGAGTGCTCCAGAATACAAAACTACGGTCATCTCACAGACATACGAGGGGTGTGCAATAAGTAATGCTCCTGACCCACTTCCAGTTGTCTGATCTAGGTGAAATTTTGCATGTACAATGATTTATATCTCTACGGGTTATGTGGCAAATTATAACTATGAACTAATTGTGGTTTCTGTTTTACAGGTGTTTGAACTGAGTCAGGTGTGAAATGGAGCCTGTTGAATGTCGAGCAGTGATCCGGTTTTTATATTTGAAAGGACGCTCACCACAGGAGACTTTTGATGAAATGAAAGAAACTTATGGTGATAATGCCCCATCACATGACCTTGTAAAACGCTGGCATCGTGGATTCAAACATGGCCGGAAGTCTGTGGAAACAGCTCCCAGACCTGGTCGCCCCCCCCTCTGCCATTGATGAGGCATCTGTCCGTCAAGTTGAGGCTGTGATTTTGAAAGATCGGCGCATTACTATTCGCCAAATAACCCAAGATGTCAAGATTAGTACAGCGTCTGTGGAAAATATCGTTCCTGACCATTTGCATATGCATAAGGTGTCTGGCAGATGGATTCCCAGGTTGCTCACACCATTCCATAAGCGAGAACGCCTTGAGTGCTCGAGGATGAATTTTGAGATGTGCCAAGAAGATGAGTCAAAGTTTTTCAAAAGACTCATTACACAGGATGATACCTGGGTCGATCACTATGATCCAGAGACCAAAGGCCAGTCAATGCAGTCGAAGCACTTGGACTCACCACCTCCAAAGAAGGCAAGGGTGCTGCCCTTCGCTGACAAGGTCATGATCACAGTCGTCTGGGACCAGGATGGAGTGGTGATGACAGATTGCCTGGCAAAGTGTACCACAAGTACAGTAGTCTATTATGCTTCACTTTTGAGGAACTTAAGGGAAGCTATCAAAATCAAGAGGCGGGGCAAGATCAGCAAAGGTACCCTCCTCCTGCTACAACGCTCCGTCCACAACTCGCATGTCACCAGATCAGAAGCACGGGCGTGTGGTTATGAAATCCTTCCCCATCCTCCCAACTCTTCTGACCTTGCACTCTCTGATTTCACCTCTTCCCGGCCATGAAGTTGTATTTGAAAGGAAAGCGTTGGAGGACTAACCTGGGGTGTTCTACAAAAACGGTCTCCAGAGCTGCATCAAACGATGGGAGAATGCATAACTCTGGGTGGTTCCTATATAGAGAAAGACTAATAACTGTGCCAAGTTTCGTTGCTCTACTGCTATGGGAAGTGGGTCAAGGGTAATACTTATTGCACGCCCGTCGTACATCTCAGAGTGACTTAATATGGTGCCTTGCCATTCACATTACTATGGCGCACCCCCTTCATCTTGATGATTTACACTATTAATCCATTTCACTTATTAAAGTCACATACGGCATAATCCTGTTGACACACCGGTTCCCACTGGATCACCAAAGTTAAGCAACGTTGAACCTGGTTAGTACTTAATGGGTGATCAGTTAGGACTTCCAGGTGTTGTATGTTCTCTCCGCTTATTTCGGCATTGTTTTCAGCCGTACTGGACTTCTCCTTGCCACTGGACTCAAACAGTGCCGATTCAGAAATGGGGTTGGAGATCGCGCAACTCTTGCCTCACAATTACATGAGCAGCTGCCCCGACAGGTGGTATTTTTTTGTCTTTCGAGACTGAAAAGAGGCGTCGACTTATTAAATTCGTTACGTATTGGCGGCATTTTTCATTTTATCCCACTTTTTTTCTTTTCTTTTTGAATGACTCACAACATAAAGGCTCACTTGCCATTATAAATGTCGACCATTTACGCTATGAGAGGAATATTCCTATGTGTCCTCAAAGTTGGTATCCCCAACCAGCCTAGACTCATAATTTGGAATTAAACATAAGGTTTTCCATATTTTATGAACCGGAAAATATTTCTGAAAAATATAGAACCATTACTTTTGCCACCCACGAACCGTCCTGGAAACAAGATTATTTAACGCCTGCGCGTAAACATGACCCTTCACTACTTCTAATCTTATACGTTGATCATCTGCTTAACACTTCAATTTAAGCTCTAATACTGTTTTTTCCTTAACTTAATTTATCGCGTTGCAACTCGTAGATAAAACAAAAACATAAAAAATACATTTAAAAATTTCCAAATAAAATACATGCATTAACAAACAACAAAATATTTCTCAGTTCTTAATTAAAAAAAAAAATCAACAATCAAACGTTTCAACAGTTTTGACCAAAACTGGTGACACAATTTCCGCATTCGAGGGATGACAATTGTTATCAGCATGACAGTTCACTTATACAAAAATACAAAACAAAAATATATTAATTTTTTGTCCCCCCCCAAAAGGAGGGTTACGTGTAAATTCACCCTTGTCCGTTCGTCCGTTCATCCATTTGTCCGTCTGCGTTTGCTCAATAACTATGCCTTGAAAATTTTTGAAATTTTGCACAAACATTATAAATCATCATCGTCAGGACGGGTTTCTTGCCCGGGCCGATGTGACTCTTCCTCTCCAGAGTTTCCTGTCTTCCATCAGCTGTCTTAATTCTCCAGCTTCACAGTTTCACGTCGTGTGCTATTTGCTGGATGTACGTGGATCTAGGTCGTCCTCTGCTTGCGCGTCCGTGTCGTTGAGTCCATAGCAATATATCACTCACCAATTGCTCCTCAGACAGTGACCGACAACTCGCAGGTGTCTTTCCTTGATGGTATTAGATATGGTAGGTAGTTTGCCATAAAGTTGCTGCTTCGTGGGATGATTTTGTCAATATATATTTAATACCGTTGGTAGCATACGGGTGTATGTGCCATCTAGTTTTCTTTCCAATCTTTTGGTGAGTGTCCAGGTTGTAGCACCGTAAACAAGGACAAACTCTACCACTGCCCTGAAGAACTGCCTTTTCAGTTGGTTAGTTAGCCCCGAAGTCCATACTGAACGCAGGCCATCCAATGCGGCTCATGCTTTTGAGATGTGAATTTCGATATCTCTCTCTGTGGAAACTATGTTGCTGCTGCCCAGCTACGTAAACTCAGCGACTTCTTTCAGCGTTGATCCAACCAGATCCCTGATCTCTCCTTTAACATTGAAAGTCATAAACTTTGTCTTATCCGCATTAATGTGGAGACCAATGTCATTTGTAGACTTTTCTAGCTTATGTAACAGTGTTTGCGCATCAGCAGTGTTTTTCGAGAACAAAGCAATATCGTCTGCGTAATCTGCATCAGTTATGTGTGCTGATTGACGACGTCTATTTCTGGATTCGTTCAGGGTGAAGCCTAGCTTGTTGTGCATATCAACATGATATGAGTAAAAAAAAGTAACAGAACTGATTTTTCGGGAAAACGCCGGTTGCGCCCCCCCAAGGGGTGCCTTTCGTGTTAAAATGACTAAAATTGACACTTTTGTGCTTATTAAAAAAATTGATGCCATGGATGTTTATAAAACTTTCTGAAAAGTTGTAACTAACTGATTTCTATATAATTTTGTTTTTCTATACTTCGCGATAACTCTTGGGTGTGCTCCAGGGGCTCTTTTAGGGCTAATAAAAATACTCCATTTTTGGGATTATTTTACCATATTTGTCACAAATTTTCTGTGTATGTCTATTTAGCAGTTTTGCATGGTAATGAACTCAAATTTAAATATGTTAAGGCCTTGAGGAATTTTACGGTTAAATGGGAGGGGGGGCAAACGATGGACTTAGTCATTTTTTGTGCATGGTGCAGAACATAAAACTGCACCGTTTGTTCAATTTAACCAGGATTTGACGCCCTCTGGGGACTTTGGGGGCTAAATGGACAGGGGGCAAATGCTGAACTTAGTCATTTTGCACGCCTCGTTCACTGTGCACTCACGGGGGACCATGCATGCTTCACTTGTTTTACTTCACAAACATAAAAATAAGAGCGTCTTATTCTCGAAAACACATTTTCAAAAAATATCGACCCGACCAAATCCATAAACGTTTAGGTTTCCCTTCTTGGTGGTGGCGCATGAGTAAATTTTTAAAAATCATTACTATATATTGGTCCAATATAATATAATAATAAATACGAAATCTGGGTTAATCAAAATATCATATTTAAGCGTATCTTACGACCGGGCAATGCCAGGTGGCCTGCTAGTACTCGTAGCCAAATTGAATATTGAAATGCTCATGTCTTTGGTTCTATGGGACGAAACAAGATGGGCATTTGCTGGATTTTTAAAAATTATAATAATATTCTTTGGTAAAAATTCTATGACAATAAGTAAAAAAAGAACATATATTTTAAAACCAATAATATATACCCCAATTTGTCTACATTTGTATATATATATATATATATATATATATATATATATATATATATATATATATATATATATATATATAGTGTTCTGGCAGGCTAGCTTCAGTTTTGCTGCTTTGGGATGAATTTTGCTTAGGGTTTTTCTTTACTTGTTTGTCTACTATATAATAAAATGACTGCAGAAATTCCCCTCTGAACTAAATAGCTTAGGTTTGCCACAACAAATAGCACATACAAATTAAATATATCTAGGCTAATAGCCACTATCTTACGTAGTTTTCAAAAACCATTTTAGACACATTTAATAGTGATATTAAAATACTACATTGCATCCTACGAGCAACACTACCACAATCGCAACATCTTCAGAGAAAGGAGTTCCTATTGTTTTCTCTAAATATTTTGTCCTCCCAATGCTACCAGTTGTCACCGGAACTAATTCCACATTTTCCATAGAATTTGTGATTACACCGATCGTAACTGAATCATAGCTACATAGACCTAGAATAATGTTTCCAATTTCTGATTCATAAATAATAAACTCTCCCCTACAAAGTCCGTCCATTCTAATTGACTGAGACCTGACAATTCTCATATTCCGGATAACAGTAATTAGTTTCATAAACAAACGCTTCAGAAAGTTTACAATATGGCTTCGCTCTCTACAGGAGGCAAGAGTGCTAAAAACAAATACAAACATAAAAACCGCTATTAAACAGAAAATTAAATACTGATAACCTTACAATTATCCTATTTTTTATTAGGTACTGGTAATTTCTTTTACACAATTCATCGTGTACAAGTAAAAAAAGTGCATACAAAATGTATTTTAACAATCGCTAATCACACACACGTATATTCTACATCCTCCTTCCATTCTTTCCTTCTTTGTGGTCGTCGCTGTCTCATACTGTACCATAAATACTACAACATAGGTGTACAAATAAAAATATATATACATAACGTCTTTTTACTATCAATAATCACACAAACATATAAAATTAGATCAACTTTTAATGATACAATTCTGCTAAAAATCTAAAAATTAAATACTGGCAGCCTGACACGATTAAATACGCTTAGTTATAACAAAAGCTTGGAGAAATATTGGCACATTGCTAACTCTTTCCTTAAGCAGACGAACAAACAATAATATGTAAACAAACACATATTGCTTTTTCCTTGTACGGAAGGAACACTCTAATAAATGAAAACACAGCATTGGTTTGCGAATGTAAATATACACAAAATACCTTCACAACACCCTCCTAATAAACCGGCCTTGCAAAAAACAAAAAGAAAAAAATTCACGGGAATCAATATTTAATTTTCGATTTTTGAGTGATTATCGATCCTTACCAGATGCTATATATATATTTTTAATTTATTATTCCTGTGGACGATTTGATTTAATTTTATATTAGTCACTAATTACCTAGGGTTCAAATCTGTTATTTATCATGTCTGCACTTTTTTTAGAACAGAGTAAACGCTTACAAACAAGTTAAAACACCAAAATATTATGCAAGTAATTTTAAAGTAAATTTCATTGGCTACGGAAACACTTATTTGTTATATATATATATATATATATATATATATATATATATATATATATATATATATATATATATATATATATTATATTTTATTTCTAATTCTAAATACCACTTTTAATTACTAATTATTATTATTACTATATATATATATATATATATATATATTTTTTTTTTTTTGTGTACAGAAAGTTGTTAGTTGAGACAGATCATTGGTACCGTCGGTTTCAAGCCCGATAATAAGGCCCGTTTAAGGTATCCTTATCAAGCTCTCTTCAGCCAATATTCGTCTCAAAGAGCCTTATTATCGGGCTTGAAACCGACGGTACCAATGATCTGTCTCAACTAACAACTTTCTGTACACAAAATATAAGTACGCTCTTAAAATTGTGATTTTCCTTTTAATTGAGCACTCTGCTGGAATTCTTTTTCAAAAAAAAAAACTAATCATGTATATATATATATATATATATATATATATATATATATATATATATATATATATATATATATATATATAGTAAGTTATAAAATGTATATGGCGATTAAGCTACACTGAATATTCCGCGTTTCATCCACTCTAGGATTCTTCAGACTTATGCGCGAATTCTGTGGTTGTTTGTCGTTTTTATATGCGCATCTTCTATTGAAATTTTAGTTTATATATATATATATATATATATATATATATATATATATATGTATATATATATATATATATATATATATATATATATATAGAGAGAGAGAGAGAGAGAGAGAGAGAGGGGGAGAGAGACGGATAGAATTGTTTTAAGATTTAACGGTTAGAAAGACCTGACGAGTGTGAAATTGTTTTTAGTAAATATTGTTATTTATTAAAACTAAAATTGAATTTATTTTCTTTCGAATTTCTAATAATAAAATATTCATCTACAAGAAATTGAACAGATGTTCTTTTGTTTTTTTTTCCTCTTCTTTTTCTTCCTCTTATATGCCATGGCGGTGATAAATCCTGGCATGATTTGAAGTGCTTGGAGTTAAGTCAAAATGATGTTTATATGTGCGATTACAGTTGTTGGCGTCTGTCGAACGCATGTGTAATTAAACGAATCCACTGTTTGAAACATCGATAATAATTTCAGATTTAACGGTTATTTTTGTTTTATGTATTACTGTATATATTATCTATTATTGGTCCGCCGACAAAAGGAGGATGGACCTGTAAATTCTCCCTTGTCTGTTCGTCCGAACTTTTCTCCAAAACTACACCTTGGAATTTTTTGAAATTTTGCATAAACATTAAAAATGAATGAATAAAAAAGTAACAGAACTGATTTTCCGGGAAAGCTCTGGTTGTTCCCTTACGAGTGCCTTCGGATTAAAATGGCTAAAATTGACACTTTTGTGCTTATTAAAAAAATGATGCCTTGGATTTTTATAAAACTTTCTGAAAGGCTGTAATTAACTGATTTCTATATAATTTTGTTTGTCTATACTTTGCAATAATTCTTGGGTGTGCTCCAGGGGCTCTTTTAGGGCTAATAAAAGCATTCAATTTTTGGGACTATTTTACTATATTTGTCCAAAATTGTCTGTGTATATCTATTTAGCAGTTTTACTCAACTCAAATTTAAATATGTTAAGGCGCTGGGGAATTTTGCGCCTAAATAATGGGGGGGGTGCAAATGATGAACTTAATAATAATTTCTTTTTTTGTATGTTTCAGAACTCAAATTTACATATGTTAAGGCCTAAAACTGCACCGTTTGTTCATTTCCACCAGGATTTGACGTCCCCTGGGGATTTTTGGGCTAAATGGGGAGGTGGCAAATACTGAACTTAGTCATTTTTATGCCGTGTTCACTGTGCACCCACGAAAGACCATGTATGTTTCATCAGTTTATAATTAATGTTTCGAAAACGTTGTGAACTGTTGTGAAAATGAGACTCAAGACGAGAACAGTAGTCCAGTGAATTCAAAATAATATGAATGACTAATCCTCATCTCAACAATTCAAAAATGTTAAGCCTGACACTCCAAAAGGAATGCTATTTCAAACGTGAAAGTGACAAGCTGAACGATATGAAGACAGATAATTTCTTACATGCACTCAAAATAAAATCTGCGTATGTGATAATACTTAGAATTTTGTGTGAAAAAAAGTGTCTTCGTTTTTGCTTCGGTTGTACGATTCGCTGAAGTTTGAGAAGGGAGAGAAAAAATGCTGTATTCCAACGAAAAAATGTCACCTTGATTACATGAATTCCCATAAACTATTGAAGAGAAAAAATCATAGCAAATGGATCGTTCGATAATTCAGAACAAGTTTGTGAAAAAAAAAAAAAAAAAAATGAATACAACAAATTTCTTTCATAATTTCATGCCACAAATCTAAACGTGACAAATCCCAATAAAAATACGAAGACAGTGAGTATAACAATATAGCAACCATATCAGAAAATAATCACAAACAATTTGTTTCTGAATTTTTGAGATGAGGATTGGTTATTGATAATATTTGGATTTTTCGAACTACTGTTGTCATCTTGAGTGTTATTTGCAAAGCGTTGTTCAGTGGTCAGTTGTAAAAGTAATATTTTCCTGAAGGTTGAAGGTTCAATTCTCAGTGTGGGCGACCTAAAAATACAATTGCGAATTACCAAGGACATCTATCCAGTCATAACCGAAGAAAGGAAAGCATGCTATCCCCGTGAAGTAAATAAATGTTTCCATTCAAAATTTCACTCAAATTCCTGAGTTCGAGAGAAACATTCCCGAGTTCAACGATACATCTGAAGAAGGTCGGAGGTTACCTCGACCGAAACTTTGAGAAAATGGCACTCAAGATGACAACAGTAGTCCAAAGAATCCAAATGCTACGAAGAGATAATTTGTATTACTTGATGTATTCAAACTACGATTCTCATATTGGATGCCATTCGTAGAATATTTCTGTCGATCTAACCTCCGACCTTCTTCAGGTGCATTTTGTCGAAATCGAAAAGCTTTCCGTCGAACTGGGAAATATGTGCGGTATTTTGCATGTAACTCTTTATTTAATCAACGGGCTAAGCTGTTCACTACTTATTTGGAATTACCCTTAATTAAAAACTAAAACAAATACAGAAAAATCTTTATACTATACGTACTCATCATGACATAAACATGTCATGTTCCAAAAATTATGTACATTGATCAAGTACATTTTTTTTTAAACTAAGAAAATTAAATTTTATGACTAAGCGAGACGTAGTATTTTGATTGTCTATGTATAAATAAGGGGGGAGACAAGTTCGAACTATCAAGATCCAAATCATCCTATAATGGTTACAATTCAGTATTAAAATCGCTAAAAATCATAAATTTTGATTTTATTAGTAAGCAAAATACTATTTGATCAATTTACGATATTTTTGAAATATGATGAGTACGTGTATCATGAAATTTTTTCTGTATTTTTAATTTTTTTTTTTAATAAGCCTAAATATGCACCAGTTACTCACGTTCCGTCAGCGATTAGTAACAATATTTTCAGTATCGCCCATGATAAGGATTGGACCCTCAACGATCTAATTCTTAATTAGAATTTCATTGGTTGCATTATGAGTCATTATGAGCTGATAATTCTATTAAGAAATTCCAATTCAACATCTAATTAAAAACAATGGTCATATCGTTGCGAGAATAAACATTCAAATTCGTTCGAAAAATCCAAATAGAAAAAAGTAGGTACGGGCAAAATGAATGCCGATGCTCAAAATGTATAAACATTTTGAGCCCTTCCTTTACTTAAAATATCACCAAAAAATCAGAAAATTAACCAATTTTGATGAAATGTTTAGTATTTATCAAATAATGATCACGGAATATAATGAATAAATTATTTTTATTTAAATCTAAGTGGAAATGTATTATTTCGTTTAAACAAAAAATACCTTTAATAAAGTTATGGTTTTCATTAGTAAATAAAAAACGCAAGAATTTATTTTTGCTTTTTTTATATAAATAAAGCATCGTAATTTGTAACAATAAAAAATAATTTTTATAGGAACATTACGAAAAAAAACCCTAAATCCATATTAATGAATTCTATATAACTCGAAGAAAAATGAATTTCTCGAACTACCGATATTACCATTGAATTAAGCATGGCTTATTTAATATTTTCATACAAAAAATTATAATTGCAAAAAATATTTCTACTTTTTTTTAAATTACGGGTTTCGCATAATTTTTATATGCAAGATTTTAATAATTTCCTTGCTCGCAAGAATGTGAAACTTTCGGCGTAACATATTTTTTATATAATGTTGAACAATAATTAAAAAAAAATTAAAAACAGGAACATAGAAAAATAATTAAATTAAAAAATGCAAAAATTAATACAAACGTTCAGAAAAGGAATGTACGGATGCGCGACTGAGGAAAAAAAGAACTTCCTCCCTTTTAATTACATGACGTAATTTTCACAATCTTTAGACTGCCTGAAATTTTGGGCCTTTGTAATTTTCATGTTTACAAAATTTTAGTTTGTTGCGTTTTGCGAACGCCAGAATCATTCGTTTTTGGGCTAATTAATTTATGCTTTGTACAAACAAGGTGTTTTTTTTTCTTTAATTCAATATCTTAGGACTTTACTTTACTAATTATCTTTGAAATAGACCCAGAAAACTAATATTTATCTTTTAAAGAATTTTTACAATGAATTTATTTAACTTCAAAATTTAGCTGAATTGGGTAGCTCGCCGTGAAAACATTTTCATAACGTTTTTTTTCACGTGTACAAACATTTTTTTCCTTTTGGAAATCAAGTTTAGTCCTTAATCTTTCAAATACAATCAAAAAGTAGTTGGAAACAAAAAAAAATTATGATGAATCGGCTTTCAAAACTAGGACTCCCATTTTTGCCCGTACCTAGAAAAAAATGATGATTTCTAAATTAAAAAAATTGTTTTGATTACGTCATATTGTAGCGTATCGTTGAAAACGAATATGAAAATAAGTCTGTTATGAATGCCGTTTCACAAATACAATAAAAAAACAGTTTTCAAATTAGTTACTGCTACATACCTAATACAGTAAACAAAATAATAACATATACAACGTTAAAATAGTACAAGAAAAATAACACAATCACCACCACCACCACCACCACCACCACCACCACCGTGCGGGTTAGGGTTTCTATGTTTATTGCAATTTTCTCGGTTTACTGTTTCGCGATCGGCCGGTTCTGGTCATTTACGCCAGCGCCCGAGCACACCCGAGAAACTTCATGGAAATGGCGGGTTGGTAAATGCAGAAGCACCCAAATTATAAGAGATTCTAGAAGATCATCCCAGGCAGTAACCTCACCATAGCACCAAAGTAACATCCTCATTGTCTATCTTCTGAAATACACCATCGAGTGGGACACCTTCTGCATTATAAATGTTAAGGAAACTAAGGACGCGTTTGTGATAATTATAACTTCAATTTAACGCTCAATTTAACGATTGTATCTAACCACATCCCCACATTGCACTTGCGTTAAAATCCACTCTTGTAACAGATCTGTAACACAGGTATATCAGAAAATATTATGTTAAAATCCATTCTTGAAACAGGTATGTAACACAGGTATATAACAAAACATTATGTTAAAATCCACTCTTGTAACAGATCTGTAACACAGGTATATCAGAAAATATTATGTTAAAATCCACTCTTGTAACAGATATGTAACACAGATATAAAACAAAACATTATGTTAATATCCACTATTGTAACAGATATGTAACACAGGTATATAACAAAACATTATGTTAAAATCCACTCTTGTAACAGATCTGTAACACAGGTATATCACAAAATATTATGTTAAAATCCACTCTTGTAACAGATCTGTAACACAGGTATATCAGAAAATATTATGTTAAAATCCACTCTTGTAACAGATATGTAACACAGATATAAAACAAAACATTATGTTAATATCCACTATTGTAACAGATATGTAACACAGGTATATAACAAAACATTATGTTAAAATCCACTCTTGTAACAGATCTGTAACACAGGTATATCAGAAAATATTATGTTAAAATCCACTCTTGTAACAGATCTGTAACAATCCACTCTTGTAACAGATCTGTAACACAGGTATATCACAAAATATTATGTTAAAATCCACTCTTGTAACAGATCTGTAACACAGGTATATAACAAAACATTATGTTAAATCCACTATTGTAACAGATCTGTAACACAGGTATATAACAAAACATTATGTTAAAATCCACTCTTGTAACAGATCTGTAACACAGGTATATAAGAAAACATTATGTGTACTCATCGTCACATTCACACACATCGGCGTCCAAACATCCACTATGACTATGCAATCCTTACATACTTAGAAAACGGAGCTGTTAAACCAGACATCGTTATATGAAACAAGAAGGAATGTGTAGGAACCCTAGTTGAAGTCAGTGTCTGTAAGAATGTTTGGTTAAACAGAACTGAAAAGGAGAAGAGACCTACGAAATATCAATTTCTCATATACGACATGAAAAGAAACTGGAATCTTAGGAAGATCTCAATCATTCCAGCAATTATAGGAGCCACAGGGTTTTATGAAAAAGGAGTAAAACCATAAAACTAGCTGGTGAATATACCTGGTTAAGCCTGTGCGAAAAAGGGTTCAAACAGTTATAATTAAAAAGACAGCCAGAGTTTCAAAATAACCTTTCTGTTGGAGTCTAAAATAGTTAATGAATTTTCAATAGAATACCCCCCCTAACAAAAACAAAGGGTAAAGATAAGTTAAAAACAAGAGAGGAAGGACGCTCATGCACATACATGTACACGTGCACACACACACACACACACACACACACACACACACACACACACACACACACACACACACACACACACACACACACGCATTAAGACAAGTAGTGAGCTCACCAAAAACAAGTAGAGAACAAAAGGAAAACACAAAACCAGCATTCGCTAAGACTAGATATCTTTCTCATTGTTAACGATAATGAACATTGAAGCTTTGATGTCTTTTGTATGAAGGGAAATGCGATTAGAAAGAAAAAAAAAACCAGTTGTTAACTGAATTCTTTTTATTATTTAAAAGGGCTTCGTTATTATGATGACGATTTCTAATCATTACTCATACTGGAAGCGTAAGGATAAATTTAGTACAGTTCTGGCCAACATCTTTCGTCACTCCAAACGTTTGTAATTTACAACAGTGTTTCCCAACCTTTAATGACCTGTGCCCCCCTTTTTGATTATCTCAACACTCGTAGCCCCTTTTGTTGAATGTTGTTTATTTGGTTACTCTAAACTTATAAATCAAAGTGAAAATTTTGCTGAAAATGACACACTTGCTGTTATGTCTTCTTCGAACAAATTAAGCGATTTACGTGTAAAACGCCTTTCCAGATACGAATATTTCAGGATACGAACATTTCAGGATAAGAACATTTCAGGATACGAACATTTCCAGATACGGACATTTCAGAATACAAACATTTCAGGATACGAACATTTCAGGATACACACATTTCAGGATACGAAAGCTAAACAAAAATGGATCTCCTATCGAAGGCTCGTGCCCCCCCTTATGGTTGAGAAATCTGATTTAGAGTATTAACAGCAGTAGTAATAACATTTTGTTGCTTCTGAGGGATGCCGCTTGGAGCACTGTTACTTGCCTTCATAAAGTACAAAATAAGCTTCGTAATCTTGTGGTAGGGATAATCTTTTCTCTTCCCTGCAGCCTCTTCCACATTAGAGAGGTTGCTAGATCCTCTCTGCTGTATCTTTATGCGTATGGTAGCTGCTCGACAGCTCAACTCAACTTCCCTGCAAGAACTCGTCTGGCTATAACCACAGCAAAGAACTTTCCTCTCTCTTACTCGCTGTACAAATGAAAACAAACAAAAGTTCCGTCAACAAAGTTTCTTTCCTAGAACATTACATCTGTAGAAGAGGATAATAAGCGGTGGCTGTCCAACCAATTAAAACATGACCATTTTTGTCTAATGAGAACCAATTCAGCTACAGAAAAACCTTCCTTTCTCTATGTCTGTATCAAAAACTAAATCGAACTTACATGAACAAAGTTTCTTTCCAAGATCATCCAATATGTGCCACAATACACTATGAGTATCTTTCCCAATCGGCTACAACATGATTTTCTTTTTATTTATATTTATTTATTTTATTTTTTATTACATTTTCACCCCAAACAAGGCGCATTGCCACTTTGGTGTAGGGGGCTACTATCAGGGGCAGCAACTACTGGGGACACTATGTTGGGATTTGGGCAGCAAGATGTCGGTTCACGTTGCACTTGAACTTCTGCATGTCAGTACAGTTGGGGAAGCAGGAACTTGAAATGGAATTCCAGAGTCTAGCGGTTCTGGGGAAGAAACTACTGGAGTAGAAAGATCTTTTACATCTAGGGATCTCTACTGTGTGGGGGTGGGATTTAGCTGCCTGTCGGGTTTGTTGAGGGTGTCTACGACTAGAGGGCACAAGTGTCTGCAGTTCGTCAGAGCATTCACCATTAAAATACTTGTAGAACAGGCAGAGGGATGCAACGTTTCGTCGATAGGACAGAGGCTGAATCTTAGATGACAGTTCAGGGCCTATCAGATTAACGACTATTTTTTTCACCTTGTCTAAGAGCGAGAGACTAGTAGTAGACCTAAATTGCTTAAGGAGTAGATAGGTTCTGCATATCGCCCGGCTGCCATACTCCTTCTTTGCCTATTAGTTAGGCGCAGAGATACTATCACAGTGATTCGACAGAAACACCCATTGGTAGATCTTGTTTCTTGTCTAGGGCAATGAACGCCGTTTCCCCACTCCCGACACACCCCACCCCTAAAGCTGGGCACTTGAGAATGCTTGAGTACCATATATGCCTGAGCAATTAGATTGGGTTGACCTTCCTCTGATGGGTTGAGGGTACCGGATTGACAGTTACTGTCTGCTGTTTCCGACTGGTAGTACAAGACCCTAACTCTTTGGTAGCGCTTACAGCGGCTGCTAGATCAACAGTTGTATAATATCGGGATGTTTGCAGTGCCATGGCGCGCATGGAAAGGGACCCTGCACTCATCCCCGGTGGGCTTTCCTGAGGCCACAGTCCTTGTTGATGGAGGGTCAGCTGATGGTCTACTTGTGATGCATGTGTGATATTCTGCATAACCTCCTGTTCGGCTTCCCCTAACCTAACTGAAACTCGTTAAAAAATATGATGACAGTACAATCTAAAAATAAGCTTAAACCAGGCTTAGGGTCAAACAAATCCAACTTGCCTCCTCCCTTGAGGCTTGCATTCACAAATATCCGTGGGCTTAGAACTAATTTAGCTGATGTTGAAGCATTTCTCCTAACAAATACCCCGGATATCTTAGCACTAAGTGAGACTAACCTACACTCCTCCATCCCCTCTAACTACTTTAACATGCCTGGATATCTCCCACTCTGCCGTAAGGACTCTGACAGACATATGCACGGACTTGCAGTTTACATTCGTAATACCCTTCCCTTGACTAGAGAAACAAACCTAGAAACGGATGATCAAGCCTTTATGTGCTTTAGACTAATCATGCAACACAACATTAGCTACTTTTACTTTCTCTACCGCTCTCCCTCGACCCAAGACTGCACCATAATAAACAAAGTATCTGACAGCATAGACACAGCACTCTCCTTCGACACTAGCGCCCAAGTACATGTATTTGGCGACTTTAATGTCCATCACAAAAACTGGCTTGGATTCTTTACTTACACAGATGCAGCAGGCAGCGCAACTCATAGCTTCTCTTTATCTCACTCCCTATCGCAAATTGTTACTTTTCCAACCCGTTTCCCTGATCAGGAGGAACAACACGCATCACTATTAGATCTGTTTTTGACCACAGTTCCTGATGATTGTGTAACGAAAGCCGACAGCCCACTTGGGAACGCTGATCATGTGGTGATAATGGTTGAAATCGACCCAAACTCGAGACCCAAAACTGAAGAGCCAGTGCTCAAAACAACGAGATATTATAAAAAGGCTGACTGGGAAGCCATCAGAGATCTTATCAGAGACGCCCCATGGGGAAATATTGTTTCTCTTCCTGCTGAACAGTACGCAAATGAGACCACTGAATGGTTCAAAACTGCAATCGAAGCGCATGCTCCCATGTGGAAATTCTATAGCAAGCCCCACTCTCCCCAATGGTTTACTTCGACTTGCGCAACTGCCATTGCCCAAAGGCAGCATGCATTCCGCAGGTTTAACCGACATAAGTCCAGTTCAAACAGACAGAAGTACATAGACGCTAGAAGTAACGTTAAGAAAGAAATAGCGACAGCTAAGAGGGAATTTACGGAAACCACTAAAAAACGCATCGAAGCACTAAAACTAGGAACTCGTGACTTCTGGAAAATCTACAACAGTGTAGTAAATAATGGGTAATCAACAATTCCCCCACTTACCAACAATTACGAGGTTCTTTGCTCAGTAACCGAGAAGACTAACATGCTTGCCAGTCGGTTTGCCTCAAACTCCACACTGGACCCTCTAAACAACCCCTACCTCAATTTCCTATGCGGACAGACGCCACGCTAGACGATCTAATAATCACCCCTGCTCAGGTGCATGCTATCATAAAAAACCTTGACACTTCCAAAGCATGTGGACCCGACCTCATCCCAGCTGGGCTATTAAAAAAGTGCTCAGCCGAAGTAGCTCAAATTCTCTCCAAACTCTACAACAAATGCCTTAATGAAGCTTGCTTTCCGGGCTGTTGGAAAACTGCTTCTGTGGTACCAGTATTCAAGAATTCTGGCGAAAGAACTGACCCATTAAATTATCGCCCTATTAGCCTCCTCCCACCTTTTGCCAAAATATTTGAGACCTTAATTAACCATGCTCTAGTCCAGCACCTTACAGATGCTAAACTTCTGACCGACCAACAATATGGATTTAGACAAGCCCGTTCCACGGCAGACATCCTCACTGTAATCTCTGAACGCATATACCATTCACTGAACAAAGCGGGAGAGGGCAGAGCGGTTGCTCTAGATATATCTAAGGCTTTTGACAGGGTATGGCATGAGGGTCTCCTCAGGAAGATTAGATCATACGGTATGACTGGTAGAATACTTAACATAATTAAATCCTTCTTAGATAAGAGAAAAATCCAGGTTGTCCTCGACGGTCGTACATCTAAACAATATGATATAAATGCAGAAGTGCCCCAGGGATCTATCCTTGGACCTCTGCTGTTCCTAATATTCATAAATGATCTCCCCGACAACATTGCCTCTGAGATGGGTATATATGCTGATGACACCACACTCTATAGCAGGCACGACAGGGAAACAAATGAACATATATCTAAAGTAATGGCAGAAACACTAGAGGATGACCTCCAATCAGTAGTGGAATGGGGACAAAAATGGATGGTCACGTTCAATGCCGCCAAGACAAAACTGGTTTCATTCAATAATTACAAGAAACCTTCTCTACCACCTATAGCAAGGGCCAACGACTCTTTATCTGAGAGTACATCTCTCAAGCTCCTTGGCCTAACGTTCACAGGAAACATGAGTTGGAACAATTACATCGAGAGCATTGCCAGGGCCGCTGCGAAGAAGGTGGGTTCTCTCTACCATGCTAGAAAACTTCTAACACCCGAAAGTATCCTGTACCTCTACAAGGCCACTATTCATCCATGTATGGAGTATTGCTGTCATATTCGGGCTGGTGCATCGGCTACTAGTCTCTCGCTCCTTGACAGGGTTCAAAAGAGAGTCGCAAATCTGATAGGCCTTAAACTGGCATCTAAGCTTCAGCCTCTGTCCCATCGTCGAAACGTTGCATCCCTCTGCCTGTTCTACAAGTATTATGATGGTGAATGCTCTGATGAACTGCAAGCACTTGTGCCCCCCACGACGTAAACACCCTCGGCAGACCCGACAAGCTGCAAAATCCCACCCCCACACTGTAGAGATCCCTAGATGTAAAAGATCTTTCTACTCCAGTAGTTTCTTCCCCAGAACTGCTAGACTTTGGAATTCCATTCCAGGTCACTGCTTCCCCAACTGTACTGACTTGCATAAGTTCAAGTGCAACGTGAACCAACATCTCGCTGTCCTAATCCCTACATAGTACCCCAGTAGATGTTTCCCCTGATAGTAGCCCCCTACACCAAAGTGGCAATGTGCCTTGTTTGGGGTGAAAATGTAAAAAAAAAAAAAAAAAAAAAAAAAAAAAAAAAAAAGACGCACCAGCCCAGATGTGACAACAATACTCTATACATGGGCGAATGGTGGCCTTATAGAGGTACAGGATACTTTCAAAATGTGTTATAAACAAATACTTGTTGGTCAGTCCTCTTGAATAATCAATTCTTCATGAGTAATTTTCTACTTATTCCATAATTTCCGATCCTCTTTCATTGACGATAAAAGATCCACGCAAACATTATTTTTTCCTTTCAGCTATTGTATGATGCAGTTATAACCAGCCATACTTAAAGCTCAGATTTGTATCTGTTTATTTCGTATGAGTGAGTTCGGTAAGTATTCTAGGAGTCTATGATGGTGAACGTTGTACTATGCAAATAGTGGTTTACTTTATCGAGGGCCGAGTGTATACATATGCTTCCTTTTCTATGATTGATAATCTTGTCTGTGAATCATTCAGATTATGAGGTAAAAGTAAATTGGTTTTGCTACCTCTTTCCTCTCCCTCTAATCATAAATTATTCATGACAAACAGACACCAATAAGATGGTCGGTAGTGTCTGTATATAATTTGTAGTCCTTATCTAGATCGTAATAAGCCAGTATTACTATGTGTGCGAGATTCTTTATTACGCTACCAAAGGCATTGAAAATATGCACATTTCCTCGATAAATGAATTAGCGACTCGGCAATATCAGAAACACTTCTAATAAGTCGACAGTAGTATGAGTTCATTCCGATGAAGTTCTCCACCTGTCTCAAAGTCGTTGGAATTTTTATATTTGACTTTGTAAACCCAAACGAAGTTCCTTTCTAAAAGTCAGAGAAAAATAACTGGACTGAAGAAGCTTTTTGAGCGCCGCTCGGCACTCTATAAAGAACTGCATATCGACGCTCAGCCTATTATACCATCGACCGAATAATTGAGAATAAGGTCGAGAAAATGGCTATTGATAGAAAGGTTCTACGCAAATTCCTTAAGTCAAATTCGACTCGGAAAGGCCAATCTCTTGGTTTCTCGATAACACGTCAAGTCGGGCATCCCCAAGCCACCGTCACAGTATTTTGACTGCAGACCTGTATGCGAACCAAATGCCCCTTCCTGTCCAAAAGAAACGAGAACAGGAGGCGTTGCAGGACCTCTAGGTTTTTGTAGACAGAAGAAATATGACCAGTCAATACAGAATGAGATGAAGTACAGATACTACACTTTTATCATAACAAATCGACCAAAGAACCATAATTTTTTTTATATCTAAGATTTTAGAAATGAAATAAATAATTTAATCTGTTGTATTACTTTTTAATGGGGGTTTATAATCTAGTGCCAGTTCAGTTGTATTCAGATCGCTCCCAGGAATTGTCTCCTCCTTATGTAAGTAGGTGGTAACTCTATTTTCAGGCTTTTCGGTAAGGGAATAATATATTATCTATTTTGTTGCCATAAGACTCTCTTCCCATGGATTACCTTCTTATATTTTGTGGAGAGAAGTTGTGTAGTATATGTTTTGTTTCCACACCATACTTGTAGAATAATGTTTCCTTTTATGGAAGGATCCTGCCAGGTATTATCTCCTCTTTTGGGGGTTGAGACAGTATATGTTCATTCCTCGCGATACCATCCTTCTAAGATTATTTTCTTTGTTTCGGGGAGATTAGTGTACTATTTGTTCTGTTGTCATGATATCATCCTGCCAAGCATTACCTCCTCCCTTTGGGGGTCATTGAAATATATGTTCGTTTACGATGATATCAGCTCTTCTGACTAGCAAAAATATATAATCAGCATAAATTTGTTAGTATAAAAGATTATTAGATTTTACCTGCTATAAAAATCGTGAGGAAAATGACGAATTATCAGCTTAGAAGCAAACGGTTTGTTTCGCACGTCCGACATTTTAGTTTCAATGGAAAATAATTTGTGTTTGTAGTTAGTCTATAGGTTGAATTCATTCGTATACAAGGAGAACAATTACTTAAAAAAAAGCAATTAAGAAACACATACTCTTGACAGCTTAGAGAGAATGTCGGAGCAGAAATTTGTCGGTGTTAGAGTTAGAGTTGCGATGATGATGAAAAAGTTTTGTTGATTCGTTACGGAATTACATTCTCTAAAGTAGTAGTGCTCGCGTATCTGTGTGGATAACTCTCCTGTTCAAAGAAATATATAAATGGGTTTAGGTTTCCTGGATAGGAATATATAAATTCATTATAGGAGATTACATAATCAATTTTATGTGTGATTTCTATAAATAATATTTTTTCAACCGAAATCCGCACCGAAGGAGAACTTCATTTGCATATTACAATAAAGAAAATCTATATTAATAATTATTTCGATCTTATTAATTATTTGCTGTAATAGAATCGTTTTAATTGTACTATTTAGAAATGTTTTTTAAAGTTTATTAAGTTTATTTTCAATTCAATTTATATTTGATTTAATTTATATGCAATTATCTGACAACAGTTGCATTTAAAACCGGAAGGTTCATATTAAACTATGAGAGTTATTTCGCTTTGAGCTAATGCTTCCGGTTTTTGTTTGGAAACAGAGACCAATTTTTTTACATGGAGGTTACCACTTCTCAAGGCCCGGAAGTCACTCGGGGATAAGGGTTACTGCGTGAACAGTAATCAATGGGATAGTATCGTAGTAATTGTTAGTAATGGAGATTTGATAAAGTAATTATTATTTTATTATAATTATTAATATTGTTATGTTTACAAGTTGAACCAAATGACGTATAAGGCAATACAAATGAAGACTCAACAAACAAAGGTAGATCAATAAGAAGTGTATTAGGAAAAGTATATTTACAGAATATTTATATATGTAAATGAGTGGGTGCCACCACAACACCCTCCTCCCAAGATTTGAAGTCACACAGATTTCAATAACTTTTTCTCTTGTGATTTAACATTAATGGTTCATTAAACTTTCTTTTTCTACCTGATCTTCGGGGCTCAGGTGTATATTGAGGCGGTTCCAAATTAAAGGATTCGTATATGATGTCCATGGTTTTCTCCTCTTCGACTGCTGTTGTATAAGCACCATCTTGAATGTGGCGTTTTTTATTTGGTTCAGGTGCCTTTTGTGTATATTTTGTGGACCTTTAATCATGTATGTACAATCGCCAATGCGTTTATCCACTACTCCACATTCCCAGTAAGAGGTGTTATTTCTGTAGCACTTGAAATATACTCGATCTCCCGAGTTATATTTCTTTCTTATCATGCGTGTAGTGTTTCGGACAATTATCTGTCTTGGCAATAGTTTATCAAACGCCGATTTCACCTTTCTAGCAAACATTAAATCAGCTGGTGAGATGTTTGATGGTGTATTAAGGTGCGGTGTTATCCTATATATTTGCAAAAATTGTTGCAAAGCCTTTTCCGTTGGTATCCCAATGGGTTCTTTCAACGCTCGTTTTAACGTGTCCACGAACCTCTCCGCGAGTCCATTTGGCCTTGGATGGTACGGAGGAGTAGTGATATGCTTTACTTGGAACGTGTCACAAAATTCCTTACAGTCTGTGGATGTGAATTGAGTTCCATTGTCAGTGACCAATGTGTCTGGTACACCAAATCGTGCAAATAACTCGTGTAGGAATCCTATTGAGTTGTTCGTTGTTGGATTCCTGCAACGCATTACCTCAGGCCATTTTGTATAACTATCTACTACAATTAAGTAGTAGTTTTCTCCTACTGGACCAGCGAAGTCCATGTGGATTCTTGACCATGGGTGGTCGGTTTTCGGCCAAGGTTTGTGTACTATAAGTGAGGATTTTGCCGCTAAATGGCATCCTTTACATCTATTTATTATTGTAGCTATGTCGATGTGCATGTTACGCCAGTATACGTAGCTTCTCATTAGAGACTTCATGCAATTTATCCCTGAATGTCCTGTGTGGAAGTCTCTCAAAATCCTCTTCTGCAACGTTTTAGGTATACTCTCTCGCTATATAATAACACATCGTTACATATGGAAAAAAATTCCTGAACCTTTTTGTTATTTATAATTTTTTCTTTTATATCATTTATGTATTCATCTTTATCGGCTTCTCTTTTAATGTCCGACAATGTTACCGGTAATTCTTTAATGATGTTCGCTACCATATTATTCACTTCAACATTTGTTCGAATTACCGTAATCACTGATTCTCCCAAATTATGTTTCTGTGGTATCAGTCTTGAAAGTCCATCCGCATGGCAAATCTTTTTCGATGCTAGATGTTGTAGCTGGAAATCGTAATTCAGTAGGATCGTACCGCAGCGCAGCAATCTATTTGCGGTGTATACAGGCAATCATTTTTTTTTGATCCGTAAATTGTGGCTAATGGTTTATGGTCGGTTTCAAGTATGAAATGTCTATCATATAAATATCGGTGGAATGAAGTCACTGCAAAGATTATACTCAACACTTCTTTTTCAATCTGTGAATACGCCTTCTCTGCTGGAAGCAGCGTTCTCTTCTTTCTAGATCCAGTAGTGATGATATGTTGAATGCATGCTCCTATGCCGTAGGAATTAGTGTCACTAGCGACAACTATATTTAATTTTGTGTCATAGTGAGTTAGAAATAATTCAGATGTTAGTGCGCTCTTTATTTTGTTAAAAGCGGTTGGATATTCTTGCGTCCAGTTCCAAGGTGTGTCCTTTTTTAGCAGCTCATTTAAGGGAGCTCGCAAATTATGCATCCCTTCAATAAAAGATTGGTAATAATTGAGCGAGTCCTAAGAAACTCTGCAAGGTCGTTACATTATTAGGTGCTGGCATGTTTTTTATTGCCGCAGATCTTTCTGGGTCTGGACGTCGCCCATGTTTATTTATTATATGTCCAAGATACTTAATTTCGCTCATACAAAAGTCGCATTTATTTTCTTTTACTTTAAACCCGAATTCTTGTATTCGAGTGAATACTTATTTTAAATGCTCCTTATGTTCTTCTAGAGATTTGCTCCTGATAACGATGTCGTCCAGGTATGCACATGCGCACTCAATACCACTTAACATGGTGTCCATCGCTTGAAAGATGGCAGGCGCTACTTTGATGCCAAAGGGAAATCGGTTGTATTTGTACAATCCCTTATGCGTGTTGATACATAGTATTTTTGAGCAATTCTCCTCGACCGGTATTTGTAAATACACGTCGCTCAAGTCTATCTTGGAGAAGATATTACCAGCATTCAACTTTGTGAACATTTCCTCTGGGCTTGGTAGAAGGTAACGGTAATCTTGTAATATGGAGTTTAGACCTGTCGAAAAGTCTGCGCACACTCTGATTTCATCATTCTTTTTCTTTACATATACGGTGGGGGCTGCCCAGTCGCTGTGTTCTATTATTGATAGTATGCCTGTCTGTTCCAATCTGTCTAATTCTTTATTAATCTTTTCCAATCCAGCGAACGGAACATTTCGCTTTTTTCTAAAAATTGGGCTGGTGTTTTCTTTAAGTTCAAACGAGGCCTTAAATTTATTGCAACGACCTAATTTAGTTATAAATACATCAGGGAATAATTTTTTTAAGTCCTCTTTTATATTTTCTGTTGTTGGAGTAGTACATTCTATTTTTTTTTACAGAATGTATTGATTGGCTTATCCCACAGTCCAACTTTCTCAATCAAATCTATTCCAAACAGATTTTCGCTATTTTTCAATACGAACATTTTTAATTTCTTCGTAATCCCTTTTAATTTTATGGGAAGGATAACTTCTCCTTCAAATTTTATCTCACCACCAGTTACGGTCCGAGCTGATTTACTTGTTTTCATCATGGTTGGTTTACCCAACTTTTTCCATGTATTCAAGTTTATTATAGAAATATCGGATCCTAAATTCAGTTGTAACTTTATTGGCGTTTTAAATATTACACTTTTATGTATTTTCGCCGATTTTTGTCTAATTTTTCATTTGATTTTGTTTGCTATACTCTCTTTCTGGTGAAATCTTTATATCTGCAACAATCGCTTTTGTGTCCGACTTTCTTGCAAATGTAGCATTTTTTCTTTTTATAAGGGCAATCTGATTCCCAATGTCTTTCTGCGCATCTCTTACAGTTATATCTAGGGAGAAACTTGTTATCTTCTTTACTATAATTATAATTATTATATTTGGAATATCTCGTTCCATTTTGACTGCTTTTATTTGTATAGTTCTTGGTTGGTGTGTATGGTTTTCTAACCTTTCTTACATATGCCACTCCGGATTCTTCTATCTTTTTTAATCCTTTTTTAGTATATGGCCCTTTCACAATCCTCTGCTAATTTCTGAAGTGTCAATTTCTTGCTCAGATTCCAGCTTAGACAACACTCGTCTGCGTATTTCTGCATTTTTCGTGGAAACTAACCGTTGTGCGAAGATTAGGCATTTAAAATTTTCTACTATTAGTTCCGCTAGCTTAAAATTATCACAGTTTTTATTGACAACTGATGCGTATGTCAAATAATCTTGGTTATCCATCTTTCTTAGATTCATACACAACCATCTCTTATGAAAAAGAGATATATTCAGAATGAATAATTCTTTTAGTAATTTTACAGCTTCCATGAAACCTACTTCCGTAGCTTTTTTAGGTAATATATAATCTACGAATTTACTGTGTTCTGCTACACCCAACTTTCTGAGTAAGAGGCTCACATTCTGGCTATTTGACCAACTTTTGCAGTCCAGTAGAAAGACATCCTCGTATATTGTATAGTATGCTTCAAAATTCTTTTCTTCCTCCGGCACATAATTAAATAAGTCCATACTATTAAAAATAGTTGTATGGGAGAAATTAGCACTGTGGACATTTTCTCGATTATTCTTTAGTAGTTCCAGTGTTTTAGTAAAACGTTCATTTTGCCATTCTTCATGTTCCAGTTGCCATTTCAATAATTTCTCATCTCTTCGTTCATCTCGCTCGGCTTGTGCCTGTTGTTGCGTCTGCAAAAATTGCATTAACATTCTAGATAAATCTTCCATTTTTTTAGTGTATTCTAAAATATAAAATGTCTTGTGTTACAACAAAAATTGTTCAGAGTTCCTGTTTTCAATAAATAATAATATCGCTGCTCGAATAATATTTTCTCACTTCGCTAGCGAGTCAAGCTCATCCAACCCCAAAATAAAAAAAAAATTGAGGCTTTTACTGAAACCACCAAATACGATTGACTTTTCCGTTTTAGGCACTTCCTAATAAGTAACAGAAAAACTTAAGTACAACTCTTTCCACAAAAAAAAAAAAAAATTCCAACTCGAGTCACAATTGAAAAAAATAAAATGTATGGACTACATTTAATTCTTTCTTTTGTTTTTTTTCTTACGTGACGTTTTACTCTCTTATATCCGTTATCCAGTGGCAACTTCAGTTTAAAAAAATTCTTTCCTTGATTTTAGTTTAACTGTGGCATTTTTTTAATACCGAAGAGAGAAAAAAAATTTGGTTTACCAAAAAGTCTTTAGTTGATGTTTTGCTAACGGAGAACAGCAATTAAGGAAGCCACTGGTGAACTTTTTTTTCCGTATGTTACTTTCTTGTAAGTTTGCTCTTCGTAATTCAGTAATACGAATCCGTTTGTTGTTTTACAACAAAACAAAAATTCACTTTTACAGTTTGTTGTTTTTTTTTCAAGATGGATTCCAAGAGAAACGGCGTAAATTGTCGCTTTTGCCACGCTCGATTTTTTTTTCTTTTTTTTTCTTTGGGACTGCAATTAGTAGTTTTGGTTTGTCTTTTTTTTCCGACTAATATTTTAATAAATACAATACTATCAATCGAGGTTACTTTTTTTTCCGACTTGAGTCGAACTTCTCTTTAGCGTGAAATCCGTTTTTATGACTATTTCGTTCGTCAAAACCTGTATTCCTTAGAAAGGTAAACCATTGCGCTGTACTCTTTTTTTAGTGAATTCTTTCCATTTCTTTGTCAAACTGTTATATTTGACGTTCATCTTCGTCGCCAACTGTTATGTTTGCAGGTTGAACCAAATAACGTATAAGGCAATACAAATGAAGACTCAACAAACAAAGGTAGATCAATAAGAAGTGTATTAGGAAAAGTATATTTACAGTATAGTTACATAATGGTTGTCAGGTAAGAGAGTCTTGGCTGGAGAACATATCTGCTCTCAGCTCGGCCTTCGGTGCCTTCTGGTTAACACGCACTCAGACTAACCGAGTCTTGTAATTTATGTGTAATATTATCCACATATGTAAATGAGTGGGTGCCACCACAACAGTTATTAATATTGTTATATTTATTATTATCATTATAATTGTAATTATTATTATAAATATTAATTTTTTATTATTTTTATTATTGTGGTTTTTGTTATTATTATTATTATTATTATTATTATTATTATTATTATTATTTACTCACTAGGAGTAGTCACACAAGCCATCATAAAAGATTGCTCTTTGAGAACAACTTATGATGTTTCCTGGAGTCTGAGTGACAACAAGTCTCCTCAGATTTCCAGTACCCTCCACTATTTTTGATGAACTTGTAAAAGAATTACTGTTATCACAACAACCGCTTACCATTGCTTTTTCATTGTCGGTGGCCATTGATCTTCACATAAATTTGGGTGGCAATAAGCGTCCTTAAGGTTCCAAGTCTTCTTTGCACTCATCCAACGAGTGGTGCGGGAGGCAATATCTTACAATTATTCAGTTTTCTGATTCCATGCGATGTTTTTTTTTCTTTAATATTTCTGGTTCTGGATATGACCTTAAACTATATCCAATGGTGAGGCCCCAGCTTGCGGGCTTTGGGGTGTGTGGAGCTGCTCTTTAATTGCCATTGCTCCCAAGTCCACTCTGACCCGGAGTGGTAGTACCCGTTAGGGTCCCAAGTATGGGTTGAATAGAAATCGACTTGAAAACAACAAATATATTCTATTAAAAAAAAATTATTCAAAATCTTTGGATTCGGCATTAAATAACCTGAAAAGGGTTGATATGCCGTAAAACAAAACCAACAAAACTTTAATATTTCTGCAGTTTTCATGATTGAAATTTGTTGTATCTTCTCGCCCCCCCCCCCCGATTTCAATCTCCCCGTTTTTTTTTCAAAATTTTTCGGTAACGTTCCTAGCACCCCTTTTATTAATGGTGTTATCTTTACTTTCTTTATTTTCCAGATCCATTTGAGCTCTCTGGCTAGTTCAATGTATTTGCTCTGCTTTTTAGTCTCCTTGATCTTCACTTTATGGTCTTCTGGAAGGGGAAAACTTACAACCTGGCACAACTCTTATACAATCTGGTCTTCCTGCCTGGAACGGGTTTATCCGTTCGTATATCAATCCATTATTATTATTATTATTATTATTATTATTATTATTATTATTATTATTATTATTATTATTATTATTGTTGTTGTTGTTGTTGTTGTTGCTGTTGCTGTTGCTGTTGTTGTTGTTGTTGTTGTCTCACAAGGAGCTTTCACTCAGGTCATCAAAGATCTCTCCTTGAAAACAGCCTGTGGTGTTTCCTTGAAGCTGGGCGACAACAAGTTTCTCCAGGTTTCCAGTACTATCCACCTCTTTCGATAGCATTTGCAAATGACTTTGCGTGATCGCAACAGCCGCTTACCATTCTCACTGGCAGCGGGCATTTGTCTTTACTGGAATTTGAGTGGCAATAAGCCTCCCCAAGGTTCCAGTTCCATGCACACTTGTCAAGCGGAGGTCTGGTCAGTGCTCTCTCCTCGGTCTTTCCTTCATCCTTGATTATTCGATCTCACTCTTTTTTGGGGGAGCGCGATGTGTGGTGATTGGGGAATTGAGCTTAGAAAGCTTATAGATATGCCGCTTCAACGTTTTTGATTCCATGTAGCGCTTCTTCATGTTTTGCCTCTGCAACAGTTTGTCTGGTCCGCCATTGTGACTCATGTGTCTCCACATTTAAGGGTTTTCCTTAATATTTCAGCTGTTTTCATTATTGATATTTGTTGTATTTTTCCAGTCATTCCCCTGATTCCAATTTCTCCCATTCTTTTTTCAAAGTTTTTCGGGAATGTTCCTAGTGATCCTACTAATGTAGGTATTATTTTGATTTTTTTCATCATCCATATCTCTTCCAGCTCTCTCGCTAGCACTGTATTTACTCCGTTTCTCATTTCCTTTGATATTCACCCTGTGGTCGGACAGCAAAGTCTACGATTTGACAGGACTTTTATTTCTTGTTAATTATTCCGATATTCGGTCTTCTTGTTTGGATGGGTTTATTAGTTTCTATGTCCATACCCCATAGGGTTTGTGATTCTCGTTTTCAAGTACTGTTGCCGGCTTATGTTTGTTCTATTTGTCGATGCGTTCAAGATGCAGTTGTTTGCATAATTCCCAGAGTACTGCCCCTCCCACTTGGCCGTGTCTATTCTTCTATTCCTTTTGGGCCAGTTTACTGCATTCACTTACTATATGATTTATCGTTTTGTCTCTTTGTCCACAGAGTCTACATTTACTATTTTCTTGTGTTTTGTCGATCTTTGATTTGATGTGGTTTGTTCTTATTGAGTTACCTTGCGCTGCAGTTATTAGAGATTCAGTTTCTCGGCTTAGGTGTAATTTTCGCATCCATGTCCAAGTATTTTCGTTATTCTCATCTCTTGTCATCATTATAAATCTTTCATGTAGTTGTTTTTCTTCCCATTTTTCTTTTCTCGTCTTATCCTTCACCTCTGATTTCTGTTTTGTCGATTGTTTCAGTGTCTCTCGCTGCCATGATTATCCTTTCAGTATTTTGCGTCATGTATTTTTTCCAATTCTTTTTTGTGTCATACACATCAATACAAACTCCCACTTTCGCACCTTCTTTAATTTTCTCCCACCTTCTTTAATTTTCATGTAGAGTCGGTCAACATCGTCCTTTGGGTGTAGTGCGTTGGGTATGGTCATAAGTTTCCTGGTTTTCTAATTTAACTGTCTCAGTTGTTTTTTGGTCTACACTATGAACTAGTATCTTACTAGTGATACTGCCCATGTATTTATACCTTATATTAGGTTTCTGCTATATAATTTAGTTTCTAGAAGTTTTCTTGTACTCCTGAGGTATTTCTTTCTAATTCTCTCTTTTATTTCTGCGGCTTTGATGGTGTCTGTTTCCAGAACTCCCAAGTATTTATACGTGTCTTGTTCCCTTAGGGTCCCCATCACCGTTTGGTTGGGCAGTTTCATACCTTATGTTGTCTCCAGTTTTCCATTTTTTAGAACTAGTAATGCACACTTTTCCATACCAGACTCCATTTGGATATCCTGGTTGAAGATTCTGGTAGTGTTTATTAATGTCTCTAGTTCCTTTTCGGTCTTTGCAAAAAGTTTCAGGTCGTCCATGTACATTAGGTGGTTTATTTTTTCCTCTGTATTAGAGAACTTGTATCCAGCTTGGCATTTCTCAGTATATTTTTCTGGGGCATCATGGCTATGATGAACAACAGAGGTGTAGAGAATCTCCTTGGAAGATGCCTCTTTATATTAATTTCTCTTATGTGTTATCCATCAGCTGGCAATTCTAGTCTCCATGTTCTCGTTGCATTTTCTATCACGTTGATGATCCTGCTTGGTATTTTATACATTTTAAAGCATTCTATTATCCAGACTTGCGGGATCCTGTCGTACGCACTTTTGTAGTCGATCTATGCCATCGCTAAATTCTTTCGTTTTCTTTTTACCTCCTTTAGGATCTTTTGATCTACATATAGCAGATCATATGTTCCTCTTTTTCCTTTCTGGCATCCTTTATGTTTCTCTGGGAGAAGTCCACGGTTATCCAGGGAGTGGTAGATTTGTTGCCTCAGTTGTACTGTTAGTAGTTTCCACATAGTGGATAAGCACGTGGTAGGCCCCATGGTTGTTGGGGGCAGTTCCTTTCTCTGTGTCTTTCTGTGGTTCTGCTTTTTTCATCCAATCTGGCACGTTTGTTTCCTGTATACATCTCCTTATGTGTTGGGCTAGTCTTTCGTGTAAGGCTTTGAATTATTATTATTATTATTATTATTATTATTATTATTATTATTATTATTATTATTATTATTATTATTGATATGCATGTAGATTGCATAGTTATACCATGTGAATGTTGCTGCTGTGCCGCGAGTAAATATTATTGGAAAAGCAAAAATTGATTGATTCAAATAAAATTGAATTCCCATGAAAATATAAAATGAAAAATAGCATTAAACAGGAAAATAAAGCACATAAAATGACGAGTATCGTGCATTCGTAATCTGTGAACAAAACCAACAATACATTGGTAAAGGTTATGGAATTGACACCCGTGTTTTGTTTCATTCAAATATAACACATAAAGGTGCCAAGCTAATAAGAAATAAAACAAAAATTCTCATGTAATTTTTGATATGGAATTAAATGTCATTGAATAATTAAAAAAAGTCACGATTAGTACATTTGTAATCAATGCAATGAGATTTGTGATTAATTCAGTTATGAAAAATTTGACTTTTTAATGAAGCCATTTATTTGAGAGATAAGACCATATCTATCAATGAAAAGTGGATTAAATATTTTCTCCAGGATAAAAAAAAAGAAATGAGATAACCAGCAAAGAATGAACATCTAATACCAATCGAACATTTATTGTAAAAGAAATTATGACCACGAAAATAATTTATGCACCAAAAATATTTATTATTTTTTTATTCCTATTCACATGTAAAAAATCATATTACAACTTGGACGAATGGAATTAATATTTACGATCATAATGCCACAAGCAAGAAGACCGGATATCGTAATAATTAACAGGAAATAAAAGTCATGTCAAATCGTAGACTTCGCTGTGCCTGCTGACCACAGGGTGAATATCAAGAAAAAGAAGAAACGGAGCCAATACACAGAGCTAGCCAGAAAGCTGAAACGAAGATGGATGATGAGGAACCATGTCATAAGCCTTTCTGTAATCGATCCATGCTCAGATTCCTCTATTTATTCTTCGCGTCCTGCATTAATGCTTTATCAATTAGTAGTTGCTCTTTAGTACCTCTCGAGCCTCTCCGGTACCCCTTTTGTTCGTCAGGCAAAACACCATTACTCTCAAGATGTTCATAAATTTTCTCCGCAAATATTCCAGTCAACAGTTTTCACATCAATGGCAGACATGTAATTGGTCCATAATTATTGGCATCAGTTCCTTTTGCAAGATCTTTCCTAATCAATGTTGTTCTTCCCTTCAAAAGCCATTCAGGGACATATCCCGACTCTATAACCGTTTGCAGAGCAGCAGTTATAGGTGGATAAAGGCATGGAAATGTTTAAACCAGAAGCCCCTCACTCCATCTGGACCAGGTGCCTTCCAGTTACTCATCCTTCGTATGCCAGCCTTAACGTCATCGGTGGTTATCTCAACGTTCTTCATCTGCTGCATTCCTGATAGCCTTTCTCTGACCTCTCCCAACCAGCTAGCCTTCTTATAATATCGTCCTTCGACAGACCAAATCCCACTCCAGAACTTCCTGGCATCTTTTGTATTTGGAGTGTTGTTATTTCCCGCCTGTTTACTACCATTTAATTCTTTATACAGCTGAGACTGATTGTTCCGGAAAAGGTTGTTCTGCCGAAACGCAACACTTTTTCCAACAAAGTTTCGAATTTTCATACCACCAGTGTGGACCTTCTCTTTCAACATTGTTAGAACGTTCATTGTTCCCGTTTCCAGCAATCTATACCTCCTTTCAAGCCCGTCCTTCGCTTTCTGTCTTAGTTTAACTCTTTTTCTTATTTCTTCGATTCTACCAATGTCTTTCCACCACCGTTTAATACTTTCTTCAAGCCGCCTCTGCCAGTATGGCCTTCTCTCCTTCATTTCTCTCTTTTTCTTCTGTATTAATCCAAGACGATTCGCAATAACGTATGACGCTGCATACAGAAGCCTGTTAAGTTCCGTAATTGATATGTTCTTTCTTATGATGTTGTGAATTACTCCTTGAACTATTTTTACCTCGCTTTTCACCTTCCGCATAACACTACTCTTGATACTTGGAATCTCTAATGATATCGTCTCTCTTAACTTCTGAAGTACTTCTTTCTCTACAGAAGTCAAAGTTCGAACTTCATCACCACTTCTCCATACATCTGCTCCTTTCACTGGTTCTATTGTCTCAGAGTCAATGATCTCATCTGCCTTAGATCCTTCAAACTCCTTCTCATCACTTCCCCTAACCATAGGATTCCATTCCTCCTCAGTTGTCCGCCTCCCATCATCACTTACATTTCGCTACTGCACTTCCACTCTCTCAGTTCTTTCATCAGAGCTAGTTTCATCAATTTTACTTTCGTTATTCATTTCATTCCTAACCATCCATTCAATCTCTTCTCTTGCAATCACTGAAAGTAGGTTGTTATTTTAATTTGTTTTTACTGGGATATCAAACTCGCCACACTTCTAGCTTCTCCTCCTCACGGTTAAACGAGGAATTGTCTTGCACATGTTTTATGTTTCTGTTTTGTGTACATTTTTTCTAGCCAATAGCAACACCAGTGGCGGAGTTTAAAACAATAGCAGACGAAACAAGTAAGCATTTCTAACTGAAATTATAATTTAAACCTTAAATTCACGGCTAAGCGAGGAATTGCCTTGCACATGTTTGGATGTTTCATGTTTCTGTTTTTGCGTACATTTTTTCCGGCCATCAGCAATATCAGTTTAAAAAAATAGCAGACAACCCCCCCCAAAAAAAAAACAAAAAAAACTAAGCGTTTCTAACTGAAATTATAATTTAAGCCTTAATTTCACGGTTAAACGAGGAATTTTCTTTACCATGTTCAGATGTTTTATGTTTCTGTTATTGTGTACATTTTTTTCTGGCCATCAGCCACATCATCAGCGGAGTTAAAAAAATAGCGGATGAACAAAGTAAGCGTTTCTAACTGAAATTATTATTATTATTATTATTATTATTATTATTATTATTTTAAAAAAGATAAAAAAATTACTTTTATTGGTTATTACTATTATTATTACTACTAGTAGTAGTAGTGGTGGTATGTTTTTATTATTACTGTTGCTGTAATGGTATGTGTTGTTTTTGCTGTCATTGCTATTGTTGTTGTTGCTGTTAATATTATTGCTACCGATATTAGTGTTACCATTATCATTGTAGATTTTATTTCTATTGTTGTTGTTGGTAGTAATAGTAATAGTGGTGGTGGTGGAGGAGAAAGGTCGGGAGGGGATCTTTAACCTTGGTGGGGAACCCTCCTAGAGATGATGTCTCAGTTAAACTATCGGTGGTGGTGTAACCTAAAATTCCCTAACCCCATTTATCAAAATATTGAAAATAACGACGTGAACGAGGCTAGAACATCTTGTGATGGTCTCACGCCCGGTAGGTCTCCCACTGGTCAACAGGGTGGGTCCTGTCGTCATCATACAACTGTTCGAAATTCTGAAGATGTGGCTAGATGGAGGAAGTGAGAATTGCCAGAGAGGGTCCCAAGACACGAAGGGAGTTGGAACAGGAAATGTCAAAAAACCATGGACGGATGAGGAAAGAAGAGTACTGTGGGAATGATTTGTAAGAAGTGGAAGTACCAAATTTGGTGGATATATCCGAAAAGTGAAGGAAGAATAGGAATCGAGATAATAATAATAATAATAATAATAATAATAATAATAATAATAATAATAGCGACACGCGTGTAGATTCCAAAGTTGTTCCACCTGCTGTATATTACTGCTGTGCTTAAAATATTTCCATTCTATAGAGACCAGGCGTGAATGGAAACTGAAGTGTTTATAGTTTAGTACAGCAAAATACAAAAAAAAAAATCGTCTTTTTAATCCAAACAACCGCCGAGTTTGTTAACACTACTGGCACCAGACTTCGTCTGTCTCTCTCCCTGATCTAACCTATCAACTCCATTTATACATTCTTCCCGCGTGATTTCACAAGATTTTCCGTGACTTCCGCCAGCGCACACCTTTTAAACCTATGAGCGCCATGTTGATTTCTCTCTCTTTCGCCCAACCTTCGCCCGACACACACGCGGTTAGACTTCTGTTCATTTGATCTGGGGTTCCCCCCTTTCCTTTTGCTAACTTTAAACAACATGCTTCCCTGATCTCTGGATCACATTTCATAATCCCTCATCCACTGTGGCGGTCGTCTTTCCCTACTTGGTCTCTGCAGTGTCTCGCCATTCTCCTGCTGCACATCGCTTTCCACCGTTTCATTTTCGACTGGCCTGATGTCAAGAATGTGTCTCGGTACTCCATCTACCGCAACGTTGTTGCTAGTATTATTCCCAGTTATGCGTCCTCTGCTCCACGGTGTGGTACATCGTGCCCCTGGAGGTTTCACCCATACTTCGTCACCGAGTTTGATGGTCCCTGTTGTCTCCGTCTCATTGCTTGCCGGCTTAACCCTAGGATGCGTCCAGGAGTATTTGAATATTGACAGGTGTGGAACTGTCCTTTGCTGTTGCCCGGATCTAAGTGACATGTTGTACCAATAGACCGCTTGCTCAGGCGAGGTGTTCCCTCTCTCTGCCACTGCTTTTATTGTCCGGTGGTTTCTTTCTACAATCCCGTTGCCACTGGGTCTATAGGCAGCTCTAAAGAATTGATGGATATTCCATTTTTTTAGCACATCCGCAACTGCTGCCGATCTAAAAGCAGTACCATTGTCGGTTAGAAGCTCTTCCACTGGACCGCGCTCCAGAAACACCACGTCAAGGGCTGCCTGTTTCACCTTGCAGCCTTTTCCATAGGGCGAAACGCCCGGGGCCACAGTCGACCATCGTCATATAAACTCCACCCCTGTAATGGGTGATATCAACTGCGGGTCTTCTACAGGTCCCAGTTACGCCTAGTTCTCCAGATTCATGCGCCCTTGGAGCAGGGTCAATTGACTAACACTTGTCACAAGTCCTGACCACTTGTTCCTTTGGGACACTCGGATCAACTTTTCTCACCAGGTACAATGTCCTCTGTGTAACTCTCAGAGCTATCTAGATGAGTCACTGCAGCAATATGCTCTTTTGTTGGCACAAGCCAGATTTTTCTCACTCTTGTGAGAGCATCCGCTTTATTTTTCTCGGAGGCAAGCCTGGATCAATCTGGCTATGATCGTCTCAGCGTCCCTCTGTTCACGGGAGCTCAGCTCCAAATATAGGGCCAGCGTGTCACCCTCCAGGAACAACGGTATCACTGTGGCAACGTCGCCAATCTTTTGGAGCTTTGCCACTAGGTCGACTTTCTTTAACCACGCCACCACATCACCTTCGCCATTGAACGGCTTTATCATGTTGTTCAAGTCGGTAGCCATCGCCAAAATAGCTTGAAGTGTTTCTAGTTTAGTACAGCAAAATACAAAACAAATTCGTCTTTTCAATCCAAACAACCGCCGAGTTTGATATCATTACTGGCACCAGACTTCGTCTGTCTCTCACGCCGATCTAGCCTGTCAACTACATTTATACATTCTTCCCGCGTGATTTCACGTGATTTTCCGTGACTTCCGCCAGCCTTTTAAACCTATGAGCGCCATGTTGATTTCTCTCTCTTTCGCCCAACCTTCGCCCGACACACACGCGGTAAGACTTCTGTTCATTTGATCTGGGGTTTCCCTCCCTTTCCTTTTACTAACTTTAAACAACAGAAACCGCAGAATATTATTGCTTTGCCTTCATTCAAAATAAAGCATAATTATCGTAGTACGTTCTTCAACGAAGTTTTAGATTCAAAAGTAAGTGTTTGTGACACATTTCCATTCCATTTCATGTTCAACACCACAGCGACATTAAAATGACTTTTTTGCGATCGAGTTTTCTCAGCTGTTAACAATGCGTGGGGGTTTATAAGAAACGCAGAATTACACAAATATATGAAATTGCTTTTGCATATGGTTATATAGACTATTATTATCATTACGTGAATTCAGGTTGATGCGACTTCGCCCTTATTTTTCACCCGTTGTCTGTGTCATACGCAGCGCAGAAACATGAGTAAATGTTCATGGAAAACTGAATTCACATCCAAATTCCAAATGAAAAAAAAATAGCATTAAAACAGGAAAACACAGTTAAAGCAGATGAAATGAAATAATTAAAATGTTATTCTCTGGACGAAATAAAATAAATTTGCATTGGAAAAGACGATGGAATTGACACCCGTGTTTTGTTTCATTCGAATGACATACATAAAGATTACAAACTAATGAGAAATAAAACAAAAAAATTCTCATGTAATTTTTTATATGGAATTAAATGTCATTGAATAATAAAAAAAGTCACGATTAGTACATTTGTAATCAATGCACTTAGATTTGTGATTAATTCAGTTGTGAAAAATTTGACCTTTTAATGAAGCCATTTATTTGAGAGATAAGACCATATTTATCAATGAAAAGTGGATAAAATATTTTCTCCAGGATAAAAAAAAGAAATGAGATAACCAGCAAAGAGCGTACATCTAATACCAATCGAACATTTATTGTAAAAGAAATTATGACCACGAAAATAATTTATGCACCAAAAATATTTATTATTTTTCTAATTCTTATTCACATGTAAAAAATCATATTACAACTTGGACGAATGGAATTAATACTTACGATCATAATGCCACAAGCAAGAAGACCGGATATCGTAATAATTAACAAGAAATAAAAGTCATGTCAAATCGTAGACTTTGCTGTGCCTGCTGACCACAGGGTGAATATCAAGGAAAAAAAGAAACGGAGCTAATACACAGAGCTAGCCAGAAAGCTGAAAGGGATATGAATGATGAAAATCCAGATAATACCTATAATAGTAGGAGCACTAAGAACAATTTCGACCATGTTTATTTTGTGGCATTATTGCATGCAATTGAGTAGGCAGGTGTCTTAGCTTTAGTTTTAAATTTTAATAGATTAGTATTCTAAGGGAAGCAGGGAACAGAAAGGGAATGTCACATTTTCGCAAATCTAGGTAAGAAACTATTAGAATAGAAGACTTTCCAGGCATTTACAAACCTTTAGAGTAAAAAACAGAATTTTGCTTCTTGTCGGATTAGTCAGGGGTTTTTGTTTTTGAGGAGGCACACGTGCTACGGATATCGTCTAGTGTGTATAATTCCTTGTGGATGTGTGTGGCGTCGGTTACAGGACATTTAAAATACGGATAACACCAAGGGAACGGAACGCAGTTCTGGATGGTTATACATCTTACCAATAAAAAAACATATCGTCGTTCGTTTGTGGGTCTTGAGTGACGATTCTGCAAGAAGCTACAAAGAAGATTTCTTTCAATGAAACGAAACGGAGCTTCCGGTTATGTTTTACAACTTTTATTTTCACTATATTTTATTATTAAAAGATTGAACGATTGTCTTGGACTCTGCTTTTCCCGGCGTACGGGGGCATAGGCCATGTCGCTAGTGGACTTATGCGTCCGTTCAGCTCGGCCAGTATTACTTCCTGTCCAACTGACGAACTTTCTCTCTTCTCTTTCTAACTTACTCCGTATATATTAACTACCCGGTTGTTATTACGCCATTCAACTCAAATATTTTAACATGTGACTTTTTAATCACGTTTCCTCTATTTCGATTTATCATTTAAAACCTATTTGATTGTATATTTTTAAGACTTTTTTCGTCAAGGTCACGTTCCTGCTCTTTTGTTTATTGTTCTTCAGGACTAGTTCTAAATTTCTAAGATCCTATAAACATATTTGTCTTTGTACACAAACTAATTCTAGATACCGACAAATAATAATGTTCTTTATCTAATAATAATAGTCGACTTGCCGTAATCGACTATCAGCAATGTAACCCGGTGTCACCCCGGCATAATCAAATAGAAAGGGAATTTCACATTTTAGTAAATCTAGAGGAGAAACTATTAGAGTGGAAGACTTTCCATGCATTTACAGTAAAGGACATAATTTTACTTCTTGTCAGGTTCGCCAGGGGAATTTATTCAAAGATCTCTATAGTAAAGAACAGAATTTTGTTTCTTATTGGGTTAGCTAGGGGTATTTATTTTTGAGGAGGCATACGTTCTACGAGCTCGTCAATACACACACACACCATTTAAGTATTTGTAAAACAGCGATGGAGCAGGGGTTGGAGCTTGGTTGATAGTGTAGGACCTATTAGGTTGGAGACGTTTTTGGATACTATCAAACATTCAGAGACAAGTGATTTGCGCACACGCCCAGATATGACAACAATACGCCATGCGTAGACAAATGGTGGCTTTGCTGAGATAACTGAGGTAACTTGGACGGAAAGCGTTTACTTATTTAAGACGATTTCTAATTGGCACTATGCATGCAATTCAGAAGCGATATGTCTGTTCACCTTTTTTACATGTTATTATTATTTTTTTATTACATTTTCACCCCAAACAAGGCACATTATGACTTTGATGTAAGGGGGCTACTATCAGGGACCTAAATTGCAGGGGTACTATGTGGGGAGTTCAACAGCAAGATGTCTGTTCACATTACACTTGAACTTCTGCATGTCAGTACAGTTGGGAAAGCAGGAACCCGGAAGAGAATTCCAAATATAGCAGTTCTGGGGAAAAAGTTATTAGAGTTGAAGGGGTCTCTACTGTGTAGGGTTGGGACTTTGCTGCTTGTCGGGTTTTTCGGGGGTATTTTCGTCGAGGGGTACAAGGGCTTGTAGTTCGTCAGAGCATCCACCATTAAAATACTTGTAAAACAGGCAGAGGGATGCAAAATTTCGATGAGACAGGTGGGGCCTATCAGGTTGGCGAATCTCTATTGAACTCTCCCAGGAGCGAGAGAGTAGTAGCAGATGCACCAGCCTAAATGTGACAGCAATACTCCAGATATGGGCGAATGGTAGCCTTGTAGAGGTACAGGATACTTTCAGGCGTACGTAACTTTCTAGCACAGTAGAGAGAGAGAGAGAGAGAGAGAGAGAGAGAGAGAGAGAGAGAGAGAGAGAGAGAGAGAGAGACACCTTCTTTGCAGCAGCCTTGGCAATGATCTCAGTGTATCTATTCTAACTCATGTTTCCTGTGAACGTTAAGCCGAGGAGCTTGAACGAAGTACTTTAAGGCAATGTATCTTTAGACATAGCTATTGGTGTTGGTAAGGTTTCATGTAATTATTAAAGGAAACGAGCTTTGTTTTGGCAGCTTTGAACATTGCTATCAATTTTTGACTCCATTCCACTACAAACTGAAGGTCTTCCTCTAGGGTTTCGGCCATTACCTTAGATATGTGCTCATTAGTTTTCCCCACCTGCCTGCTATAGAGCGTGGTGTACTTATCAAGTCTACCCATCTCAGAAACAATTTTGTCAGTTATTTATAAATATCAGAAATAATAAAGGCCCAAGGATCGATCCCTGAGGTACGCCTGTATTAATATCATACGTTTTCGACGTACCCCCATCGAGGACGCCCTGGGTTCTTCTCTTATTAAGAAGGAATTAATTATACTAATCATTCGTCCAGTTCAGAAAAGTAGAGAACAAGAAGCGAATTCAAAAGTCTAGCTAACCGAGGGAAATAATTAATAGAGTAGAAGGCTTGCCACCATCTACTGACCTTTATACTGGAGCACATGCCAAAATGTGACAATAATACGTCATACATAGGCGAATACTGCCTTCTTTGCAACAACCTTGGCAATGCCTTTAATATATTGGTTACAATTTATGTTGCATGTGAATGTTAATTCGAAAAGTTTGAATAGGTACTGGAGAAAGATTCTTGTAATCTTCTATAATATAAATCTCACCTGTCTATTTAAATGTATGTATGTATGTATGTATGTATGTATGTATGTATGTATGTATGTATGTATGTATGTATATCTGACTAAAAGTTTAGACCGAGGCGACAGATTTTCACGAGATCGATATCATTTTGAAGCTCGACACTTCGGACGACAAATATCGAAAAATTGGACAAAAATCATTAATTTCTTCACCCTCAACTGAGCACTTTTCTAAAGGAAGGGGTCGTTTTTTTCGCTCATATTTTCGAAAGTCATCGGCTCTTTTCGATTGGCTAGCCTTAATTTAAACCTACGTCACTTTCGGCGTGGCGATGGGCGCAATAGCTAACGCGTCACCTTTTTTTCACGATCTTTTCCTCCTTTGCAGTACGGGTTCAAGCTGCCTTCCTACTACCACTTTTTTTGCGTTCGCAATTTTCCTTCTTTTTTTTGCTCAACTAACACCTTTACACACACCTCCACTTTCTTTTTCGCCTTCGCATCACGGTTTTTTTGCTCAACACACATCTACAAACACCCGGGCAACGCCGGGCATCCAGGTTAGTTGTTTAAGAAAGGAAACTTAACAATACATGCAGCCATCTAATTTCTTTTCAGGAGAGTTGGAACCATTTTAATCCTCCACTCATAAAAAGAAATGTGTATTCATTTGAAAAACCTCGTGAACATAGGAGGCCAAAGGGAAGAAGAAGAACGAGATGGAGGGACGACCCGATAAAACACATGGGTCCCATATGGCAGCGGATAGCTCGAGACAGAGATAAATGGTTATCTTATTTTATTTATGTGTGTGAATATTCTTTATTTATCATTTTGTTATATACAGCACCAAAAAGGTGTACGTTATATTATGGTGTACCTAAAAGGCACCAAAACGGTGTATGTTGTATAATCGTCTAAATGTTGATATGCGTACTTGAGACAAAGGATTCGTCCTGATGTGTATACGTGTCACTAAATGTCTATTGTTGGTGATTCTTCACTGTTTGAACCGTAGAATTATGTTGTTTCTGTTTATTTATGATATATTCATATCTAATTGTTCATATGCATGTGTGTGTGTGTATGTGTGTGTGTTATAGATGTATTTTAGACATACCTTTATGCGTCGTTGATCATGTCCACCTAGAATTCATCTTGTTCTTGGAGAGGAAGCTGGAACTTGTTCGGACGAATATTCATTCACTTCCAAGAACGCTGGTTGGTTTTATATAGTTTTTATTCTCTTTTCAGGTGTCGATCGCAGAAGAATGGAAAGTGAATATCTTTGCTTGCGTGGTTAATTCTAAGTCGCCATTCTGAGACACGTCAGCCCGCTTCCCATTAAAGGAAAACGACCTGTTAAACCGTCCGCTCTGCTCAACGTCCAAACTCCAACTCTCAATGATCTCCAGCTAACCTGATCTACGTAACATACACGTAGATCCGATCAGCTGACCAGCTCTTCCGATAAACTTTTCTACAATATGATTTATCATATTTTGACAAGTTTTCAACATTCTTCACATTCATCTCCCATCCATCTCTCCAGTTAGATAGATAGATAAATAGATAGATCGACATTTGTTTGTGTTCGACCTACTACATAACATTCCTTCCCCCCTTTTTATCAAAATGTATGGCGAAGACATACATTTTCTATTACCCACATTTACTAACAAGGGAATGCATCTGCTTATCCCACTGGCAAAGAAAGCTGTCATACCATTACCCGATAAATAATTTCATATAATAAATCCACAAATAATACCATGTGGCACTAATTCTTGCGCCCTCGAAGGTCAACACATTCTCTGTGACCCCATGGCCTCTTAATAGCCTAAATTAAAATTCCAGGAGCATTCTTTACTCCCGTCGACACTACAAGTAGCCGATAAATTCTCGGCAATCAACCGAACACTAAAAAATCGAGGTCCATCTGCCTCTTCAGCACAGACTATCATCGTCCTTGGCTTTACAGACCAGCTTTTCTTTCCATAAGTGGCACAAAAAAATGTCCACACCCCAGGCATTACACCCTTTTTCATCATTTATTTAAGCTGGGAGAGAACGTGGTTGGTGTTTTGCTGGGGGAGAATTTAAAAATAAGCAAGTTAACAAAAAATATCTCGTTGTTTTGAGCACTGCCTCTTCAGTTTTGGGTCTAGAGTTTAGGGCGATTTTTTATAGCGAAAGTAGGTGTTGTGCTGCCCACTGCATCTGTGTGAGTAGAGAATCCAAGCCAGTTTTTGTGGTGAACATTAAAGTCACCAAATACATGTACCTGTGCGCTAGTGTCGAGGGAGAGTGCTGTGTCTATGCTGTCAGAGACTTTGTTTATTATGGTGCAGTCCTGGGCCGAGGGAGAGCGGTAGAGAAAATAAAAGTAGCTAATGTTATTTTGTATGTTTAGTCTAAAGCGCATAAAGGCTTGATCATCCGTTTCTAGGTTTGTTTCTCTAGTCAGGGGGAGGGTGTTACGAATGTAGACTCCAAGTCCGTGCATATGTCTGTCAGAGTCCTTACGGCAGAGATAGCCAGGCATGTTAAAGTAGTTAGAGGGGATGGAGGAGTGTGTAGTCTCACTTAGTGCTAAGATATCAGGGGTATTTGTTAGGAGAAATGCTTCAACATCAGCTAAATTAGTTCGAAGCCCACGGATGTTCGTGAATGCAAGCCTCAAGGGAGGAGGCAGTTGAATTTGTTTGTCCCTAAGCCTGGTTTAAGCTTTTTTTTTATTGTACTGTCACCATGTTCTTAAAGAGTTTCAGTAAGGTAAGGGGAGCTGAACAAGAGGTTATGCAGTGTATCAGACATGCAACACAAGTAGACCATCAGCTGACCTTTCTTTAACTAGGACTGTGGCCTTAGGAAAGCCCATCGGGGATGAGTGCAGGGTCCCTTTCCATGCGCGACATGGCACTACAAACATCCCGATATCATACAACTGTTGATGGGGCAGCCGCTCTAAGCGCTACCAAAGAGTTAGGGCACCTGTACTATGAGTCGGAAACAGCAGCCAGGAACTGTCAATCCGGTACCCTCAACCCATCAGAAGAAGGTCAACCCAATCTAATTGCATCTGTGGTACTCAAGCACTCCCAAGTGCCCAGTTTTTAGGGATAGGATGTGTCGGGAGTGGGAAAAACGGCGTTTCTTTGCCCTCGACAAAAAACAAGATCTACTACTGAGTGTTTTGTCGAATCACCGTGATAGCGTCTCTGCGCCTGACTAATAGGTAAAGAAGGAGTATGGAAGCCGGGCGATAGACAGAGCCTATTTACTTCTTAAGCAGTTTAGGTTTGCAGACCGGTAATTTGTTTGAGTCACCAGCTCTAGGAAGGTTGTTATCCAAGACTGGAGAGGCCTCCCTTCCCTTAGGACGGGTGATCTGGGAAGATCTACTGAGTCCATCAGCCCTGAGTGGGTTTGCTCCGCGCCTGGGTCCTAATCCAGGTATTTCTGCGACCCCTCGTGGTTAGTTAATGTTACAGGGTTAGTTTGTAGAGGTTATATATCTAATGAATAGTTACACTCCTCAAAGTGATTTAAGGACATTGTTAGTAAGGAAAAAACAACTCATGCAGTGTAAGCAACTATGTGAGCAGGCTTGTTAGAAAGGCATTAGTGTGGATAAAGACTTTTACCTTTAGATTTTTCCATTTTTTTAAATTAAATGTTTATGTTAGCTTAGGTACAGGATAACGTTACAGTGTGAGTAGGTATTAGGAATTGAGCTAAGAATTTTGTCCGGTCACTGTATATTTTAGATTACAGTAGGGTTAAGATGTAGGTGCAGTACAGTACGGGTATAACTGGAGGTAAAGTCATGGCGTATTTCGTATGTATAATTAAGTAAATAGATATTTGGGCAAGTTTTCAGTAGATGCGAATAGATAGAAGTTGTAGGTGTTAGTGTGTTTCTACTATTGAAGGAAGATAATTTCAGTTTTTATTTAAGAGTCATCGAGCGTTTTGCATAACAGGGAGTATCGGATTTGGTTTTGTATTAATTGTTGCAAAACCATCTTGGAAGAGGCATTCTTATGTAATGAAGATCGCTTTGCATCTGAGTGCATACTTTGGCTATAGATGTTTAGTGATGACTGTTAGGCGGTTAGCATGTGAAGGTTAGCAGCTGGAGGCTAAGGATTCCACTACTAAGGCGTGTGTAATGTAGAGTTTTAGTGGCAGCTAGAAGGGGGGGGGAGCAGATTGTTAGCTTTCAAGGGACGGGGTTATTAACTTACAGAATACAGTAGAGTTTCATTAGGATTTAGATTTTCAAGTAATGTTTTAGCTTGGGAAACAGAAAAATGCCTTTTCTTCTTTTTCCCTATTTAGCATGCAGGTTAGACAAAGGCAGTCGTCTTGGAGGTAAAGAGAAAAATAATTACATGGTGATTCGGAATTCGTATTTATAGGCAGTCATTAAGGTCAGGGACAAAACATTGTATCTATACAGAAAATGGTCCTAGTGATGCAGCTAAGATCACTGTAGATTTCAATTACAATTATAGTAACAGTTAATTATAAGCTATATCTTGTAGATATTAAGTATATTACTTAATAAAGTTCTTCTGACTTTTACGGCAGAAAAAATAAATCCACATTTGTGTTAATTTCGGAAAATTTATCCTGCCTAAGTTATTTTTATCTCTAATTTAAAACTAAGCAAGGAAACAAAAATAAATACAAATGCATATATAAATTATTAAAATACACATAATTACAAATTACAAAATGAAATAAGAAATTTAAAAGAGAAGAAATAACAAAGTTAGTATTTTTTAGGACGGATGGATTAGGATAAAACTTATCTTGTCACGAGCACCACGGCAATTCCAGTACCACGGATGACCATATTTGTTGGAGGGGTGGAGTGATTTCTTTGACCGGATATTATACGTGTTTGTAACTATTTATAGAAGATAAATTCACCTTTCGAATTCAACGCACATGCGTGTATATGTTAATTTTACTTTTTTTTAGCTTTAAGTTCTGACTTCGACGGTAGATAAAATAAATCCACGTTTTTGCTAATTTCGGAAAATTTATCCTGCCTAAGTTATTCTTATGTCTAGCCTTCCTTAGTTCAGAACGTGGAATTAATCATTAGTAAAGTCTTAAATACACATAATTACAAAATGAAATGAGAAATTTAAAAGAGAAGAAATAACAAAAATTGGTATTTTTTAGGACGAGGATGGATTAGGATAACACTTATCTTGTCACGAGCACCACGGATAACCATATTTACTTTTTATTTCAACTAGAAAAAAGTTAATCAAATGTTCCATTTTTTGTTCCTTTGCGACTGTCTCAATCACAACGTGCTGGGTCAGAGTGTTAAATGTAACACACCTTAAAGAAAATTAACGACAACTTTACATATAGGTCACTCGTAGAAAGGGTTAATAAGTGCCGTGTGGCCAGGGACACAGCATCATGATGATCAGTAATGGTGGAATTTGGGTAGTATTTAATTATTTACAAACACGGCGCAGAAAAAAATTGTTTAGATTATACTTGCAAAAGTTCTAAGAAAGAAACGTTGCTCATTAAATTTTACTTTAGTTTTAGGCACATAGAGAGTAAGATAAACTGTTGACAGTTGTATTTAGATAGTTACGAATATTTTACAGGGGGTGAGGTTCAGTTAAAAGACGCTCAGGTAATAATTTTGAGTAACGATGACGGTACACTTAACTGAAAAGGGGGATATGCCTGCTTTTTGACAACAACGTAAAGTTTTTGGAGTAAACGGATTTTCCTATTTTTGTTTAGATAGAGAGGATGGGTGACGGGTGTGTGAGTAACGCATTTATTATTTGACGTGAGAGTCATCAGAAGCGCACCTGACAAAGAACAGAGACGAAGATGAACGACGTCGAAGACGGAAACAAATTGGAACGGAACCTTCAATTCATTAAATATGCGCGAGAGATAAGTAACTCTCCGCCATTTTTCCATTCTATCCAATTTACCCGCTTGAGTAGAGAACTTGACACATCCAGATAAGCTGTAACTTTTTAATGTTTAAATACAGGCATCGATTTGTTTAATAATGGCAAGTGAGTTAATCTTCAGATACGATTTGATTAAGCTTTCTTTTTTTGTGGGGAACGAAACATACCTCCTATACTTATAACAAGCGGGAAATATAATAATGCTTTTTACTGTGGCGCTGCTCCTTGCTTCAGATAAGTATTTTGACGACATAAGCGTCTTTGAAAAGTACCAAAGAACAGCGCTGATAATAAATATACAATTAGTTAAATTGACGAATGCAAAAATGGACAAAAACATGAATGTTATGAATGAGTTACCAGTTACTAAAGTTGTGAAACAAGGGTTGCGTAGTCTATACCACTCGTCTTCTGGGTCGGCACTGTGTATTCCAGAAGTAAGAACTCCAGGACGACTGGAAACACTATCAAGATAAACTAAGAGCACATACAGCGCCTGGTATTACCAAAAGGTCACCCATTTAGTACTGACTAGGCTCAACGATGCTTAACTTCGACGATCTAACAGAAACCAGTATATCATCGTGATTATTTCGTATATAAAGCAAGATAGCAAGTGCTAACCTAACAACTGAGTTTTGTGATTTACAGCAAGAATACGAAAAAAACATATTTACGAACAAAACATATTTACAGTGTAGAAGGATACGATTGTCATCCTATAAAAACCAGTTTTCTCTTTTTGTTGCAGACCCTCTACTAGTTGGCCAGTTGTGTACAAATCCCAAGAGCGATAGGAGTCTTCTATAATGTCTGAAAGTGACACAATGTTCAACGAGCCAGATCGGAGATGTGCCGCTGTAAAACTCATGCTCTCTACCGATCCAAATTATGACAACAGGACCATTGCCAACCCCCTTAAAATGCAAGTTCTGACGGTTCTACGCTTGAGAGAACAGCTCAACGAAGTTTCCGGCCATGGTAATGGTTTTTAGTGTGGTTTCAAGTGATGGCCACATTATGCCACCTCATATCTTCGAAGACGGCTTGAAAGTCAACACCAAAGTGTACCCGGATGTGCTGAAGAGTGTGGTGATCCTCTGGTGCAATCAGATGGGCGCTGGCAGATTCTGGGTGTTGCAGCAGGACTCGGTGCCGGTCCACAAGTTCAAAGAGACTCAGGCTTGGCTTCAGAAGGAGTGCTTCGACTGAGTTCCTGCCGGCGCTTGTTGAAAAGGTATGCTCCTAGTTCCGGACCCGTATCAAGACGGCTAAAGACGGATACATTGAATAGATGTCAGCTCTACTACATAATCTAGTTACCTGAATTGATTTTTTCGATAAAAAGTTTTAAAATAAAACTGTAGTGTTGTTTTCTTTAGGGCGACAATTTTATCGTTCCACCCTTTATTTATATATCAACAATTTTGCAATAATGTGATATAGAATATGAAAGGCTAAACTTTTTATTAAAGTAATTAGACATTATTCCGTTATGTGTGTGTGTGTATGTGTATGTGTATGTGTGTGTTTACCTTCTGTGTGGCTGAGTTTTTCATCATCCAATTTTTCAGCCTATATATAGTTATGTGAATGATTCTAAAATATAGTAGAAGTTAATATATATTTTAATTTTTGAGGGAGGATATGAACTATTTAGTCCATCATGTAAGTGATGAGGGTATAATGTTGTTGTTGAGCATCCTTTATTTGGTTATTTTCAACGAATCTGATGATTATTGTTGGCATTCGCTTGCCCGATACCTTTCTGTTTAGAATTATTTCTAGAAAGACATCGGTTTACTTTCAAAGGGGACACATCCAGGTTGCCACTATCTCTAAGTGAAAGTGTTTCTATAGAGCAAGCAGCATTCGAACAGTGCACTCCTAGATTTTCATTCCGCGTCGTTAAACACTTAGACATCGTCCCTTTGATGATGTGTTGGTGTTGTTTTTATTGATCATGATTCCTGCTAATTTTGTTGCCATTCGTTTCCCAACATCTTTCTATTAACAATTCTTTCGCGAAAGACATCGGGTACTCACGGAAGGGACCATGTGAAGGTTGCCAATGATCATACGGGAAAGTGTTTCTGTGCATTCGAACTTGACACACCCAGATTATCAGTTCGTGTCGTTAGCCATTGAACCAGCGTCCCCTTCCTGATGATGGTGTTTTGACGGTTAGACGTAGATGTTACTTATATCTCATTTCGCATGCGTGTCTAGCGATTGAACTGCCATTTGAAACTGCGGCATGACAATGAACAACGGACTGATGGATCGATGAACAAGACAGTGTATCCGGCTGCCTAGCCGCATCTGCGGAAGTAATCTTTATCTAACGTCTACAAATATCTGTAAATAACATCTCATACCACCCTACAATCATACCAGAAGCCAAAATGGGAGTGCAATTCTTTCTTACTAGCATGGGTGTCCGGCATTGCCCGGGTATTTGAAGGTGTGTGTTGAGCAAAAAAAAAAAGTTGTAGTAGGAAAGCAAGTTCGAACCCGTACCTTGAAGGAGGAAGAGAACAGGAAAAAAGTGACGTCTTTGCTGTTACGACCATCACCAAACCAGAAGTGACGTAGGTTTAAATTAAGGCTAGACAATCGAAAAGAGGGGATGACTTTCGAAAATATTGGCGAAAAAGCGACCCCTCCCTGTTGAAAAGTGCCCAGTGAAGAAATTAATGTTTTAGCCAAATTTTTGGTATTTTTCATCTGAAAGGTCGAGCTTCAAACAATACCGATCTTGTGAAAATCCGTCGCCTCTGTCGAAAATTTTAGGCACACATGCAAACATACACACATACATTTATATATTGATAGTTTAAATTTTCGACCAAAACCAATTAAAAAGCTTGCCCTATCTCTGAATAGCCTTTATGTAAAATTTCAAATGTTTAGACAAGAAATTGTCTGAGTAATTTGGTAGAGACCGTAGAGGTCAATATTTTCAACTTAACCCCTATTATGACCCCTTAAAATTTATTGTTTTGGGCTCAAATCAAGTTATTAAGTTAGATCCATGTCCAAGGAATCTACATCTAAAATTACAAGTGTTTATACCCAAAATTGGCGGAGGAGTTTGGTAGAGTTCTCAAAGGTCAAATCGTTGAACTTTGACCCCTTAACAGCCAAATTTATGGCCGAAAATCGATCACATCGATTTTCCCAAATCTCCATACCCTGCATATCAAATTTTGAGTCTATATACTGAAAATTGACAGAGTTATTGCGTAGGGAAATGTACACGCACAGACACACAGACAGTTTCATTTTTATAAATAAACTAGCATTTAAGCCCGGCGTTGCCCGGGTGTATGGATGTGTCTGTTGTGCTAAAAAAAAGTTGTAGTAGGAAGGCATGTTCGAACCCGTACCGCGAAGGAGGAAAAGAACGGGAAAAACAACCTGACGTCCTTGCGTTTATGACCACCGCCAAAGCGGAAGTGACTCATGCTTAAATTAAGGCTAGACAATCGAAAGAAAAGGATAATTTAAAAAATATCGGCAAAAAAGCAACTCCCCTAGTAGAAAAGGGCATAGTTTAAGGTGAAGGTATTAATGTTTTTAGCCAATTTTTCAATATTTGTCATATGAAAGGTCGAATTTTATAACGATATTGATCTTGGTAAAACCCGTCGCCTTTATCGAAAGTTTTAGGCACACATGCAAACATACATACATACATACATTTATATATTGGTAACTGAACATTCTCGACCCAAACCGATGAAAAAGCTTGCCCTGAATATCCTTTATGTAAAATTTCAAATGTTTAGACCAGAAATTGTCTGAGTGATTTGGTATAGACTGGGGAGGTCAATTTTAAAAAATCTTAGACCCCTATTATGACCCCTTAACATTTATTGTTTTAGGCTAAAATCAAGTTATTAAGTTAGATCCATGTCCAAGGAACCTATATCTAAAATTTCAAGTGTTTACGTGCCAAATTGTCGAAGAAGTTTGGTAGAGTTCTCAAAAGTCAAATCGTTGAACTTGGACCCCTTAACAGCCAAATTTCTGTCCGAAAACCGATTACAAAGATTTTCCCAAATCTCAGTTTTAAAAAAAAAAATTTTTTTATTATATTTTCACCCCAAACAAGGCACATTGACACTCAGGTGTAGGGGGCTACTATCAGGGTCAGCAACTACTGGGGCACTATGTAGGGATTTGGGAAGCAAGATGTCGGTTCACGTTGCACTTGAACTTCTGCATGTCAGTAAAGTTAGGGAGGCAGGATCCTGGAATGGAATTCCAGAGTCTAGCGGTTCTGGGGAATAAACTACTGGAGTAGAAAGATCTTTTACATCTAGGGATCTCTACTGTGTGGGGGTGGGATTTAGCTGCCTGTCGGGTTTGTCGAGGGTGTCTGCGCCGTGGGGGCACAAGTGTCTGCAGTTCGTCAGAGCATTCACCATTAAAATACTTGTAGAACAAGCAGAGGGATGCAATGTTTCGTCAATGGGACAGAGGCTGAAGCTTAGATACAAGTTCAGGGCCTATCAGATTGGCGACTCTTTTTTGAACATTGTCTAGGATCGAGAGACTAGTAGTAGATGCACCAGCCCAGATGTGACAACAATACTCCATACATGGGCGAATGGTGGCCTTATAGAGATACAGGGTACTTTCAGGTGTCAGTAGCTTTCTAGCACGGTAGAGAGAGCCTACCTTTTTTGCAGCGGCCCTGGCAATGTTTTCAATATAATTGTTCCAGCTCATGTTTCCTGTGAACGTTAGGCCAAGCAGTTTCAAAGATGTACTCTCAGACAGGGAGTCACTGGCCATTGCTATTGGTGGCAGAGAATCTTTCTTGTAATTATTGAAGGAAACCAGTTTAGTCTTGGCAGCATTGAATGTGACCATCCATTTATGTCCCCATTCCACTACAGATTGGAGGTCATCCTCTAGTGCTTTTTCCATTTCTTTAGATATGTGTTCATTTGCTGTCCTGTCATGACTGTTATAGAGTGTAGTGTCATCAGCATATATACCCATCTCGGAGGCAGTTTTGTCGGGGTCATTAATAAATATCAGGAACAATAGAGGTCCAAGAATAGAACCCTGAGGCACTCCCGCATTTATATCACACTGTTTAGATGTTCGACCGTCGAGGAGAGCCTGGATTTTTCTCTTATCTAAGAAGGATTTAATTATGCTAAGTATTCTACCAGTGATACCGTATGATTTAATTTTCCTGAGGAGACCCTAGTGCCATACCCTGTCAAAAGCCTTAGATATATCTAGAGCTACCTCTCTGCCCTCCCCCGCTTTGTCCAGTGAATTTATATCGAATTTCGAGTCTTTAGACTTAAAATTGCAAAGTTATTGCGTAGAGAAATGTACAAATAGCGTTTTCTTCAATGTGTATCGCTTAAGTGTTAAATCGCATTTTCTATTATCTGTGAGGCTTAAATTTGAAATAACAATTTCGTTAGTCTCTCATACTTAAGCTGAAAATCGCATGTTTTTGATCTGCCACGCTTAAGTTTTAAATAGCATTTTCTTTGTTTTTCTTTTACCCTTAAGTGTGAAATAATATTTTCTTTATCAACGCTTCAATTTGAAATATAATTTTTTTTTTTTGCTTGTCAAGTTTAAGTTAGAAATATTATTTTCATTAGTCTGTCAGGCAGAGAGTTTACTTTCGGTCACCTTTTAACACTCGCTTTCCTCATTTTCTCTTTTGATTATCACATTTCATTTGCAATGTTTCTGACAAAGGAAGAAGAATTACTGTTTTTTGTTGGTCCGTAATCTATCCAACACTTATCATTGGCTAGTTTTAACTTTGAAGTGGTATTTTATAGTTTTTTTCATTAAGTGATTTCATGCCTTGTTTGGGGGCGATTTCCATTAAAAACAGTTACTTTTATCTGTTATGCTTAAGTTTAAAATATATTACTTTCTTTGCTCTTTCACACTTAAATTTTAAGCGGTTGGTATTCCAAAAGTAATGTCTCCTATTTTTTATTCCAGCAGAATGGATCAGGGAGGATTGAAAACTACATTGTAATAATGACTTAAATTATGCATCCATGACCCGGAAGTTTCACCTCTCTGTTGCAAATATTGATGGCGAGAGTCTGTAAAAATGAACTTCCATCATGGACGTGTGTCAGAAGCAGAGATGCGTCATTGAATTTCTGGCAAAAGTTCATTGAGAATGGTGGTGACTATGTAGAAATGTAAATTCAAAAGCACAAAAGGTCTTCTATTTTAACAGTTCCACTCCCATCTTCGTACCTATTCAACTTTTGTAGTTAAAAAATAGGAAGCTTTACTTTTAGAAAACTCTCGTAAGACAAAGCGCGCTCCTGACGTCTATGTACAGCCACCTTTTTTTTGTCCCGTACCGCATAATGTATCAAAATATTTTCATTGTTGAACGTGCAGATGAAGCGGTTGCATGTCAACATTGTACGTCCTCGTTTTCGAAAATGAGAAAACCGAATTTGTTGTCTACTTATGCGATAAACTAATTCCCGTAATGGCTTACCTGTCGATTGCATAGATGCAAGGGCAATGCGTACAGAATCCAATCTTCAAAATTATTCTAGCAAGAAAAATATGAAAAAATTGTTGCTCAATGTTTTTGCTTTTTTTTTTATATTAAAAAATGAGCCAAAATTTGTTTTTTTAATTATTGTCGAAACATCTTGGTAATGAAAAAAAAAAAAATGATAAAAATAAAAAAAAGAAACAAATCAAACAAAAAAACAAAAACAAATTGAAACTGACATGAAAAGAAAGAGGAAAATAATGTAGCCATAAAATTATGGCTTGGAATGAATTAGGAAAAAAAAAACAAACAAAAAAACTTGGCGGCAATTGAGAAAAAAAAATCAGTTATCTTGTTAACGATTCAAAATAGCGACACACAGCTTTTGATGCGATCTAAATTAAGCAGTTTTCTGAAGCTTGCAAAATGATTCTCATTTGTACGGCGTTTCTCAACTATATCTTTATTTCTTTACTAAATTCCCTTTCTGATGATCTGCTGGTGATGAAAAAGAAATGAGAAACATTTATTACATACGTCCTGTCATTCCATTATATATAACCAGTAGTGGATTCACCAGCCCAGATGTGGCAACAGTATTCCATGCATGGGCGAATAGTGGCTTTGTAGAGATGCTGGATACTCTCAGGAGTGAGCAGTTTTCTAGCACGGTAGAGTGAAACTACCTTATTTGCAGAAGCCTTTGAAATGCCCACAATTAGAAAAACTCCGACATTTCAGGCTCAATATAAGGTGGATGATTAACCTGTTCGTCAGTGTAAACACGGAACGTTTCTAGCGTCCAAATAATCTGCCAGGGACAGTTATTTGCGATAGCAGGTGTCTAACGTTGTCGTTACAAACAAACACAGGAAATATATTAAAAAAAATCCGGGTCAGTATTTTTTTTTTACAAAACATTTTTATTACCGTTATTTACGGCATCAGATAAAAAAAGTCTTTCGCTGCCACATGTCTCTTTTAGCCTGACTGATATTCCTTGATTTTGGGATTGAATTATGGTTGAAAGAAAAGTCTATTTAAATTGTTCTGAGTAGCCGTAATTTGCAATATACACACCAAGTGAATCATCCCTTACTCAGATTTTTGTCTACAATTTTTTTTTTCAATTTGACTCGAAAATTTTGACTCCTTGACATTTATTGTTTTGGGCTTGTCCAAGGAACCTACATCTAAAATTTCAAGTGTTTAGACGCAAATTTGGCGGAGGAGTTTGGTGGAGTTTTCAAAATTCAAATCGTTGAATTTTGACCCCTTGACAGCCAAATTTCTAGCCGAAACCCGATTAAAAAGATTTTCCCAAATCTTATGTCAAATCTCGAGTCTGTAGACTGAAAATTGACAGAGTTGTTTGGTAGGGAAATGTACACACACAGACAGTTTCACTTTTATTGATATATAGATAGATTTCCTTTTATATAATATTAGATTGGTGCAAAAACAATATCGTTTTCTCACATATGTTACTTTTATATATGATTTCTGAATTATTTCATTGATATATATATAGCCATGTTATATTTCATTTTGAAGTGCATTTTTCGTTTTATCGAACCATGTTATTCGTTACCGTTCTCAATCTCTTCATTCATTTTCTTGCAGGCTTTTCAACAGAATGGACAAAATTCAAATCAGTAACGATTTTTTTTGTTCCAGTTCAAAATAGGCCGAAAAGCTGCTGAAACAGCTCGTGATATCAATGATGCATTTGACCCAGGAACCACCAATGAACGTGTGACAAAATGGTGGTTCAAGAAATTTCGTAGTGGTGAAGAAAGCTTCGAAGGTGAAGACGGTCACGGCCGGCCGATTGCGGTAGATAACGAACATTTGAAATCCTTAATTAAAGTTAATCCTCGAAAAACCACGCGGGAAGTTTCTGTGGAACTCGAGGTCGATCACTCAATAGTCGTTCGCCATTTAAAGCAAATAGGGAAGTAAAAAAGTTGGATTAATTGGTGCTGCGTGAATTGAGCAATAATCAAAAAAGCCGCCGTTTTGGAGTGTCTTCTACACTCCTTCGCAACAAAAACGACCCATTTCTCGAGCGAATTGTGATGAGTGATGAGAAGTGGATCCTCTACGACAACCGGCGACGTTCGGTACAGTGGTTGGATGCCGGAGGAGGTCCACAAAACTTCCTGAAGCCGAAATTGCACACAAAAAAGGTTATGGTTACTCCTTAGTGGTCTGGGGCCGGTATCACAGCTTCTTGAATCCGAGCGAAATGATTATGGCGGAGAAATACTACTGACAAATTGACAAAATGCACCAGAAGCTCCAATGTATGTGTCCGAGATTGGTCAATATGAAGGGACCAATTCTCCTCCATGACAACGCTCGCTCGCATGTTGCTCAACTAAACCTGCAGAAGCTTAACGAATTGAGCTACGAGACTTTGCCTCATCCGCCATATTTACCGGACCTCTCTTCCATCGATTACCACTTTTTCAAGCATCTCGACAATTTCCTGCGCGAAAAATGCTTCAAAAGCCGAGACGATGCTGAATCGGCCTTCAATGACTTCATCGCTTCCAGAACTCCGGATTTCCATGCTAATGGGATAAATAAACTTGTTTCTCATTGGCAAAAATATATCGACTCTAATGGTTTCGATTAGTATTTATGATCTTTTAAATTTGAACACCCAAAAACGACATTATTTTTGCACCAATCTAATATTAGGTTGGCGCACCAAGCCAATAGTATATATATATATATATATATATATATATATATATATATATATATATATATATATCTGTGTGCGTGTATGTGTCAGAGAGAGAAAGAGAGAGAGAGAGAGAGAGAGAGAGACGGGGAGATAACATCAGTTATCTGTGTTCTTCGACGTAACCAATGCAGTGTATTACTCTTTATTTACAGATTCAATCATTTTTTACTCCTTGATTTTAAGTAATTTAATTAAAAGGGATAAAAAGTAGATAAAATGATAAGATTAATGAATCTCTACGAGTCTTGTCTGCAAACATCACAATAGAAAACAACAGATTGGGTCATTAAGTGAAGACGATGCAGCCATGGAAATGAGATATTTACGTAATTCGAAGAAATAACCACTAAGTTCATTGAGTAAAATAGACAAATCTGAAAGATTATACAGAGAGAACACTTAAACTAATGAAATATTGACAATGCAAACTAATGGTAAGTCCACAACCAAATTTCTGCACAAAGAAACTTTCAAGACGGAAACTTTTAAACACTCATCATCATATCGTATAAACCAGACAATTCTATGGTTTGTATTTTTCTAGTCAGGATGTTTTCTAGAAAGTCATCGGGTACTTACTGGATGGACCCCGAAGGTTGCCAACCTCTTAAATGAAAGTCATTTTATGAACCGAACTCGATTCGAAATTAGAGCACCCAAATGGTCAGTCTGTCCAATTAACCACTTAACCACCGAAATAAATGTAATCCGTAATTATATAGGTGCGTTCAATAAGTTTCCAGACAGTTTTTGAACAAACATTTAAAATTGTCGTAGATTCTTGAAAATTCAGTATGTTATTGCTATACATCTTATGAGATGAATGACCAATATTTATGATTTCAGGTTCAAAGGAACAGCTACGGAATGAATTGAAATACACCCTACTAAAGCCAGATTGTCACAGCTGGTGAATTTCAAAATGCAATCTGGATATGAGGACACTTTAGAAGAACGATATGCAATAAAATTTTGTTTTAAACTTGGAAAAATGTTACAGAAATGTATGGAATGCTTCAGACTGCTTTTGGACCATCAGTATTTGAGTGGCATAAGAGAATCAAGAAAGGCAGGAAGTCTGTGAGGAATGATGAGAAGTATGGGAGGTGTACGGAAGTCAGAACACCAGACTTGATTGGCCAAATAAAGAATTTCATGGATAAGGACTATAGAGACAATAAATGCAGACTTTGATGTAAATGTGGAAAGTGTACACACAATTATTTGTGAATGACTGAAGATGCAGAAGATTTATGCAAACGCACCTGTCCACAACTCCATCCTTGTCACAGACTATTTGACCAAGATGGGCATCAAGACAGTTCCTCACCCTCCCTACTCTCCAGACCTTGCTCCCTGTGACTTTTGGTTATTGCCTAAGCACAAAGAAAACCTTAGAGGCTGTCCTTATGAGACAATTGAGGAGATGAAATAGGCGTTGACGAGTCATTGACACGCTTACACAAGAGGACTTTCATCGGGCCTTCCAGAATTTGTTGAACAATACAAGTGGACTACAGCCGGAGGAGACTACTTTGCAAGGGACTATAGTTTAATCTGTGTACTATCAATAAAAGTGCACATACGAAAAAAAGTCTGAACACCTATTGAAGGCACCTCGTATCTTGTGATATTTAAAATAAATCTAACCACCGTCGCCTCACTTTATAAATATTAGAAATAAATGTAACCCACAATGATATTATTATATCTGGTGATATTTGTAACGAACTAATCCAACCTTTTGTTTAACTCTTACTCAACCCAAACAAGGCATATTGCTACTACTGATTAAGAACATGTTTACAGAAGCAGCGAGCTCTGTTCGAATAACATTTAAATTTCTACATGATAGTACATTCAGGAAATTCCAAAGAATAGCAGCCAGAAGAAAAGAACTATTAGACTATAAAGTTTTCCGACATCTAGAAATTTCAACAGCAAATGGGTGGGATTTTTCTGCTTGACGAATTAGTCGGGGTTATGTTCGCCAAGCGGGCACAAGTGCAGTGAGTTCATCAGAGCACATTCCATTAAAGTACTTGTTAAACAAACACAAGAATGCAACACTGTGGCGATGGGACTGGGGTAAGAGATTAGTTGATAGTACGAGATCTATTAGATTGAAGACTTTTTGGGGACCCTGTTTAAGTGGGAGGGAGACTAGTGTTATGTTCTGTCTTATTATTAAAAGATGACGTATGTATTTGTATTGTCCTTTGTGAGAGTCTTACGAGAGATTAGCGTTGAGTAAGAGACGTTCACGTTGTAAGAAGATATAGATAGAGATATTAACATTGTTAGAGAAGAGATGTGGACATTATCACGTATATATATAAAGAGGGAGAGAGTGTACATATAAATACGCTGTGAGAGGTGTTTCGATATCTAGATAGATAGACTGATAGATTGGCATTTATACCGATAGATTGAGAGGTTGACATTCATGCTTTTGACAGTTCTGTTTGAACGGGAGTGTCTATATAACATAAATAGACACATTTTATTCCTTCTACTTGACCGGTCAATGGCTTGCATCCAGGAATTCAAAGTTTCTTTTACATTTTCTTTTTCTAACCCTCTCGCTTCTGACGGTGGCAAGGTTCGAACTGGTCGGACTCTCGTCTGACTCTCTTACTCTCTTCTCCTTTCTGACTTCTTCTCTACACACTAACTCTCACTTCCTATATTGAGAAATCCATGTATGTCCGGGCAACGTGACCACAATTCACGTGCCATCAACATGCGCGACCTGCACGCGTCGAAACATTCTGATTTCCTATTTTTCCTTTGTTGTTTTCACAAAGGAATTCAACCTACTTATCTAATTCATATAACACATATTTTATTATCCACATTCTTTCTAACAATGAATAGTTTCCAGCCCAATTTGTATTGATTAAATATTTTAACGGAATCAACAATTTACTGGACATTCCATTTAAAACCTATTGTTCTTTAAAACTTATCTCGAGGGTTCGATTTCCGTTTTCTCTAATTTTATTTTCATTTGCTAATTCTCTTTACTTCTACTTACATGAAAAAGGGGACACGCCTTTTCATGTAACACTAGTAGTGGTAGATGCCTAGATGTGGTAATAGTACTCCATGCATGATGGCTTTGTGGGAATATAGGATATTAATAGATGTCAGGTGTAAGTAATTTTCTAGCTCGGTAAAGGGAGCCCATCTTATTTTCAGAAGCCTTGGTAATATCCTCAATGTATTTGTTCCAATTCATGTTGTCTGTGAATGTAAATTCGAAAACGTTGAACGATGAGTATTATTAGACATATCGGTTTGAAATTTCATACGAACTCTACAGTAATCTTTTACTATGCTGTTTTCGAAACTCGTACAATTTGTGGACCGTACTGAAATAATAAGGTTATTATTTAGAAATCCTTCGTAACACGAGGAAGATTTTAAATAAATATTCTGTACTTTCCTCTAACAATTTAATAAACAAAAAATTACTGTAAGATAAAATTTAACTTGAAAATTCTAACTGACAAATAGCATAGTCCGTAAACTGCACAAGCACCCCGTTTTCAATGCAGTTATTACTGCGTAAATGTCTCTCACAAGGTTTATTTAATGCAATATCAAATGTATATATGTATATATGTATATATATATGTATATGTATATATATGAACATGTATATGTATATATGTGTGTGCATGTGTATATATGTATATGTGCATGTATATGTATATATGTCTGTGTGTGTATATATCTATATAGTATAAACATATATATATACCATATACATACACATACTAATAAGGTTAACATGTTTTTATTATTATTATTATTATTATTATTATTATTATTATTATTATTATTATTATTATTATTATTTATCTGTGCGAAATTCCCTAAGTATAAACATCATTCAGAAACTTTGCGAAATGTAAAAACAAAAGAAAAACACATGCTGGTTTGCCTCCTCCTGCTGCCCCTGATTTTTACGTATATAATGCTAAGAACATGTTGATACAGTATGGCTTGCGAGTTTAAGGTTAAAAATGTTTTTAATATTATTATTACTCATATCTGATAAGTAATCCCTTGTGTATCATATTACAAATCCACGCATTAATATAGGAGGCGAGACTATTTTCAAATATCGTCCTAAACTGGAAATGGAGCAACGGACTTATATTAAGTAGATATTAATCAGTCACTCTTACTTTTTTTTTACCTTATTTTTTTATTTATTTATTTTGTGTTTTTACATTTTAATTTATTTTTTTAAATGGAGAGTAGATAATGCACTGTGGATGTGTTATCGGCAGCTCCAGTAACTCTTGCTTCTCCTTATTTGTCCCTCAGTCCTCTAACAAAGAGTGAAGAAAAAGCTGCCTTCCAGGTCGGCAGTACTTCGTGAACAGTAGCCTGAGATGTCGTAAATTTTCTGTTTCTATGCTTATCATTGTGGCCATGTCACTAGTAAGGGTGCTGGAGGTAAACGTTTCATCTGGGCTGTCGTTACGCGCCTGATAGTCAGTGACCTAAAGCTTGGATTAACCACTAAGAAAGCTGTCTTATCAGCAGGTGCAAAATACTGAGGCTGCTGTATTGCCATTTGGTGAATGCATTCTGGACCATGCAGTAGTCTCTGGTGGGGCCTCTCGATACCATACTAGTGGGTAATTGTTACAGCTTTACCTTATGTGCGACAAAAAAATTCCTCTCTTTTTCTCTCTTACTTTCCCTATCTGTCCTGCTCGAACCAAGTCTGTCGACCTGTTCCACAAACCGCAAAACCTCAACATGAAATAACTTAAAAAACCCCAAAAATAAATCTAGAACTTCATCCTCCAATGTAGACCCCTACTCTCATTTCTCCTTCTCCAGCATCAGAGGTTGAAACCCAATTATAGGAGACGAAACCGATCATATTCTTCCAAATCGAAACTGTTCATGTTCCGTTCTCTCTCCTCGGTTGTATCAGTTAAGATAAAAATGAAATGTAATAAGTCCTCAGACGTACCTCTCCACCGTACTGAATATCGATACTCTATGGCTGACTGGGATAGCTTCCGTAAATTTATATCTGATCTACCTCTGCATTACATGTTTAAAAAGGATGTGTCTTCTATAACTATATTTATATATTTTAAGATCTATATTTATGTATTTTTGGATTTGTATTTATATATTTTTGGATCTATATTATATATTTTAAGATCTATTTTTATGTATTTTTGGATCTGTATTTATATATTTTTGGATCTATATTTATATATTTTTGGATCTGAATTTATATATTTTTGGATCTATATTTATATATTTTTGATCTATATTTATATATTTTTGGATCTATATTTATATATTTTTGGATCTATAGTGTATATTTTTTTATCTATATTTATATATTTTTGGATCTGAATTTATGTATTTTTGGATCTATATTTATATATTTTTGGATCTATAGTATATATTTTTTATCTATATTTATATATTTTTGGATCTGTATTTATATATTTTTGGATCTATATTTATATATTTTTGGATCTATATTTATATATTTTTGGATCTATATTATGTATTTTTGGATCTGTATTAATATATTTTAGATCTATATTTATATATTTTTTGATCTATATTTATATATTTTTGATCAATATTTATATATTTTTGATCTATATTATATATTTTTGATCTATATTATATATTTTGGATCTATATTTATATAGTTTTGGATCTATATAATGTATTTTTGGATCTATATAATGTATTTTCTATCTATATTTTTATATTTTTGGATCAATATTTATATATTTTTTTAACTATATATATTTTTGATCTATATTATATATTTTTGGATCTGTATTTATATATTTTAGATCTATATTTATATATTTTTGGATCTATATTTATATACTTTTGATCCATATTTATATATTTTTGGATCTATATAATGTATATTTGGATCTATATAATGTATTTTTTATCTATATTTTTATATTTTTGGATCAATATTTATATATTTTTTTTAACTATATTTATATATTTTTGATCTATATTAGATATATTTTTATCTATATTTATATATTTTTGGATCTATATTATATAGTTTTGGATCTATATTATATAGTTTTGGATCTATATTTATATATTTTTTGGTCTATATTTATATATTTTTTTATCTATATTGTATAGTTTTACATTCATCTTTATATATTTTTGGATCCATATATATATATATATATTGATCGATATTATATAGTTTTGGATCTATCTTTATATATTTTTGGATCTACATTAATATATTTTTGGATCTATATTATATAGTTTTTGAATCTATATTTATATATTTTTGGATCCATATTTATATATTTTTAGATCTATATTTATTTATTTTTGGATCTTAATTTATATATTTTTGGTCTATATTAATATATTTTTGGATCTATATTATGTATTTTTTAAATCTGTATTTGTATATTTTTTGATCCATATTATATTTTTTTGGATCTATATTTGTATATTTTTGATCCATATTAATATACTTTTGGATCTATATTTATATATTTCTGGATCTGTATTTATGTATTTTTGGATCTATATTATATATTTTATGATCCATATTATATATTTTTGGATCTATATTATATATTTTTAGATCGATATTTATATATTTTTGGATCAATATTTATATATTTTGGATCCATACCGATACATTTTTGGATCTATATTATCTATTTTTTTATCTATATTTATATATTCCTGGATCTGTATTTCTAAATTTTTGGATCTATATTATATATTTTTTTATCTATCTGTATATATTTTTGGATCTGTATTTATATATTTTTGAATCCATATTTATATAATTTTGGATCTATATTTATATATTTTTGGATCTGCATTTATATATTTTTGGATCTATATAATATATTTTTGGATTTATATTTATATATTTTTAGATCTATATTTATATATTTTTGATCTATATTTATATAGTTTAGGATCTATATTTATATATTTTTCGATCTATATAATGTATTTTTGGATCAATATTATGTATTTTTAGATCGGTATTTATATATTTTTCTATCTATATTATGTATTCTTAGATCTATATTTATATATTTTTGGATCTATGTAATGTATGTTTGGATCCATATAATGTATTTTTGGATCTGTATTTATAATTTATTTATCCATATTTATATATTTTTGGATCCATATTTATATATTTTTTGATCTGTATGTATATATTCTTGGATCTATATTTATATATTTTTGGATCGGTATTTGTATATTTTTTTTATATATATTATATATTTTTGTATCTATATTTATATATTTTTTATCTATATTTGTATATTTTTGGATCTATATTTATATATTTTTGGATCTATATTCATATATTGTTAGATCTGTGTTTATATATTTTTGGATCCATATTCATGTATTTTTGGATCTATATTTATATATTTTTGGATCTATATTATATATCTTTAGATCTATATTATATATTTTTAGATCTATATTTATATATTTTTGGATCTATGTATATATATTTTTGGATCTGTACTTATATTTTTTATCTATACTATATATTTTTTGATCAAAATTTATATATTTTTTGATCCGTATTTATATATTTTTGGATATATATTATATATTTTTGGATCAATATTTATATATTTTTTGATCTATATTTATATCGTGTAGAATCTGTATATATATATTTTTGGATCTGTGTTTATATATTTTTGGATCTATATTTATATATTTTTGGATCTGTATTTATATATTTTGGATCTATATTTATATATTTTGGGATCTATATTTATATATTTGTGGATCCATATTTATATATTTTATGATCTATATTATATATTTTTGGATCTATATATATATTTGGATCCGTATTTATATATTTTCGGATCCATATTTATATATTTTTGATCTATATTTATATATTCTTGGATCTATATTATATGTTTTTGGATCTATATTATATATTTTTGGATCTATGTGTATATATTTTTGGATCGGTACTTATATATTTTTTTATCTATATTTGTATATTTTTGGATCCATATTTATTTATTTTTGGATCTATATTATATATTTTTGGATCCATATTTATATATTTTTTGATCTGTATTTATATATTTTTGGATCCATATTTATATATTTTTTTGATCTGTATTTATATATTTTGGATTAATATTTATATATTTTTGGATCTATATTTATATATTTGTGGATCTATTTTTATATATTTTTGGATCTATATACTAAAGTATAAAAATCTAGAAATATCCAAATCCAACTTTATTTGGCTATAAATGACCTGAAAAAAACATTGCAAGCCTGTCTTTGTTTTTTCGTTATTTCCATGGCAAATGCTCATCTGAGCTCCAATCTCTGGTCTCCCTTCTCTAATCTTTCACGAAATCACCCGTTTTGCTGAAACCACTGTCAATAATTTTGCCCGCTCTTTATCTGTGCCTAAATCAAAACGTAGATTCCATGAACAAAACGTAGTTCTTAGAAGTGCTCGCCTTTGGAACTCTCTTCTGGTTTTCCACCTGACTACAACTTGGATGTCTTCAAGTCCAACAGAAACAAATTCCTGATAAACCGTCTCCTTAAGTAAAACACTTGATCAAATCTCCATCACTGGCGATTACTACGATATTACCCCAATGATTACTGTACATGCAATAACCCTTATCCCCCAGTGGCTTCCGGACCTTCATAAGTGGTGACTACCATGTAAAATAAAATGTCTGGGCACAAGCTGTCCTACAAGTATCTTGACTTGATATATTCTTTATTCTACAAGAGATTTCTTCATATATTTTGCGAGGTGTGTGCTAGATGAATTCAAAACAACCAAAGGACTTTGAATTATTGTAAAACGTCATTACAGGAGGAAATTTGGCAACTTGCTTAAAAAACTGCCTGCGTGCATTATGCATTTCAAGTTTCTATATGCATGCCATTCCAGCCTTTGGTTATGATAACACATAGATTTAATGTCATCGTGACAAATTGTAAAAAAGTAGATTCTTTTGCTCGCTGAATTCAAACCAACATGAATTGAAATACACGAGGACATTATCCAGGTTGCTGCAAAGAAAAATAAGTACCCAATATCGTACTAAAAGATTACTCATACCCGATGGTATCCTGTACATCTACAAAGCCACCATTCGCCCATGTATGGAGTATAGTTGCCATATTTGGCCTGGTACATCCACCATTAGTCTCTCCCTCTCGAACAGGGTCCAAAAAGAAGTCTCCAATGCAATAGATCCCATACTCTCAACCAAGCCCCAACTTCTGTCCCTTCGTCGCAATGTTGCATTCCCGTGCTGTTTTTGCAAGTATTTTATAGGAATGCATTCTGATGAACCTATCGCACTTGTTCCACCTCGACGTACATACCCCACAAAAACCTATTTAGCAACAAAATTTCATCTCTTCATTTTATCAGTTCCTAGATGCTGGAAAGCTTTCTACTCCAATAACTTTTTCCTACGGATCGCTAGACTTTGGAATTTCTTCATTGTTACCTTCTTCTATGAATATGCTGGCACGCAGAAGTTTAAATATAATGTAAACCGATATTTCGATCATATCTCCTGAACATAGTTCAATTACCAATATGCCTTGTTTGAAGTAAACATTATTAACATACAACAAAGTTATACTTCTTTGGCTTCCTCGAAAAATTCATCGATCCGTTTCCTTAAAACTGTCTTTGAGAATTTTCAAGCAGTCTCAAGAACACTGATGACTGAAACGCGTTCACTGTTGCCATTCCTGTCTTTGGCACAAATGATAAGATGTAATGTCATACTTCCACCCAAAACGTATTGCTAAAACACGTGTTCTTTCGTAGCCAGTTGAGGAAATGTAAATTGATGACACAGTCCTGAGATCAATTGTCAGTTGAGATTCCTAACTCATAAACGCTGCAATTTTCACCCATAAGCATCATGTTGGAGAAACGGTGTTAAAAAGTATAGTCCATAAAGAAAGGCCTTGACCGCAAAGATACGGTTAATAATCTCGACGTCTTCTTGTTGTCATGTTGAACTTCACAGAAAATATTCACGTCGCTGAAAGCAAACCATCGAACCACTTCGTGTAGTGCAAATATAAGATCTATAAGAAACAGCAAGATGTACCTGGCGTTTCCCGGTATTGAACGTAACGTTAAAATTCTTTCTAAAATGGAAAAAATACGATTAAACTGTGACATATGCATGCAAGTATTACTCCTTGTAAGTAAAAAAATAATCGAACTGAGATCGAAAATAAAACCTAAAGACAGGCAGTCAAATGCGATAACCATACGGCCAAAATTGACATGGCTTTTAAAGAGTCTTTTCAAACCAACTTATACTTTACATAAAGAGCAGTCATATTTCACGACTGCGTATGCGCAGTCGTGAAATAGTTAAACACAGATAAAAATTTATTGGTCTTTCACGTACCAACTTTTCAATTTTGACCGCTTAGCAGCTCGTTTTCCCCGGATGAAAACGAATTGAAATGTTTTCCACATGTCTGAATATCCTATATGCCGAATTTCAATTAATCAATTATATTAAAAATTCGTTAAGTACATAGGCTGAGAAATGCCATTACTCACAAACACATTCTCACTTAAATACACATAAATATTATATTTTAATTAATGCAGAATTCTTATTGACTATAAACAAAAATACCGTAGGTATTAAATGTCACGTTAAATTTCTTAAAAAAATAAAGAAATAAAGAAAAAAAAATGAGAAAGAAACTGAGGCATGAGAACGCGATTATTATATATTTTCTAAACATTTCCCGTCTTTTTATTGATATTTATCCTTGTTTTATTTGTTTGTCCCTTTGTGACATAACAGCCAGGTTACGATATATTTATTTTGGATGCCGTGGCATTGTCTTTTATCAAAAAAGGGTCACAAGGTAGAAAAAAAGAAAAATAAACGTTACCACGAAACAATGCAGTCGAAAGTAATGGGCGAAAAAAAAAATGGCAGAAAGTGGAAAACTTGGAAACAAACAAAAAGGATATTATAGTCGATGAGTCACTTGTTCGTTTTTGTTTTTTATCGGCTCAGTTTCAGAGTCTTTTCTGCTCTGTCTCTCAAAATTTTGTCCTAATCTCATGGGTAGTTTATAACTGACTATTAATTCGTAAATATTTTTTTAAAGCAAGAATATTTCCGTATTTTGATCATTTCCTTATTTAGTACTAGCTTGGGTTCCCGGCGTTGCCCGGTTGTTTGGACGTGTGTGCTGAGCAAAAAACAAAAGTGTCATTAGGCTAGCAGGATCGAACTCGTACCGCAAAAGAGGAAAAGAACATAAAAAACAACAACGTGACGTCTTTGCCGTTGCGTCCATCGCCATACCATAAGTGGCGAAGGTTTAAATTAAGGTTAGTCAATCGAAAAGCGGGGATGACTTTCGAAAATATCGGCGAAAATAAAACGACCCCTCTTTTGTAGAAAAGTGTCCAGTTGAGGGTAAAAGAATTAATGTTTTTAGCCAATTTTTCGATATTCGTCCTCCGAGAGGTCGGGCTTAAAAATGATATCGATATCGTGAAAATACGTCGCCTCTGTCGAAAGTTTTAGGCAGACATACAAACAAATATACATACATACATTTAAACAGACAAGTGAGATTTATTTAATAGAAGATGCCACTTAAGTAATCATTTTTCTATTAATCATTTTACCAAAACTTCCTCATAAGTTTTGGTTTCGGTTTCGATTTTAGCTGATCGCACCTTAGTAATCTATTTTTTTTATAAATAATTTTATCAAGAATTCTTCAAAAGTTTTGGTTTCGGTTTCTGTTGTGGAGACGCCTACTAATTAACAGGCGGGTGAGTAAGATATATAAAGTTATCAATCACCAATACCGGGGGAGTTCGGCAACCGACCGACAAATAGGCAAGGCGCCTATATTGCCTCCAGTAAGACATGCAACACGACACCTGCCGGAATATCTCTAACTGAAGTATATCTGAAGACATGTAAATATGTATATAACTTTTCTTCCTAATATATTATTGTATACCTTTGCTTTCCGTGTTCTTGTTAATTATTTGTGCAGACACAACAGTTTCGATTTTAGCTGAAGGAACTAAAATTATATATATATATATATATGTATATATATATATATATATATATATATATATATATATATATATATATATATTCATAAGTTTGGGATTATGTTTCGATTAAAGCTGATGAACCTAAGTCATATAGATGTATATTTTATTTTTGAAATCGCAACTTCAAAATATATAAAAATCGATAGAACATTAACTCTTAAATAATATATACGACATCTGCAAGAATTAAAATATCATATTTAAGCGTATCTTACGATCTTACTACGCCGGGCGTCCCTGCTAGCTTGGATAAATACTTTTGCAGTTTTAAAAAAATAGCTTTAATATCAGAGCGTCTTCATTTACGCTGAACATCTACAGAATGCCAACATCAATATATTTCATATGTGGGTTGGTTGGTTGTTTTTGTTTTACGGCATATCAACCCTTTTCGGGTTATTTAATGCCGAATCCAAAGATTTTGAAGAAAAAATTGTTTTAATAGAATATATTTGTTGTTTTCACATCGGTTTCTATTTAACCCATAGTTATGACCCTAATTGCTACTACCACTCCGGGTCAGAGTGGACCTGGGAGCAATGGTAATTAAAGGGTGGCTTCACACTCCCCAAAGCCCACAAGCTGGGGCCTCACCATTGGATATAGTTTAAGGTCATATCTTTTACCCTCTGCAGGGGGACAGTCGGCGTATTCTAATGTCCCACCGACAGGGCCGTTCATATGTGGGATTTCCACAGGTCTCGCTAGCTACTAAATAATACGATTGTATATTAGAGTATCAAGCTGGTTCTCAATACTTCTAAAAACTTTAAGGTCATCCATAATAACAGATGATTGAATGTAGAAAGTTCTTTTTACAAATTCATATCCTGCTTTCAAATTTCGGTAAAAAAAAATTTTCATCGAGATCCAACTAATTACAAAAAGCAAGGAAGACTCTCGCCCTGGAAAATTCTGCTCTGAATTTTTACTTTTTCTAATGTAACGTTTCCTAAAGTTAAATTGGCTTCACAAATTTTTATGCTATTCTTTATAGATATTCGAATGTTGAGGGCTATTTCGAAAACTTCCAAGCATTTGAATGTCTATGAATGAGTCAAATGCCATCTTATACGCTACCCGGCCTATAACAAGGAAAGTAGATCTTTGTTTGCAGTTTCTTAGGATCATTTTATAGATCAGAAGCTGATCCTTAGTGCCCTGTGATCTTTTTCAGCGGTCTTTCGGTTCCTCAGGCAGCAAATTGCTTTAGTCCAAATGACTATAGATAATTTCAAACAATATGCTAGTGAAAAGTTTCCATATAACTGAACGGTAAGTGCTTGATCTAAACTTTCCACATCACTCCATTTGTTTTATCTTTCATGGTCAAGACTGCAGTGATATCTGTCAGCCACTCATGGAAGCTATCTGTTGTGAGACAGTCATTTCTCAATGTTAAAGAAGTAGGTGCTGAGCTAGACTAGAATGTTTTGAACCAGTATACCTGGACACCATCAGGTACAGACGCTTTCTAATTTGAAAGATTTTAACCTTCACCTTCGGCATCTCATTGCTTATGTTCATTTGTCGCTATATTCAGAAGAAATCCTATCTTTGATTCATTCTGCACATCGTGATGTTTTACTGTCTTTTCCCAAATGTCGTACATCAATACACAGACTGATCAGAATCAGTTATAACGCCTTTCTCTCTTTCAATTTTTTTAGTCGATTAAAAAGAAGTTTCTGGTTGTTCTTGAACAGTCTGTTCTGATAATACTGCTCAATTCTGTTACCGTAAAGTTTAACTTTGTAACGTTTAACATCATAACGTTTAACATTATAACGTTTAACATTATAACATTTAACATTGTAACGTTTAACATTATAACGTTTAACATTATGGCATTTAACATTTATAACGTTTAACATTATAACGTTTAACGTTATAATGTTTAGCCTTATAACGTTTAACATTGTAACGTTTAACATTGTAACGTTTAACATTATAACATTTAACACTGTAACGTTTAACATTATAACGTTAAACATTATACAGTTTAACATTATAACGTTAAACATTATAAAGTTTAACATTGTAACGTTGTACATTGTAACGTTTAACTTTGTAAGGTTTTACATTGTAACGTTTAACATTATAACGTTTAGCATTATAATGTTTACAATTATAAAGTTTAGCATTATAACCTTTAACTCTGTAATGTTTAACGTTGTAACGTTTAACATTGTAACGTTTAACTTTGTAACGTTTAATATTGTAGCATTTAACTTTGTAACGTTTAACATTGTGACGTTTAATATTGTAACGTTTAACTTTGTTACGTTTAACGTTGTAATGTTTAACTATGTAAAGTTTAACATTGTAACGTTTAACTTTATTACGTTTAACATTGTAATGTTTAATATTGTAACGTTTTACATTGTAAAGTTTATTATTGTAACGTTTAATATTGTAAGGTTTAATATTGTAACGTTTAACTTTGTAACGTTTAACATTGTAATGTTTAACCTTGTAGCGTTTAACATTGTAACGTTTAACTTTGTTACATTTAACTTTGTAACGATTAACATTGTAATGTTTAACTTTGTAACGTTTAACTTTGTAACGTTTAACTTTATAACGTTTAATTTTGTAACGTCGAAGATTGTGACGTTTAACTTTGTAACGTTTAACATTGTAACGTTTAACTTTGTAATGTTTAATATGGTAACGGTAAACATTGTAACGCTTAACTTTGTAATGTTTAATATTGTAAAGTTAAACATTGTAATGTTTAATCGTAAAGTTAAACATTGTACTGTTTAATTGTAACGTTTAACTTTGTAATGTTTAACTTTGTACTGTTTAACATTGTGATGTTTAACATTGTAACGTTTAACACTGTAACATTTAACTTTGTAACGTTTTATTTGGGGTGTTTTAGTTGTGATACGTTGTTTTACTTCTTCCGTTACACATTTGAAACTATTTTGATATCGAATTTATTGATTAGTCTTTTACAAGTACTCTGACTTTTGAGTTTGACATTTTTCCAGCAGACATTTTAATTATACTTTACTTAAATCTGTTCTAAGTTGCTTATTTGCCAATTAAAATGTTTCCGCCGTCAGAGCTCTTTTTTTTTCTTTTTTTACATGTTATTCTGTTTTCTATTCCGATTAGCTTTTACACCGCATTGGCAGCAGCTTTAATACATTTAATGCACTCATCTAAATTATTTACCGACTAGATGAAGTACCCGGCGTTGCCAGGTTGTAGATGAAATATTTGAATATTTTGTCCTCGTACATTAGAATAAAACTCAATAAATAAAAAAATTCATAATGGTGAGTGTATGTTTTTTTTTTGTTATGAAAATCATATTCACAGACATTAACAATTCTACTGTAAGCGAAGTGTCATTAAAAAATAATGGGCAATAGAACTGAGAATTTGATTTTCCTTAAAAGTGTGAACCGTATTTGTCTTCGGTCGTGAGGGATTTCATTAATTCATTACAATGAATTTTGAACTTTGTTACGAAAACTGCAAAATGTGAAGAAAGAAAGAATGTTACTAAAAATCTAATGATTTTGTATAATTTATTAGTTACGAAAAATTCTATTTTGTATGAAAATAAACGTCTATTTTGTGCTATAATTGTTTTACAATTATTTAAATACAGTAAATGTTTCAGGAAAAATTTCTAGAAAACAACAAACAGAACCAAGAACACACATGCGAAAATTTGTATGGAAATTTTCATCACAAAAATATAAAATAATAAAAACACAAGAATGCGTAAAATTAACATTTTTTCTTTAAAATTAATATTTGTTTATCTAATTGATTATTTCCGAAAAAAAGAAAAACGCACGCATTCGGAAACGTTAGAATTTTTGTATGAAATTAATATTTGTTTATCTAATAAGTTAAAGAATAAAATAGATGTATAGATATGTGTTCGTATATTTGAGTTAACGTCTGAAATTCTTGTTTTTATAAATAAAGGGAAAACAATGTCTGAAATTCTTAGTACTTTAAAAATAAAAGAAAACGCATGTATTCCGAAACGTAAGAAGTTTTGGTGCTTGTGTGGTGTACAAAGCATGCTGAGATAATAACGTTATTATTTAGAAAGCCATTCTTAAAATGGGGAGCAGGCTTGTTATCTATTCTTCACTTTCACCTAACAATTTAATGAAAAGAAGATATCATAAAAATTGTAGTTAACTTTGAAATCCTTTATGAAATGTAACACGGTGTATACACTGCAAAAAATACCGAATTCTTCTTTGTAATTAATAAAAATATTAAAAAGATATATAGGTTTTTCTTCGTATTTACAAATTCAAAACGGTGAGTAAAAGTTACGTATATTTCATTTTTGTATCAATACAAAAATATGAAACAAATGAATTGAAGTCATCAGCTAAAATTGAAATCAAAAACATCTAATGTTCAAGCCTGATGTTTTTTTCTGTAATAAGTCTAGTATTAAACTACTTGAAGGAATGAAACGTATCTGCGCATGCGCATAAAAGCAAAAATGTCGGCTAGTGCAAATGGACATTTTGCATGTGAATTTGCCAATGTCTGTACGCGATATACAATGTATATAAAAAATATATTATTCGCTATAAACCATCCTTGGTGCATAAATATTATTTATTGAGAATTTCAGCGTTATGTGACCAGAAGTTTAAGAGTTTACCTGTTAGATATTTACACCCACGCATACATGTACTGTTTTATTTATATAGAAAAAATGGCAAGACGTCATTCACTTTGTTAATGAGAGATTTAAAGCTTTTCCTATTGAAAAATTGGAGGTTCGACGGCTGTTCTAACTTGCCAACTTTTAGCTTCTCATCTAACAATCTGAAAATATCAATGTCTCCTTTTGTCATTCCATATTCAATAATATGTTTAATGGTTGTTTCTGTGGAAAGAGTCTAGTTGTCGTAAGTTATAAAATTTTCGCTTACAGATTTGCCTGTTTCTTCTACTCTCAAGACTTTATCAATCTCATCAAGTCTTTTGACGTCCATGTCGTCTAATTAGGATGAAAAAATATATATCTGCATGACTTTTAACATGTCTCGTATGCTTTGTTCTAACCACTTCGCAGTTCTCTCGCCATTGGTCTTTTTATAATGTCTTTTTATGGACTGCTGATTTGTTTATATGCAAATTAATGCTTATATAACTACACACTCCCATGATTCCTATGGATAATATTGTATAAATCCGTGTCCAGGGTTTCCAGACAGACCTAACCCACACTACACGGTTAGGCCGTGGCCTTCGTTATAAAGATGGCCGGTCAGCTGAAAAAATGACGTCATCGCCGAGGTCCCAACAAGCAAGATATGTGGAACTCTTAGACTGTCAATAATGAACAGTAATTTTTACAGACAGCATTACAAAACTTCAAAATTGGATTAAAATAAAGAAATAAATAAAGAAAGAAAGAACACGATGATTTATACTGAAACTTATCTAATATTAATGATAAAAAAATAATAAAAAAACACAAGTTATTTGTTTAAGTATATTAGCAATTGAATATTTCGTTGTATTATAGATTTTAAAGATTAGAATGCGTTCTTTAATTACTTATAAATTACATTTTAAAAAGTGAAGGAACACGATTTGATTTGAAATAAACTTGAAGTTTATTTAATATAATTAAATGAAAATTATGCATGTAAGATTATGAATATTTGAAGCAGAACACAAGCAAAACATTTTATATGAGTTAAGACAATAAACAAATATTAAAATTAAACTTTTTTTAAAATCAAAATGAATATTTTTTAATCAAAATGAACAATATTTTTTTTTTAATCAAAATGAATATTTTTTAATCAAAATGAATATTTTTTAATCAAAATGAACCACAATATTTTTTCAAAATCAAAAACAATATTTTTAATAAATTCATGAAATATTGCACAGTAAAAAAATAATTAACCTAAAGAAAAAATCATGTTTCTTATTTAAGATTATTTCACCACATAACAAAAATAACATGCAAAATCATTTTTTTATATCCATATTTTCAGTTTGTTAAAATACGTGGGTTTGTATTACTGTACACATAGATTCGAAAAAGTGTCAAAAAACAAATATATAACAAATAAATGTTATCAAAGCCAAGATAAGTTACTTTTCTGCCAAACTGGGTATATTTTTTGTGTTTTTATTCAATGTAACATGTTTATTCAGCTCGAAAAACATACAGTGTTTACCGATGTATTCGAAAATTCAAGATGGCGTCTCACACCTTCTTTAACACCGTAAGTTTGGAAAAAGGTGTTATAAATAAAAAACTATTCAAAATACTATTAAAAACCCGCCGAATATATGTCAACCTATGTCACGGTAACATATATTGAGCGAGTTTTTAACAGTATTTTATCCGGTTTTTTATTTATAACATCTTTTCCCACACTTACCGTGTTAAAGAGAGAATCAGACGCCATCTTGAATGCTCCAATACATCGGTAAACACTGTATGGTTTTCGAGCTGAATAAACATGTTACATTGAATAAAAACACGAAAAATATATCCAGTTTGGTAGAAAAGTAACGGGTTTGTATTACTGTACACATAGATTCGAAAAAGTTGTCAAAAAACAAATATATAACAAATAAATGTTATCAAAGGCAAGATAAGTTACTTTTCTACCAAACTGGATATATTTTTCGTGTTTTTATTCAATGTAACATGTTTATTCAGCTCGAAAAACAGTGTTTACCGATGTATTCGAAAATTCCAGATGGCGTCTGATTCTCTCTTTAACACGGTAAGTTTGGGAAAAGGTGTTATAAATAAAAAACCGGATAAAATACTGTTAAAAACTCGCTCAATATATGTTACCGTGACATAGGTTGACATATATTCGGCGGGTTTTTAATAGTATGTTGTATAGTTTTTTATATATAACACCTTATCCCAAACTTACCGTGTTAAAGAGAGAATCAGACGCCATCTTGAAATTTCGAATACATCGGTAAACACTGTATGTTTTTCGAGCTGAATAAACATGTTACATTGAATAAAAACACGAAAAATATTTGGTAGAAAAGTAACTTTTCTTGCCTTTGATAACATTTATTTGTTATATATTTGTTTTTTGACAACTTTTTCGAATCTATGTGTACAGTAATACAAACCCAAATACGTTAATGAAATGAAATGTAAAGACCACGAGTGAACGCGCGTTTTTTTTTAGTTTAGTTTCATATATATATATATATATATATATATATATATATATATATATATATATATATATATAAATATTTTTAAATTTTACCTTTCTAGCTTTAAAAAAAAGTTTAAAAATTTTATCAGCCGGCATAATTTATTTTTAAATATTGAAAAATTTCAGGAAAATTAATTTTTGCAAGATTTTTAAAACACGTGTTTTAAAGAATCGATGTTGTCTCGCATTTTCATTAGTTTTGTATGCTGCAAAAAAATTTTTAATATTAGCAATTTATTTGACGCTTCTTTTGAATGGTAAAAAATTTAGGATGATAATATTGAATTAAATTATAGTTACATCGTGTTAAATACAGGGGTGGGGCACGTTAAAACTTACTTTGCTGAATGGAGATGGTGTAAAATCTTTTTTTTTTTTACTGCATTATAATTCTTTATCTTTCGGAAATGAAAATACTGTCACTTTTTGGTCCTTTATGATAATTTCCTCAGCAATTTGGAACGATGCACCGTGAAGGCATTTTAATAAAAAAAGAAATATTACACTGACTCCAAGACGTTACGAGTGCCTACCGGTGACTACCGGTGTCACCGGTAAGGACTATCCGTGATGACGTCAGCAGATTAAATCATTTTTGCCCACCGGCCATCTTGTCTTTTAAGACGGTCTTGGTTAGACACAGTTAGCACTCACTGCGCAACCAGTCACAGTCACTACACACTATACGACGACGCAAAAAAAAAAAAAAAAAAAAATCCGGTTCTAATTGCATTTTAAGTCCCTCATTTAAAAGCAACAATTTTTTTCATAAAAGCAAACCAACTCGCATTTTAAATGTTTTATTTAACAGCGAGGATTTTTTTCATAAAATCCAACAGAATCGTTTTCGTAATTTCTTCATTTAACATCGACAAATCTCTTCCAAAAATGCAACTGAATTTCTCTAAAATCTGATTCTCCATAAATCAACGACGGCATTTCTGAAAAATCTGACTCGAATTCTATTTTTTCATCTGCATAACTTGACGAAGACATCTATAAAAAACGAATTTCGTCATGTAATTTAAACTCTTGCATTTTTCCGAAATCAGCTTGTGGACTATTTAGTATAAAAAATATATAAAAAGAAATACATTGCCAGCATGTGCACGACTTCTGCCTTTTTATAATGTCTTTTTAAGGGCTGCTGAGTTGTTGATTATGCACATTAATGTATATCTAACTACAGTCTATACTCTCATATAAGTCTTTTTCTTAATTTCTCTTTTTAGTTTTCCAATTTCAATGGCAGAAAACTATATATATATATATATATATATATATATATATATATATATATATATATATATATATATATATATCATTATGGCTATGACAAAAGAATTTTCTTTTAATTATTTTGACTCTCGAGTATATATCACTTAATATCTTATATGTTTTTAGGTAGAATGACATCATCAACACTCTGATTCCCATCTGGCATAAATTGAAATGGATGGCCTTCGTCTAGGAGAAGCCCCATGTTTTGACAAGCTTCTGATCTGAAATGGAACACGTACATCAAGTCTGTTGCCAAGGTTGCTGGAAAGATGATGGGATCCTTCTACCGCTCCAGAAGATATCTCACTACTGATGCAATTCTCTATCTATATAAAAGCCAAGTACGCCCAACGATGGAATACTGCTGCCACATCTGGACAGGAGCTGCTAAAAACAGCCTATCCTGCCTTGACAGAGTACAAAATATACTTCGTGGCATAGTGGGGGATGCCCTTTTCTCTTCCCTGCAACCTCTCTCCCACAGAAGAGACGTTGCGAGCCTATCTTTATTTTATCTTTATTTCCATGGTAGGTGGTCGCCTGAGCTCCAATCTCTGGTCCCCCCTCGCACATCTTTTACGAAAAACACCCGTCTAGCCGAAACCACTGTCAAAAATTTTTCCCACTCTTTATCTGTGCCTAAATCAAAACGTAGATTCCATGAACAAAGATTCTTTCTTAGAACTGCACGCCTGTGGAACTCTCTTCCGTTTGCCTGCTTCCCACCTACTACAACTTGGATGTCTTCAAACAAATTCCTGATGAACCGCCCCTTTAAGTAGACACTTTTATTAAATCCCCACACAAACGTAGTGTAACGTAACGTGCAATAACCCTTATCCCTGAGTGGCTTCCGGGCCTTGATAAGTGGTGACCACCTTGTAAAAAAAAAGACGTAGTTCTCGATTGATTAACTGTGTCTAACTGTGTCAGATATATAATCGAGAGTCAAAACAATGAAAAGAATATTCTCTTGTCATAGCCCTACAGATAACCATCCATTCGTTCTTATCAGTCGGGCTCGTCTTGCCGATCTTGCTCTGTTAATAACAAAAAGGCCTAAATAATTCCATCTTTCATGGATTTGTTCTCTGTATCACCTCTTAGAGGGATCACTCTTAAAATATTATCACATCACAATTATATTTAAGGCATTAATCCAATTTGTTTTAGTAATAGTGTTTCAAATGTTTCTCTGGATGACGGCCTGAGAAGCCTCGTTTTTTCCTCTGCCGGACATGGGGCATGCCCTCGATGTTCAGGCCCCACTTATGTCGGTTTTAGTTTTATAGCTTTGAACACTCATATTGGAATAATATAAGGAATGTTTTGTGTAAGTTTTTCTTTCCTGTTACTTTTTCTTGAGATACAATCTCAGAATTGCGCACCCAATCTAAAGTGTGAGAATTTTTGCCATGAAACGCCGCTAGACCCCGCTAAATGTCAACCTAATATTTAATACTAATGTTGCTTAACATCAGGTGTGTCACAATGAAGAAGCTCCCTTTTGAGAGAACTGGGTCTTCTACATTAATAAACCTTATACCTAACGTGTGCTTGTGGGGAGGCAAGAAAGAAATGCGTTATTATTGATAAAAGACATGACGGCTTCCGTAACTGTTGTCAACCAGATATGATTCGCGTCAAGGAAACCAAATCAAAACGATCTGAGACCCTAGGATTCGGAAAGTTAAACCCAAGAGAACTCGTCATCAAGGCTTACAAAAACTAAATGTTCAAGTGCTATGCATATCCCTCGCTTTCTGTTTTTCTTTCTTTCACTCTATTTCCTCTCTTTCTTCATTGAAAGAGAGGAGAATTGAATTATAATTGTATTGATTTTACAAAGTCGAAGCTGGGATTTTGCGTGCGACAGACGCATAGCAGTTTGCGCCGTCCGCGACGAACGTGGGTCTGCGGCACTTCCATTTCTCGTTCTCTTTCAGCGGAGGAGAAATCCTTCACGACTGAGACAATTTTTATTAATGTACCTTTTCTTCACGTTAAAAAACGATCCTGGTGTCTAACTCTGTCCCGTGGGGAGGCATTGTAAATAGGTACAATAACTGATTTAAATATGCTCCTCCGATGTTAAATAAAAGAATTATATTCTTATAAAATTGTTCGCTATGTATACAAGCGTTCTATCTGCAGCAACAGCATTCGTTTCAGGAAAGCGGTCCCCGCTATTAACATCGACGATAAAATACTGCACTCAACGACGATAAAATGCTGTCCACGACTCGACCACGACAAAACGTGCCAACCGGTTAAAGTCGACACCATATCGACATGTTTCTATCGTTGTTTATCGTTTTATCGTTTATTTCTTCGGGGAGATGGCTGCCGTTGCCAGGACGTTTCTCAACCAAATAACTCTCCTTGTGTAAGCGATGTCGTCATACATGATTTTACTGTACTTAGAGATATGGTTTACTCTAGACCTTCGACCATGCTGTTTGACGCATGACTGGAGTTATTATTGTGATTTTAAGCACTGTAACCATTACTATGATTAATCCTAGTAATTTCGGGGTGGGGGGAGTGATTTTTTCCTCAGTTCCATTTTGCGACTGTATCTTCTTCTTCTTCTTCTTCTTCTTATTATTATTATTATTATTATTTTTTTTTTTGTTCGTATTGAATTTTTACAGACGGAAATATCACTGATTGCTCATCAGTAGCTTTCCCTGGAACCATAGGGACAGTAAGACTCAACAGATTCTCAGCACTCTCTGCTTCTCTTGACAACTGTCGAAAATCGTTTAGAATTTTGGCAACCAGTACACTCTGCATATTACCAGTGAAGGTCTGGTTGGTACTCTTTCTCCTTAGTACTTCCATTCTACTTGACCTGTTACGACCATTTTCTGTAATGCTAAATCGAAGCAGTTATATATGTGTGTCTTTTATTGTTGAGGGTGCGTGTGATTTATAGCAGTTTCAGTTGCCTTGGTTTCGTGTAATGTACTTTCTATACTTTTGTTCGATTTTTTTTTTATTTCGATTTACCTGTGGTTGGTTAGCATTCATTGGAAACATGCATGTGTTAGTAGCAGCAGCAGCAGTAGTAGTAGTAGTAGTAGTAGTAGTACTTATAATAGTAATAATAATAATAATAATAATAATAATAATAATAATAATAATAATAATAATAATAATTTGAGAGTCGTTCCAAAAGTAATGTCTCCTATTTATTTCGCCCGAATAGATCAGGGGGGATTACAAACTGCATTATTATAATAACTGACATTATGCGTTGATGACCTGAAAGGTACATCTCTCTGTTGCAAATAATGACGGTGTGAAAAAAAAACAATTTCTGTCATGGATGTGTGTCAGAAGCAGAGATGCCTCATTGATTCTCTCCATGCTGAAAAAATAAAGAACAATCAACATTTACCGCTGTCTGTTAAAAGTTTACAAAGCCGATGAAGTTGATGTCAGCTCAGGAGATGGATTCATCGATTTCAGAGTTGCGACAAAATGCCTACTGAGGGTCGTTTAAAGAAGGAAAGACGAAAAGACTTTTGTGATAGCAAAGAGATTTGGACTTTGGCGACCATCGAAGTGTTACAGCTAATTTTACGGCATATCAACCCGAAGAGGAAAATTAACATCTTACAAAACTAAAATGTGAGAGATCGATAAAAATATTATTTCAAACTTAAGTGTAATTCGCTCATTCATTTCTTAATAATTAAATGATTCTATTGTTGGCATTGCTTTCCTTTATATCTTTCTAGTTAGCATTCTTTCTAGAAAACAATCGGATATTCATGGAAGAGAGGAGATGTCCTTTTCTCTTCCCTGCAATCTCTATCTTACAGAAGAGATGTTGTGAGTTTGTCTTTACTTTATCGTTATTTTCATGGCAAGTGCTCGACTGAGCTTCAATCTATGGTCCCCCCTCGCCAAACTTTCACAAGAAACACTCGTCTAGCTGAAAACACTATCAATAATTTCCCCCACTCTTTATCTGTGCCTAAACCTAAACATAGATTCCATGATCAAAGCTTCTTTCTTAGAACTGCACGCATGTGGAATTGTCTTCCGTTTTCCTGCTTTCCAGCTGACTACAATATGGTTGTCTTCAAGTCCAACGTAAACAAGTTCTTGATGGGCTGTTCGACTTAAGTTAACAAATTTACCGACTTTCCATTACTAACGGTTACTATATTGTCCAATTGATTACTGTACACTCTTAACCCTTATCCTCGAGTGGTCTCTGGCCTTTATAAGTGGTTATGCCTATATAAAAAAAGAGACCGCGAGAAAGTTGCCACTTGACTAATGTATGATATATATAGACGTATGCGTTACTATTTCGCTATACTCGGGTCATTAGATTAGTTTAAGTGTGTACTAAACTTACGCCATCGAATTCTGTGAGATTGAACAATGATAGGAACGTTAAGTTTTCTTATGAACAATAGAAATTCTCTTGGGTTTAATGCTTGACTATATCATATAAACAGACAATAATTAAACATACATATATTTCGTGGTTCTGAAAATTACCAAATCCACTAAACGTTTTCCCTGGTTAATGACACCCATGATTATCTCCCTTGATTTCATAATATCATAATAAATGTCTGCATAACTTTCTAAGTGCTTTATTATGGTTTTGGCTTTTATCAAACTTAGATTGAATCAAGAGACGAGACCGTAATTACCTAATGCTATCTACACATAGCACCAAAGATGAAGGAAAAAATAATGGTTCATCAGTAATCGTGTTACAAGAAAAGGTTCCCCTTTTCTTACCTTTTCTTGTAAGTAAGAAAAACATTAGACCAAGATTTCAACTTTGTAAGGTTCAGAAATAGATTCAGAAATGGAATGTGAATTTCGCATTGTTCCGTTTCACATAAAATAGTTTAGATATGTTTGTTGTAAAAGGAATTTTGATTGTTCAATTCTTTTTATGAAAACTGAATTAAAATAAGGTCAGAGAAAATAAAGAACAATGCAATATAAATATGTTGAAAAATAGGTTAGGAAAAAATAGGAGTGAAAATTCTATGCAGAAATGGTTTGGAAACATGTGCAAACCATGCATGTTCAGGCTACGTGGGTCGATCACGTTTTTGGACACACGTATGACGTCATGGCAGAAATTAATTCTCAATATAGGAGCTAGAGTCGAAGATGATTTAGACATAGTTGGAGACGAAGATTGGAGACAGAGCTGACATGGTTAAAGGAGGCCCCCTTGGAAGCGAGGGAGAAAGTTTTAATCATGTAGTCGACTTTGAGTTCTTGGGTGTTATCATCATTTCGACCAGTCGAATGGAATAAAAGAACATATTTTTGTAACTGCAGTTTTCGTGTCGTCTTTCTACAACAAAGGTAATGTGTAATCATCTTTAATAAACTTTGAATAACTCCTCATGATTAACGTCTCTCTCCATCATAAGAAATGACTGTCCCATCTTCAGTGTTATAAGGGCTGATCACTCTCCTCCTCTCCTCGCTAATATGTATGTTATAAAAAGAAACATCACAGAAGAGTATAAATGTCTCTGTCTTCTCTCTTCTTCCCCTCATCAATATGAATGCCCCTATCTTATTTCTTAAAAAGACCCCATCCTTATGCAACATTCGTACTCGCTAATCAGCTAAATCTCATGGCTTCGTTCCAGTATTGCAAAACATTAGATATCCCTCCTTCTAGGAATGGCTGCATGTGTAATTGCAAAGCAAATGCATAGCTCGATGACTGGTTCAACAATCATGCGATCACCTTATTGGTGCAAAACTCATTGGGCTGGCAAATTTCATTCAACCACTCATGAAAAGACTTTCAAAATCTACCTAGCAAATATACCTGGTGAACCAAGTGCAAGAGAGATACAAATAATTGAACTTAAAGGAGCGATTAGAATCTTTAAACGCATCTCTCGGTTGGAATGTATGAGGTAGCAAGCGAATGTCTGGCATCCAATATGATTCTCCTTCACTAGCTAGAGCACAATTATAAAACGATTGAAGAAAATTACTTCAAGAAAGAGTTTTTCAAGCGCATAATAGAAAAGAATCGTAAAGGATTCAACGGGCAAGAATGTTTCTGTTTTCTCTAAATAAAATAGTTTTTGTAATAATATATGCTGTGTGTAATGTTTCAAATTTTTACGCTAGGTTAAAAATTGTGTGAAGTAGTGTTTTTCAAAAAAAGTCGTAAGGACTGCATGTTCCAACAATCAGCAAATAATAATCTGCTCAGTGACATGCAGTATGGTTTCCGATCTGCGCGATCTACTGATGTATTAACTGTTATATAACACGGGATTAGTGAATTTCTCGATTGAGGCTTCATCTCTAGAGCAATATTTCTTGACACATCAAAGGCTTTTGATAGAGTGTGGGATAAAGGTCTATTTCACAAGATTGTAAGCTATGGATTAGCTGGGAATGTCCTCTCAGTTATAAAATCTTTCTTTCTGATAGGCTTATAAGAATAGTCATTGACGGGCAGAAATCAGAAACTCATTGTATTCTGGGCCCAACAATGTTCCTGATATTTATCAATGATCTTCCCAATCACATTCTTAGGTCATTCATAGACATTTATGCAGACGACACGACAATCTATGTCGACACTTCAAATTCCAGCAATGCCAAATATCTTTCTGACTGCCTCTCTTTTGATCTTGAGAACGTGGTGCAATGGGGAAAAAGGTGTCTGGTTAATTTTAATGCATCAAAAACCAAGATTCTCTCTTTTCATTATAATCGCTCTGATCCCTACCATGCCTCAATTGAAACGAATGGCTCTCGTCTTTGGGAAGCCCCATGGCTTGACAAGCTTCTAGCACTGACTTTCACGCCTGATCTGAAATGGAACACATACATCAAATCTGTTGCTAAGATTGCTGGAAAATGGTTGGATCACTCTACCCCTTCAGTAAGTATCTCACTGCCGATGCACTCCTCTATCTGTATAAGAGCCAGGTGCGCCCTAGAATGGAATACTGTTGCTACATCTAGGCAGGAGCTGCTTGGCATTCCATATCCTGACTGATAGAGTTCAATACCGGCTTCGAAACCTAATAGGTGGTGCTCTTTTCTCTTCCCTGCAACCTCTTTCCCACAGAAGAGACGTTGTTAGCCTGTCTCTACTCTATCGCTATTTTCATGGCAAGTGCTCAACTGAACTGCAATCTATGGTCCTCCTTTGCCAAACTTTCACAAAAAACACTCGACCATCTAAAACCACTATATATGATTCACCCACCTCCCCTCTATCCGTGCCCAAATGTAAACCCAAATTCCATGAACAAAGCTTCTTTCCCAGAAATGCCCGTCTAGAACACTGTTCCGTTGGCATGTTTCCAGGTTGAATACAACATGGCAACCTTCAAATCTAACGTAAACAATTTCCTGTTATTCTCGCCTGCGTCCTTACACTTCTGTTTTCCTCGACGCCGACTTAGTTTGTTTCCTTTCGAGCATGTATTGCAGTTTTTCTCGTTTTTTCCTTCCTCTTTGCGCGCACACGTTCTACTTTGCATATGAGCGATTTCAGCTAGTGCTGCCACTGCTGCTGCTAATCTCTTCGCATGCTAGCCATCTTTCTTTACTTCTGATACTTTCCCACGCGCCCGTATGTTCTATGTGACGCACCTTCGTTTCCCAATATTAAAAAAAAAAAAAATTTAATTAAACCTGCCTGAGGCAATAAAAAAAGATAAGAAAACTCAAAATTTCACACAATAAAACACGAATAATTAAATCCAAATAAAAATGTCTTAGTGAATAATATGTTCGCCATTTACATTTTATACTTTGTTTTTCAGAAATTCCGTTGCTTATTTATTCTTTTTTTTTTAAATTAAAGGAATTCCAACATCTTCCAAATATTTAAAAGCCACGTTTTAATACGTTAAAAGAAAAAAAACAAACTTAGTGAACTGTTTAAATCACAAGAATGTTGGTTTTGTTTTTGTATTTCTAGAAATTTTACTGAAGTAGTGTTGAAGTGTCTCTGCTTGCTTGTGCCAGAATACATTTTTAAATGTCAAAAATATTTTATAAAACCAGTTAAACTGTTGTAAGACAAATCAGAGTTTGCATAGTCTTTTAATGTTTATTGACCTGAGTTTGAAAATACACCAAACTGAAACGGGATATTTTTACTTTAACACTAGACTACCCGTGACCCGTTGGGTCAGTATGTTATATTAGCTATGGAATTAATGTATGAGCGTGACACTTGTGACATAAAGAAAATAGTTTTTTGTGACATAACAGAAACATTTCTATGAAAGTATATTAAAATGAAAAAAGAATATAGATAGATTTCTATGAGTCGTTCTGTTTATTATTGTTTATTTTGGAAAAAAAGAACTTACAACCATTGAATTAAAAGTGGGTTGCCATACTTATAGATAAATGTGCACTGAACAGATACCATAATACTTAAAGTTAAATTCAAATTTTGATATATCTTTTTAAATGAAATTGTTAGTTGAAAGTTCAGAATAGTTAAAAACACTCTCCTCATGTTAAGAACGGTTTTTGAAAATGAAAATAAAATGTACCTTTTTTCATTTATTTTAAACAAGCATTCATGACCCATTGGTTTGAATATTCAATTCATATGTTAATGATAAGGTCAATAAAACTAATTAAGACAATGCGGAAATGAACGATGTAAAAAAAAAAAAAGCAGAAAGTATTAAAAATCGTTTATTTCGATAATTTAAACGCGAAAAAAAAATACAATTGGGACGCTGAAAACGTACGCAATAAAACAATACATTTTATTGTCGAGTTGATTATTTAAACTGTTATGGGTTCATGTTTGTGTACGCATGCGCAACCGGAAGTCATAAACAGGATGTTGAGTAACAACATCCTTTACAAGGTCATTTGACTTTTATAATTATATAGATTAAAGTAAATTTTTTGCTCCTTGTTATAATGTTCACTGCGTTTCAAGATACATTAATATATTTTTGTGTGAGTTTTTTTTCGCAGATATTTTTCTTATTCTCTTACATCAATCCTCGATTGCATCTCAATACATTATCAGTCAGAATATTTATATTCCTCTTTGCTCATTAATAGATTTTTTTTTATTTTCGTTAAACTTCTTTGAAACCCTTGACTAAACTAAGAGCTATGACAACAGCATATTCTTTTCATTGTTTTCATTCTCAAGTGTGTATCCGTTGATACCTTATATGCTTTTATATAGCGTGAAGTAGTTCTCAGTTGATTAACTGTGCCTAACTGTGTCAGATATATACTTGAGAGTCAAAACAATGAAAAGAATATGCTGTTGTCATATCCCTACTTATAACATTGTTCCTAGTCTTATGACGAGTTTATCTCTTTATTGCTAAGTTACTTTTAACGAGATTATTTGAGAGAACTCTAGTTAATCCAACCCTATGTTTATTCCACTGCTTCTTTTGTCCCTTATCGGCTCAGCCTCTGCCTAATGAGATTATTCAAGACATTTTCAGCCTTTTTTGCCTCTAAAGTGTTTAGTCACTTTTAACGAGATTATTCGAGACAATTACGGTTGACATCTGACCTAACGGACCAGAGGCATTATCCCTTCCCTGACTTAATGGGCTATCAATATTATACAACAATTATTGCATACAGTTTAACTTATCATTAAGCATCGGCAGATCTAATTCGAGCACTGTTCTTACATAGTACCAAACGCCATATGTTGTATAGTGATACTAAATCGATTTATGTTGTGTTGTCACTGGACAGACATATGTTACGCAGTTGGGTGTTCATATCAATGTCGTCTGATTGTGTGTGACGTGTTACTAATGGCCATAGTGGGCTTCTACACTATCTGAACCATATGTTCTTATCTATCTATCTCTATATATATATATATGCATAACCGTCTATTTTACGGTATTTTATCTGTAAATTTGATGTTTTTTGAACGAAAAATTACGTTTGAACTGAAAGTTAAAACCGCCATATTGTTTAAATATTTTGGTGGATTAGCGAGATTGCTTTTATCCAATGAGAATGCGGCATGAATTTGCCTAATCCAATCAGAATGTAGCTTGGTTTTTCCTTACAGTGACACCATTTCTTTTTTGTTTTATTTAATTAAATGTTTATTAACTATTTGGAATATTCCACCTTCCTTTGAAGGGATGTCAGGATGATACCGGTTGAAGATAATTAGCGTACTAATATATAGATGATGATGATGATGATGATGATGATGAAAAAAAAAGAATGGGAGAAATTGGAATGAGAGGAATGACTGGGAAAATACAATGAACAACAATACTGAAAACCCTTGAATGTGGAGACTAACACATTTAAGCCATGGGCGCAGGCCGAACGAACTGCTTCAGAGGCAAAACATGAAGCGCTACATTGAAGCAAGAACATTGAAGCTGCATATCTATAAGTTCTATAACCCCAGCCTATCTCCCCATTACCACATCACTAGGTGTGTCAGAAACTGACTTTACAAATGCGTGAAAAAATATTGAATAATTCGACCCCCTGTCTTTCCAAGCTTATAACTACTCGAAAAATGTAATTCAAACCCTATTTTTTTTCAATTAAAGGAGCAAAGACCAAATTAAAATAAAAAATAACAGGTTTAATAGCAAATTATGCAATATTTGGTTTTTAAATCGGTTTTCTTTAAAAGATTTGAAGAAAATAAACAAATTTTAACTTAGGTCGATTATAAAAAATCGATATAAATTTAAAAAAAAACACTTACCTATAAAAATTACTAATCAATGTGTAGTTGCATTCTTCATTGTTAAGAATTTATCCATATTTATATTTTAAAATTCATTTATTTTTTAAATAAAAGAATTTTTTAAACGCCTATTTGAAAAACCCGCCATGATGCAAACATTTTACGTTTTTATTTAAAATCGGAAGTATTTTTTTTTTTTTTGAATATCGAGTGGGTAAAAACCACACGTTCGCGTTAGCCGGCTACCATTGCGCGTGAAGAAATTTGTGCCCCCATACCTAAAAACTAGTCACTTATTGACACTCAAATTACAATGAAGACCAATAGCCACTACCAACGAGAAATCAATGGCAAGTAGCTGTTGCGATAATGCAAATTTATTTGCAAATACTATCGAAGGAGGTGGAGAGTGCTGGAAATCTGGGGAGACTTGTCATTCAGCTTCCAGGGAATACCACAGGCCAATCTTTCACGAAAAACAGCCGTCTAGTTGAATCCACTGTGAAAAATTTCCCCCTTAAATCAAAACGTGGATTCCATGAACAAAGCTTCTTTCTTAGAACTGCACGCCTGTGGAACTCTGTTCCGTCTGCCTGCTTCCCACCTGACTACAACTTGGATGTCTTTAAATCCAACGTTAACAAATTCCTAATAAACCGCCCCCTTAAGTAAACACTTCATCAAATCTACACACTAACGTACTGTACTTGCAATAACCATTATCCCTGAGTGGCTTCCGGGCCTTGATAAGTGGTGACCACCGTGTAAAAAAAAAAGGCTGTTTTCAAGGAGAGATCTTTGATGACCTGTGTGAAAACTCCATGTGAGCCAATAATAATGTTGCGTAGTTGGAGTCTGTTTATACTGTGTCTTGTACGTGTGTTGGCTTGTGTATCATCTAGTTGTTCCAATGTTACTCTTGTCTTATTGGTATTGTATAGATGATCTTAACATATATGTTACGTACTTGCTCAGCTAAATAACGTGTGATGTCCATACTTAGGGATGTGAGCGGATATACATATTCAATTAAACAGTTAATGAACATTGTTTTTTGTATAGTTTTTTTCCCGCCAGTTGTTTTTGTCGTGAAGTCGTGCAACTGAAGACACTTCCCACCCAAAGGAAACCCATAACAACGAGTTATATTTTTATATGGCCTTTATTTGTTTTTATAGACGATTTCTTTTATCGAAATTGGCACGTTGTATCTCTACATTTTTCTAGTATGTCCACTGGAATGTTTCCGTGGACTTGTCCGTCCGTTCTCCCCCAACTCGTTAGTTCGAAACTCTCTTAACTCCTAACGAATTGATTACGTGTACTTGTTCAAAATGTCTCGTTACGTCATTAACCTCACATGACCAAAGACACAAATCGGATGATCCACCTTCGTCACGTACTTTTTTATGTTAGTTTACATTCTTTTGACCAAGTTAACATTTTTGGGAAATATTTTAACGTAAATAATTTTATCTTTAAATAATTATTTTGCTTCAATAACATTATTCTGTTATTCAAACATCTCTTTCTTAGTTATCGACATATTTCTAACATAAACACTGACACCAGGCCATGCAGAAGGCTGACCGGTATTTTCTGGGAGCCAATAACATAACAATTATAATAACTAGTATGACACGTGGAAATTTCATGAAATTATAAATAGATTTATTTTCCGTCTCTACTATTATATAAAAGTCACTTTGTGTGTGTAGTGAGTTGTTTTCTCATAGGTTCGCAAACGGATGAGCTTATTTTTCGCAAATTTCACAAAAAGCTAATTTACATGTCTGGCAGTGTTCTTAAATATGTTCTATACAGAAATTCACCTGATAAGTATCGAAAATCGAAAAATTCCGATCTTAAAAATAGCTTTTCTCTCTTATAGATAAAAAAGAATAATTTTTACAGGGAATATCTTACATTACGCCGGCAAAGAGAGATAATAAAATTTCAGCAAATTATTTCTTCCTGAAAAAAAAAACAAACAGATTTATTATACTCTGGAAGTATAGTTTAGTGGTCGAGCATTAAACTACAGATCGAATGATCCTCCTGTTCAAGCCCGGGTGCACCTCGCCATTTTATTTGAATTTTTCTGATTAATGAGTTCAATTTACGATAATAGAAGAGGACCATCTAAAATCGCAGCAAATCATTTCTTCGTTTGCATATTTTAAAACCAAACATTAATCAAAAATAACTTTTGCAGGGCATTCATCGTCAAACCCAAATATCAGCTGACGTGATATTGTAAAGAAGCACAGATGGAATTTTATGAACAACATTATTATTATTTTTTTATTATTTATTTAGTTATTTATTTTTTTGCAAATTAGTTTACCGGGCAAATTATTTCTTGTACTATATAATAATCAATAGAGGATTGGTTTTATAATAACACATACCCAATTTGCATAATTAAAATATCATGTTAAAGCGTAGTCTATGACCAAGCAACGCCGGGCTGACAGCTAGTCATCAACTATGTTTTGATTAATCTGATATAAAGTTAGCTTTTTGGACAGAAAAACCAATGGCATTCAACAAATATAAATTTATTAGCATTTCGATATTATTAGTGTTCATTGTATTTTAAATATGAAAATGACCCAAATAAGATAAATGAATATACAAATAAATACTCTGAAAGTAATATTGTGCTACATAGGTCGATAAAAATAATAAAATTATATTGTAAAAGAGACTCTTTAATTTACTTCTTCAGTCCAGCACCTATTGGCAAATAATTTCCTTCATTTTTTACCCTGTCTCTTTTGAATGTTCCCTATCTATGAATAACATTTCGCTTACATGTCTTCGGTGAAGAATTGCTGCACGTCAAAATTACTACAAGCTTCTTTTAGAAAATGATTATGTATTATTATAATGATATTGGAACTCGAGACACACCAAAAGGAAACGCCGCTCATATTCTTGGTTAGGGTTGCCAGATTGGCCCTTTTAAAGGCAAATTTGGCGAACTTGACCTTTTCAAAGCGTAATGTACGGACTAACTAATGAAAAAGCAATTGGAACATTATATACACAGTAGTAATAGTAGTTATAGTTGTTGTTGTAGTAGTGGTTTTATCTTTGCCAGATGAGTAAACCTTAATAAATAAAATACCTTATTAGTAAGTTGAATTGGCCATGCTAATTGTAACCCCAATGTGTATTTTCTCATCCAAATCTCACAGATAAGGTTTCAGCACAGTTAGTAATTTCCGCCTCCTCCTCTTCCTCCTCCTCCTCCTCCTCCTCCTCCTCCTCCTCCTCCTCCTCCTCCTCCTCATCCTACTACTACTACTACTACTACTACTACTACTAATATTAGCAATGATAATGATAATAATGATGCACAAAGAAAGACAATACTTATAAAGAAGTCTGTGCAAAAATTTATTTTATTGATAATTTAAGGCAATTCAAAATAGTGCCCGTAAAAATTGAGATTTCAAAGAATCTAGAAACGTGCGTGTTTACATGTCTCTAAATTGAATATCTATGTAGACATGTGCGTGTATGTTAGCGTTTCTGTTTTTGCTATTAGTAAGGGAATTTGTGCGTATCTGAGCTTTTGCACACGTGCGTTTGTTGAGCGGCGTGATTGTGTGTTTCACCGGGAGCTGTACTTAATAGTCGGCAAATGTTTCTCGTTTGTCTGTTGAAGCCCAAGTAATGCTACAAACAAGCCCATCTAAAAAAAACAAAAGGTATGATGTCTCTGTTACTAAATGTGGGGAAACCAGGAGAAGAAAAAGACGCGAGAGGTGTGGTGTGCTAGAATAGGATGAGTTAAGCCAAACGAAGCTGCATAAAGTGACGGTAGTTACTGAACATAAAATGTCAAACCTTAAGGGAGGCAGTATTTCGCTCATGCATGATGAGTAAGCTATAATTTTCAAAACTCTACAGAACAAGCTATTTCGGCAATCAAATCATTTAACGTTCAGTTGATGTTTTAATTTCATGGCGTTCCACTGTAGCAGAACTGAACAACAAATTTAAACAAAAAATAGAATGAAAAAAAGAAACACAGAATGATTTATCCGAGGATTTGGTACTGGCCTGAAGTCAAAGACAGAAGTTCGAGCATGCTCAGACAGACAGTATAATTCATAATCTCTGTCACGAGTTCTATTGGAAAATTTACCAGTTGAGTCAAGTGTATATAGTGTGATCTTAGTAGTTTGTGGTTTCTTTTCTTACTTTTGTAGTCGAGCTGTGGTGCGAAGTGGAGGAAGAGATTATCAATTTGCGACTTTCACTGATTCACACACTGTCTGAATAGTTTGAACAGGTGAAACTGAGATGTGGGGCTCTGTCACTATATCAACAGTACACTGATGACAAGGGGAAGCATTTAAAGCAGGCAAAACAAGCCCTCCTTGTGCGGCAGATACATTTTGTTGAATTTTACAAGTTTGTGTCCTATCATTTGCGGTCTGGGGAACTGTGGACAAATAGCTTGCACGTCTAATCGCAAAAAAATTCGTCTGATCGATGGCTCAATTTCGCTTTTCTGTCAGAACTTCCCGGTGCGGTTAAAAACAATTGTGTGGATGCTCAAGGATGGGTCACATGCTGTTGGAACAGATTCATGCTAAGGTATGAGCTCTTATGGAAGAATAGGTAGAAGTAGATTCGCCTGTTGCTGTGATGGCCAGGCGATGCCAAGTTGTTTTTCCTGTGCCTGTAGATCCACTTTTCACCCCTGAACAGCAAAAGTCAGTTGCATCACAATGCCACAATCACTTTGCCAGAAACTTCCGGCAGCCCAGAGGCAAAGCAAGAAGGGCGCTCCTGGAGATAGACATGTTGCATCACAATGCCACAATCACTTTGCCAGAAACTTCCGGCAGCCCAGAGGCAAAGCAAGAAGGGCGCTCCTGGAGATAGACATGTTGCATCACAATGCCACAATCACTTTGCCAGAAACTTCCGGCAGCCCAGAGGCAAAGCAAGAAGGGCGCTCCTGGAGATAGACATGTTGCATCACAATGCCACAATCACTTTGCCAGAAACTTCCGGCAGCCCAGAGGCAAAGCAAGAAGGGCGCTCCTGGAGATAGACATGTTGCATCACAATGCCACAATCACTTTGCCAGAAACTTCCGGCAGCCCAGAGGCAAAGCAAGAAGGGCGCTCCTGGAAATAGACATGTTGCATCACAATGCCACAATCACTTTGCCAGAAACTTCCGGCAGCCCAGAGGCAAAGCAAGAAGGGCGCTCCTGGAGATAGACATGTTGCATCAAGGTGTCCAGAAAACAAAGCAAAGCGCAAAAGGCACTAGAACTACTCTATCCACACACTTCTTTTGGGGGTGAATGTCATCAAGAAATCTGGCAGCGTTTATATTAACGAAGGAGACAAGGTAGATTTTGCTCTGGGTGCCATAATAAAGGGTTGAACAATAACATTATCTCCATAGAAAAGAGGATATGATTCCATTTCCGCTTGATGAAAACTTTTTTTTTTTGTTGCAGATCATTTATTAGTTGGTCAGTTGTGTGCAAATCTCAAAGGCAATAGTATCCTTCTATTATGTCTGAAAGTGACACAGTGTTCAATGAGCAAGATCAGAGATGCACTGCTGTACAATTTTTGCTCTCTATTGATGCAAGTTATGACAACAGGACCATTATCAGAAACCTCAAAATGCATCATTGAATTGTCACAGATAATAGAGATGTTCCCAGGGTGATAAAATCAAGGTTTTCAGGCTACGGTTATGGTCTTTGGTGTGGTTTTAAGTGAGAACCACACGATGCCACCTCACATCTTCGAAGTTGGTTTGAAAGTAAACACCAAAGTGTACCTGGATGTGCTGAAGAGTATGGTTATCCCCTGGTACAATCAGGTGGTCGCTGGTACACATTGTGTGTGGTTGCAGGACTCAGCGCCGGTCCACAAGTCCAAAGGGACCCAAGTTTGGCTTCAGAAGGAGTGCTACGACTTTGTACTATTCTCTCATTTGCCATCTTCCTCCTCCGACCTGAACCTGATAGGCTCCTTCGTTTGGTCATACGTCAAGAATATCACCAACATGACCTCCCACAACACCAAAACCAACATGATCGTCGTCATCCGCTTAGTATTTGCCGAGCTCTCACCGACGCTTGTGGAAAAGGCATGCTCCCAGTTCCGGACCTGTATCGAGACAGTGATTGAGGATAAAGGCGGCTACATTGAATATCTGTCAGCTCTCGTATATAATCAAGTTAGCTGAATTGATTTCTTCAATAAAATTTAAAAATAAAGTTTTAGTTTTGTTTCTTAAGGGCAACACTTTGTATCGTTGAAATCTGTAGAGCTGGAACAGCCTTATTTCCATGTGGAGTTCGATCAACGCACCAAATTCCAGGCAGTGTCGTAAAAGTGATACAGAAATCAGCCACTAGAAGAATTATGCAACAGATTACTGGAATATAAAATCCCCTGCAAAAAGCTTGTGCAGAATATAATAAAAAGTTATTAGTCTGAATTGGTTGGTTCCTAATACAGAAGAGGAATGGAGGCCCCTCAAATGCCGAACCCCAGTAATAGCAGTCATCTAACAGAACATACGCAATGTGAGATCAGCTGTCGAAAATTAAATGAGCTCGTTGGCCCATTTATAGCCCATGCAAATATATGCACCGAACAGTTGAGAGAATAGCGCCGAGCAGGATCGAATGTATCGCTATTAGACTTTCACAAAGCATACCTTCAAATACACATGCACCAATCACTGTAGCCATATCAAACTGTACTAATCAAGGGACAGCTGACTCGCATAGCGTTCAGACTCAATCATGCAAACAATTGTTGATGTTCTTCTTGATCTACATCAATGATTTCCCAAATCACATCATAAGATCATTCGTGGACATGTATGCTGATGACACTACCATCTATGGCAACACTTCAAAGACCGTAAATGACCAAGCTCTCTCTGATTCCCGCTTCTCTGATCTTAAGCCTGTAGTATAATAGAGAAAGAAGTAGCTGGTTAATTTTAATGCATTTATAAGCAAGCTTCTATCTTTACATCATCAACGCTCTGATCCCCGTTAGGCATTAATTAAAATGAATAGCCCTCATCTTGGCGAGGCTCAATGTTTTGACAAGTTTCTGGGTCTGACCTTTACTCCTGATCTGAAATGGAACACGTACATCAAATCTGTCGCCAAGGTCACTTGGAAAATGGTGGGATTATTCTACGGCTACAGTAGATATCTCGCTACTGATGCAATGTCTAAGAGCAAAATAGGCATGGAGTGCTGTTGCCACATCTGAGGAGGAGCAATTAGAAGCAGGTTATCCTGCCTTAACAGAGTTCAAAATACATTTCGCAGCCTAGTGGGAGATGTCTTTTTCACTTCTCTGCAACCTCATTTCCACAGAAGAGACGCAGCGACCATGTCTCTGCTTTATAGTTATTTTCATGGCAAGTGCTTGTCTGAACTCCAATCAATTGTTCCCCTTTGTCAAACCTTCCTGAAAAATACTCGTCTAGCCGAAACCACCATCGCCTGTGGAACTCTTTTCCGTTTCCCTGCTTTCCAGCTGACTACAACATGGTCGTCTTCTAACTTTTTGCAAATATTATAAACTGGCTTTAAAATTATTTGTATTGTAAACATTTTTTCATTATTTAATTTTTGCACCCATTCTTTTTGCGGACTGTTATCCTCGTTTTCATAGTTATTCTTGTTGCTGTTTTATCACATTTCGACTAAATCATCCTTTGGCCTTTTTCAGGTGACCAGAGGATGAGTTGGTTAAGACTTGGTGATACAACAATCATGAAGATTAGGATAACAGTTCACAAAAATAATGAAGTCTCATCTCAAAGGAGTAAAAAGAATATTTAATTTTTGTTTCACAATTTAATGTCAACATAATTTTGCATAAACTAAATTACATTATGCTATTGTTTTTTTTCCCCCATTATGTTTCAAATATTTCACTTTTAACCTTTTTATTATTTTCATAACTTGGTTTCTACATTATTTTCCGTCTAGCTATTTAAACTAGTTAATGTAACTGAGCTTTTTAAATCGCAGGGTTCTAATCCACAATACACGCATCAGCCCTGGAGCATACCTACATTTATATCATGTTTAGACGTAAGGTTGTCGAGGACATGTAATAATAGTAATAATATTAATAGTAATAATATTAATAATAGTACAACTAATAATATGACAAATAAAATTCCTATAATTCTAATATTTCTAGAACTGATACGCATCATTGTTAGAGCAATCGAGGCAGTTCGTCAATATTTGGGAACGACGAGAAGACAGTTGCATCAATGGGGATTTATGAAACACGATATTAATGAAAACAAATGAAATATTGGAAGGAATACACGAGTGCGAAACCATATGATAAAAGAATAGCTCTACGTAGACACAGTGAGAAATATAGAAAACACTTAGAACGAATGCAAGTAAAATGATATTGCCAGGGTAAATATATAAATAGTCTCATAATCTAATATTCTCCCCCCCCTCACACTCGACGTACGCAAACGCGCGCGCACACACACACACACACACACACAAAACATGCTCACAAAACACACACATACACAAAACACACACACAAAACATACATGCACACACAAAAACACACACACAAAACCAAAGATGCATACACACACGCATAAAATACACACACAAAAACACAACACAAAACACACAAGCACAGAATACACACACACTCACACAAAATACACACACACATGCAAACACACACACACACCGAACACACAAAACACACATGCACAAAATGCACACACACAAAACACACACAAAACACAAAACACACACACACAAAATAGACACACAAATCACACACACAAACACAAAACGCACAACACACACAAAACAGACACACAAATCACACACAAAACACACACACGCAAAACACAAAACACACACACACAAAACACAAAACACACACACGCAAAACACATAATACACACGCAAAACACAAAACACACACAAAACACAAAACACACACACACACAAAATAGACACACAAATCACACACACAACACACAAAACACACAACACACAAAACGCACAACACACACAAAACAGACACACAAATCACACACAAAACACACACACGCAAAACACAAAACACACACACGCCAAACACACATAATACACACGCAAAACACAGCTGCTCAAAAGCAATAACTTGAAAGTGTTTTGTAATAATGTTCTATATTAGCCAAAAAACTTGGGGGAAAACGGCAGAAATAAAATGAATTCCTCCATATCCTATTAATCAAATAATTCTATTGTTGACAGTGGTTTCCCGGCATTTTTCTAGCCAGAATCGCATCTAGAAAGACGTCAGGTACCTAAGAAACAGTGCACGCAAGTGTTGCCTACATTCTAAATGAAAATGATTTCATGGATCGAACTGAATTCGAACTTGAAACACTTCGGTTGTCTGTGTCGTGAACTAATTAACCATCGTAAGCCCCTAATAAAATTAATGATACAGTATTACATTTGGTAAGTGGTATCTCTATATATAAAGTAATAACGTTCGTTTGTGTGTGCGGGTGTGTGTTTTGTGTTGATGTGTACAACTCTCCTAAATCCCAAACTACTGGACTGATCATGATGAAACCGTGGCATGATGATGATCCCCATCTAGGGATGGTGCACACTATTTTTTTAAGGTCAAGGTCATAGCCTATGTATATATACTCTCCAACAGTCCAAACCACTGAACCGATCATGATCAAACCTGACATGATGATGGTCTCCAACCTAGGGACAGTGCACCCTATTTTTCAAGGTCAAGGTCAAGGTTAAATATTACGGTCGACATTTTGCTAGTATATTAATAATAGAACTGGTATGTTTGTACGTTTGCTCAAAAGCAATAACTTCAAAGAGCTGTGTTATAGTGTTAGATGCATAAGCAACACGATGTTGTTTAAAAGCAATAAAAATGTGATTATTGGTAAATTATGTACATAAATCCAAAAGCGCTCCGAGAAAGAAAATAATGTTTTCAAATGTTGCGTAGCCTGAGGCAGTGTGTTTTCGGAGTTTTTGCGATGAGGATTGATTATTCATCTTATTTGGATTCATCGGACTACTGTTCTCACCTCGAGTTTCATTTTTACAGCGTTTCGATCGATATAACCATTCGACCTTCTTTAGGTGTGTGTATCTTGTCGAAATCGGGAATTTGGGCAGAATTTCGAATGGAGCTCTTTATTTACTGCACAAGGGTAGCAATCTCTGTTCCACTAGGCATAACCGAATAGAGGTCCTAAATAATTTGCAATTGTATTTTTCGATCGCCCACACTGAGGATTGAACCTACAGGTGAATATCACTTTCACAATTAATTTTTCCAAGTACTAACTACTGCGTCACGGGTCCTTGCGATTCGCAGAAAACTGAAGAAGGTCAGAGGTTTCATCGACCGAAATGTTGAAAAAATGACACTCAAGATCAGAAGAGTAGTCAGATGAATTCAAATAATACAGACGTGTTTTATTATAGTATCTTTGTAAGAAACAAAAAATTCATCCTTTCTCGTTATATTAATTTTATTTTTATTTCGGACTATTAGTCTCATCTTTATTAGTTGTTGTTTTTCATCTTTTATTGGTTTGTTTATTCACAACGTTTCAGCCAACTATTCCTCTGGCCTTCGTCAGGTGGTAACCACGACGGATACGAACTTCGAATCTCCTAACTGCATTCTCAGCCATCACTGCCATCCGCAGTTGTTGTCGTCTCACCACATTTTGGCCAAGTAAACCTCTGGCACGCTTTGGATGGGATTGAAACCGCTATCTTCAGACAATGTTCATCTGGAACTGTAGAGATTCAACGTCTCTATCAACTAGTTGGCCGAAACGTTGTGAATAAACGAATCAATAAAAGATGAAAAACAACAACTAGTAAAGATGAGACTAATAGTCCGAAATAAAAATAAAATTAATAAAATTAATATATATAATGCTGATCTCAAAAAAATGAATTCCAATTAAGGAATAATATATATACGTCCACAGAATGTTCAGCAGTAATATATTACTATTAAGATGCAGCTGTGGAATTTCTACATGTCCTGCTTGTAATATAATATTACACTTAATAATGGATGCATACGAAATCAAAAATTACTTAATAAAAAGAAGGCATGTAGTAATACCTTATTACACTGGGTCAGTGGTCTATGCTGAGTCAGAAGTGACCAAAATCTATCATAAAGCTTATATATATTATAATACACTGTTACAATTGCTAAGTGATATATGCTTACTATACGAGAGTCATTCAAAAAGTAATGCTTTCTATTTTAAAGTTCAGAAACTGAAACGTTGAAGAGCTACGTAGACGGGAGTGATACTATTAAAACGAGCAATTTGTTGTGTTTCAAAATTTATTTCTCTAGATAGTAACCACCAATCTCACTTCACTTTGGTCAGTTTCTTTTGATGCCTATTCCCGAGCATGGTTTGTCAATAAAATCTCTGTTGACACTCTGAAATTGACCAAACCATCTCTTAACTGTGTTCACATCAACTGTGTCGGCTTCATAAACGTTCAACAGGCGCCGGTGAATGTTGATCCGTTCAATTTCTTTTTGCATGGAGGAATTCAATGACTAATCTCTGCTTTTGTCGCATGTTTATAACAGGGATTTCCTATCTTAGATTATTATACGGTCAATACCTGCAAAAAAAAAAAAATTGAAACTTTCAGGTCATGAAAGCAATGCAATTATCAATCGTCTTTGATCCATTCTGGCGGAATGAAAAATATGAGGCATTACTTTTGGAACGCCCTTACCTAACCGGATAAGTATTAATTACTGCAAGATCTACCGCAGATGTGCTAACGGTTATATCTCACAGGATTAGTGAATCTCTTGACAAAGGCTTCCTTTCTAGGACAATTGCTCTTGACATATCTAAGGCCTTCGACAAGGTATGGCATAAGAGCCTACTTCACAAGATTTCCAGCTACGGTATAACTGAAAATGTTTTCTCAATCATTAAATCATTTCTCTCTGATAGGCTCATAAGAGTAGTGGTCGATGGACAAAAATCAGAGGCCTGCAGTATTAATGCTGGAGTCCCTCAAGGGTCAATCCTGGGCCCAACTCTCTTCCTGATCTACATCAATGACCTCCCTAAACACATACTTAAATCATTCGTTGACATCTATGCTGATGACACGACCATCTACGGCAACACATCAAAGGCTGTAAATGACAAAGTTCTCTCTGATTCTCTCTCCTCTGATCTTGAGCGCGTGGTTCAGTGAGGGAAGTCGTGGCTGGTTACCTTTAATGCATCTAAAACCAAACTCCTATCCTTACATCATCAACACTCTGATCCCCATCTGGCATCAATTGTGATGGATGGCTCTCGTCTGGGAGAGGCCCTGTGTTTTGACAAGCTTCTGGGTTTGTCCTTTACTCCTGATCTGAAATGGAACATGTACATCAAGTCTGTTGCCAAGGTCGCTGGAAAGATAGTGGGATCCTTCTACCGCTCCAGAAGATATCTCACTACTGATGCAATTCTCTATCTATATAAAGGCCAAGTACGTCCAAGGATGGAATACTGCTGCCATATCTGGGCAGTAGCTGCTAAAAACAGCCTATCTTGCCTTGACAGAGTACAAAATAGACTTCGTGGCTTAGTGGGGGACGCCCTTTTCTCTACCTTGCAACCTTTCTTCCACAGAAGAGACGTTGCGAGCCTTTCCCTGTTTTATCGTTATTTCCATGGCAGGTGCTCGTCTGAACTCCAATTTCTGGTCCCCCCTCGCCGATCTTTCATGAAAGACACCCATCTAACCGAATCCACTGTGAAAAATTTCACCCACTCTTTATCTGTGCCTAAATCAAAACGTGTATTCCATGAACAAAGCTTCTTTCTTAGAACTGCACGCCTGTGGAACTCTGTTCCGTCTGCCTGCTTCCCACCTGACTACAACTTGGATGTGTTCAAGTCCAACGTTAACAAATTCCTAATGAACAACCCCCTAAAGTAAACACTTCATGAAATTCCCACACTAACATACTGTACTTGCAATAACCCTTATCCTTGAGTGGCTTCCGGGCCTTGATAAGTGGTGACCACCCTGTAAAAAAAAACAAAAAAAAAAACTTGAGATGAAGCAAGCATGTGTAATAATACAATCATCTTTGATCCATTCTGGCGGAATGAAAAATATGAGGCATTACTTTAAAAAAAAATTTTTTTTATTACATTTTCACCCCAAACAAGGCAAATTACCACTTTGGTGTAGGGGGCTACTATCAGGGGCAACAACTATTAAGATGTCGGTTCACATTACACTTGAACTTCTGCACGTCAGTACTGTTGGGGAAGCAGGGACCTGGAATGGAATTCCAAAGTCTAGCGGTTCTGGGGAAGAAATTATTGGAGTAGAAAGATCTTTTACATCTAGGGATCTCTACAGTGTGGGGGTGGGATTTAGCAGCCTGTCGGGTTTGTTGAGGGTGCTCACGTTGTGGGGACACAAGTGATTGCTGTTCGTCAGAGCATTCACCACTAAAATACTTGTAGAACAGGCAGAGGGATGCAACATTTCGTAGATGGGACAGAGGCTGAAGCTTAGATGCCAGTTCAGGGCCTATCAAGTTTGCGGCTCTCTTTTGAACCTTGTCAAGGGCGAGAGACTAGTAGCAGATGCACCAGCCCAGATGTGACAGCAATACTCCATACATGGGCGAATGGTGGCCTTATAGAGGTACAGGATACTTTCGGGTGTTAGTAGTTGTCTAGCACGGTAGAGAGAGCCCACCTTTCTTGCAGCAGCCCTGGCAATGCCTTCAATGTAATTGTTCCAACTCATGTTTCCTGTGAATGTTAGGCCAAGGAGTTTAAAAGATGTACTCTCAGATAAAGAGTCGTTGGCCCTTGCTATAGGTGGTAGAGAGGGTTTCTTGTAATTATTGAATGAAACTAGTTTAGTCTTGGCAGCATTGAATGTGACCAACCATTTTTGTCTCCATTCCACTACAGATTGGAGGTCTTCCTCTAGTGTTTCTGCCATTTCTTTAGAAATGTGTTCATTTGTTTTCCTGTCATGCCTGTTATAGAGGGTAGTGTCATCAGCATATATCCCCATCTCAGAGGCAATGTTGTCGGGGAGGTCATTTATGAATATCAGGAACAATAGAGGTCCAAGGATAGACCCTTGGGCACTCCCGCATTTATATCATATTGTTTAGATGTACGACCGTCGAGGACAACCTGGATTTTTCTCTTATCTAAGAAGGATTTAATTATGTTAAGTATTCTACCAGTGATACCGTATGATCTAATTTTCCTGAGGAGACCCTCATACCATACCCTGTCAAAAGCCTTAGATATATCTAGAGCTACCGCTCTGCTCTCCCCCGCTTTGTCCAGTGCATAGTATACTTTTGGAACTTCCTTACCTAACCGGATAAGTATTAAATACTTGAGATGAAGCAAGCATGTGTAATAATACGATTGTGCATTTCCTGTAATATTGCTGTTCGGTTTTGTTTTACGGCATATCAACCCTTTTCAAGTTATTTAATGCTGAATGCAGTAACTTTGGAAAAAAGATTTTATTCTTAAAGTTCTTTATATCTTTAAATATTTATTTGGTTTAGCTGTTTTGTAGAAAAAAAATGTTGTTTTTGACTTTGCAGAACATGACTGAGTTTTGTGAAAGGAACGGGAAGCATCAGTAACATCAATGTTTGGTTAGAATGCCAGTATCTTTGGACAGCCTGATCTGGTAAAATCAGAGCTTGATGTAAAAAGGGAAGACAAGGAACTCAGCGTTGTACGGGAGTACATTTCAACAAATATGTTTCGTTATAGCATTTAGTTAATATGGGGATGGGGATTAGAAAATCGGTGTTGCCTGGGAATACATTAAAACAAATATAGACTCTATTATATTTTTAAGGAAGGATACGTGAAAGCCAGTGTTGACCGACAGATATAAGTTTTAAAATAAAGATGCTATACGCACTTTGTAATTTCTATTTTGTTTTGTTTATGTAGCGGGGCCACGCCGGGTTGCCATGGTAGTTTGATAGAAAGAGAGTGTTGGCAAAACACATCACTGATAAAACAGATTAAGAAAGATTGAAACAACCTACATAGCCAGATGAAACCAAACAATTATAAGCAAGTTATAACAGACTACGTGAACGTTACTAGAAACGTAAAAAGATCTTTAGATGCATCCAAAGGAAATGACACTGCCAGTGTAAATATATAAGTGAAGTCTCATATTCTTGCACCTTTTCACCACACACACACACACACACACACACACACACACACACACACACGCACGCACACACACACACACATGAAATTAACTATGTGTCCTTAATACCGGTTTGTACCACGGAAAATAGTCTTGAAATGTCTGAGGATGGAAAGTTCGAGGAGAGAAAGCATTAAAACGACTTCAACTAGAATGACAAGAAGCATATTAGGGCTTAGGGTAGTCTTATTGTCATTCATATTTCAGAAAAAAGTAAATAGCTGTCATTAGCGTTAATTCAGTGGTAAACAGCCGCTGCTAAAAAGCAAAACAATTTGCATAACTAATCGAAACAAGCGAGAGCACTACAAAACTAGGAAGACTTGTCACTGAGAATCCAGCCTATTTTTATTTTTTCTAGACAGTTAGTAATGCCTAGTAATGATTTGTCTGATAACTTCTGAATAACAAGTAAGTAAATAATATCAAATAGTATGATAGTAATAATAGTATTATTACTATTATAATAATTATATTATTATTACTGTACTACTATATCATTACTATAATACTATATTATATACATTATAGTACTATACTAGTATATTATTACTATAATACTATACTACTACAGTTTATATATTATTATATTATTATTACTATAATACTATACTACTATATTATTACTATTATACTATTATAATAATACTATTATTATTACTACTATAATAAAAATAAATAGTATAATAGTGATAATAGTAAATAAATAAATAATAATAATAAATAATAAATAATAATAATGATAATAATATTCGTGACATGAAAAGAGAAACAGAAAGTCTTATATTTGCTGCTCAGGAACAGGCACTAAATAACAATAAATAAAAACATCTATGGGAAGGGCTGTTCTGATAAGTGCAGATTGTGTGATATATCTCTTGAAACAGCGTGACACATTGTTAGCGTGTGTTCTATACTTGCTCAAAAAGAATACAAACGTTGCCATTACAAGTTTGTAAAAATCTACACTGGAGTTTGTGCTAAAAGTTTGAAATCCACGTGACGGACAAATGGTACCAACATCACCCAGAAGGGGTAGTGGAAAATTGGGAGGTTAAGATTCTCTGTGATTTCATGATTCAGTGAGGCCAAGATATAACTCACAGGAAACCGGATGTTGTAGTTGTGAACAAAAAGACTAATGAATGCCTAATTATTCATGTTGCTTGCCCAAACGACATCAACTTAACAGGTAAGAAGAATGAGAAACTACAGAACTATCAGAAACTGAGGGCGGAAATTGCTAGATTGTGGAATAAGAAAACTTTAATCATAGGTCTTCTTGTATCAATTCCTAACGATCTCATGAAACAGCTGGACTCCTTGGGAATCAGATACAACATCACCGTACTCCAGAAGTCAGTTCTGCTTGGCTCAGCAAACATCCCGCACAAGGTCCATTTCATTTAATTTGACTCTATCTATCCTTTCTAGCGTTGGTGTAAGAGCCCGGTCTTGAGGAAAAAAAAACAAAACGGTGTAAAACATCACAATACTGTGAAGTTAACGGAATAATAATAATACTAATAATAATAAGAGATTAAAACACAAAAAGTATTCTCCAAGGTGATTTTCTATCACCACTACTATTCATCATAGCCCTGATTCTCCTTAACAATATACTAAGAAAATGCCAAGCCGGACACAAGTTCACTAATGCAGATGAAATAATAAACAACCTAATGTACATGGATGACCTGAAACTGTTTGCAAAATCCAAAAAGAAATTAGCGACATTAATAAACACAACCTATAAACACATACTTAAATCATTCGTTGATATCTATGCTGATGACACGACCATCTATGGCAACACATCAAAGGCTGTAAATGACAAAGTTCTCTCTGATTCTCTCTGCTCTGATCTAGAGCGCGTGGTTCAGTGGGGGAAGACGTGGCTGGTTACCTTTAATGCATCTAAAACCAAACTCCTATCCTTACATCATCAACACTCTGATCCCCATCTGGCATCAATTGTGATGGATGGCTCTCGTCTGGGAGAAGGCCTGTGTTTTGACAAGCTTCTGGGTTTGACCTTTACTCCTGATCTGAAATGGAACATGTACATCAAGTCTGTTGCCAAGGTCGCTGGAAAGATGGTGGGATCCTTCTACCGCTCCAGAAGATATCTCACTACTGATGCAATTCTCTATCTATATAAAAGCCAAGTACGTCCAAGGATGGAATACTGCTGCCATATCTGGGCAGTAGCTGCTAAAAACAGCCTATCTTGCCTTGACAGAGTACAAAATAGACTTCGTGGCTTAGTGGGGGGGATGCCCTTTTCTCTACCTTGCAACCTTTCTTCCACAGAAGAGACGTTGCGAGCCTTTCCCTGTTTTATCGTTATTTCCATGGCAGGTGCTCGCCTGAACTCCAATCTCTGGTCCCCCCTCGCCAATCTTTCACGAAAAACACCCATCTAACCGAATCCACTGTGAAAAATTTCCCCCACTCTTTATCTGTGCCTAAATCAAAACGTGTATTCCATGAACAAAGCTTCTTTCTTAGAACTGCACGCCTGTGGAACTCTGTTCCGTCTGCCTGCTTCCCACCTGACTACAACTTGGATGTGTTCAAGTCCAACGTTAACAAATTCCTAATGAACAACCCCCTTAAGTAAACACTTCATCAAATCTACACACTAACGTAATGTACTTGCAATAACCCTTATCCCTGAGTGGCTTCCGGGCCTTGATAAGTGGTGACCACTGTGTAAAAAAAAAAAAGAAAAAAAAAAGAATCTTCAGCCAAGATATCTGAATGGAATTCGGTACAGAAAAGAAGGGGACAAATGGAAGCAACAGAAAGAATGAAACTACCCGACCAAATGGAGATCCTGGTACTAGGTGAACATGACAGCTACAAATATTATGGGGTTCTGGAAGCAAACACCATAAAAGCAACAGAAATAAAAGAGAAAATGGAAAGGAATACCTCAGAAGAGCAAGAGAATTCCTTGAAACTAATCTATATAGTAGAAACCTAAGAGAACGCATAAACACATGGATACTCACATTAATATATCCTCAAACGTTTATCGGTTTGACCAAAAAAGGAACTTGGGCATCTCAACCAGAAGACTGTCTGCACATCCCTCGGCTAACATCCACATCTGTGTCCATAACATGGAATGGCTGACCTGTTTAAAAAGGATGTGTCCTCCATAGTATCAGACTTAACCAAATGGTTAATTGTAGGCATAGACCGAGTCATACCATCTAAAAAATTCCCACAAAAACCTAACAGGCATCCATGGTTCTCCCCAGAATGTGCTGCTGCTATCGTGCACAGAAATCACAACGTAATAGATGTACTCAGACTAAAGCTGCTTTCAGGACTGCCAGCAACCACTGTAAAAGAGTAATAAAAAATGCAAGAAAGCTATATGCCCAGTCTGTTAAATCCAAAGTAGCTGATCAGCGGCTTGGTTCCCACCAGTTTTGGCAAATAACAAATAGGATCCTGAACCGAAGTGTGCGTTCTATCCCAACGATTATCAACGGACCAGAGGTCATCCTGTCAGCATCAGACAAGGCCAAACTATTTGCCAAGAATTTTGCAGCTAATTCTACCCTATGTGACAAGGGCCATCAACTCCCCATATTTCCTCCTATAACACAGAACACGCTAGGTAACATACAAATATCTGTGCATGAGGTCGCCAAGCTAATCAAGAACCTTGATTCCAGTAAAGCAACTGGCCCTGACGGCATCCCAATTATAGTGTTAAAACAGCTTCAACCAGAACTTGCTCCCATATTTACGAAACGGTTTAAGCGTTGCCTTAAGGAGAAGTGCTTTCCGACTCCCTGGAAAAACTCATCAGTATGCCCTGTATTTAAGAACTCAGGTGATAAGTCATCTCCCTCTTAATACAGACCAATAAGTCTCCTGTGTGTCATGAGTAAGTTGCTGGAATCCATATTAAATAGATAAATAGTAAACCACCTCAGCAGAAACAATCTTCTTAGTGACACGCAATATGGTTTCTGTTCTGCAAGATCTACCGCAGATGTGCTAACGGTTATATCTCACAGGATTAGTGAATTTCTTGAAAAAGGGTTCCTTTCTAGGGCAATTGCTCTTGACATATCATAGGCCATATTTTTTATTTTTTATTTTTTTACACGGTGGTCACCACTTATAAAGGCCCCTATATCAAGCTGCATATGGATGGATAATTGTGTCTAGCTATGTATGGAGAGCTAGGTTAATCTGGTTGTGTGTCAAGGGCTATCTTAGTCTGACCGTGTATCGAAGGCTAGTGTAGTCGGGCAGTGTATCAAAGGCTAGTTTGGACGGGTTATGTATTGAGGGCTCGTTTAATCTGGTTGTGTATAAATAACTAGTTTAGACAGGCTGTGTATTGAGGGCTGGTTTTATGTAAACGTGTATTGAGAGCTAGTTTTGTCTGGCCGTGTATTGAGAGCTAGTTTTGTCTGGCCGTGTATTGAGAGCTAGTTTTTTCTGGCCGTGTATTGAGAGCTAGTTTTGTCTGGCCATGTATTGAGAGCTAGTTTTGTCTGGCCGTGTGTTGAGAGCTAGTTTTGTCTGGCCGTGTATTGAGAGCTAGTTTTGTCTGACCGTGTATTGAGAGCTAGTTTTGTCTGGCCGTGTATTGAGAGCTTGTTTTTTCTGGCCGTGTATTGAGAGCTAGTTTTGTCTGGTCGTGTATCGTAGAATAACTGTCTGACTGTATAGCATGGGCAAGTTTAGTCTGGCCATGTATCGAGGGCTAGTTTTGTTTGACTTTGTCGTGAAGGCTAGTCTCGACTGGCCGTGTAATAAGGGCTAGTTTTGTCTAGCCGTGTAGTAAGGGCTAGTTTTATCTGGCAGTGTCATGAGGGCTAGTTAAATGTGGTCATGTATGAAGCACCAGATATGTAAGGGCACGTGTACATATGAAGTGAAATGATCCTTTAAGTTTATGCGGACGTTTGATTTTAAAATATTATTTTATATGAGAGCAGTGTGTACGATGACAAAGGTGAAATTTTAGAGAATGGTTTGTGTAACTGGCAGCAAAGAAAACACGTCGAAATAAAGATACCGAGCTAATAACGCATATGTCATGGGAGCGCTGCTATTTTTGTTCTTTTTACACGATAGAAATAGCTATACACCCTCGAACAATTCCAATAGAAACCGAAGATGCTGCCACAATAACACACAGTAACCACAAATTCAGTTGATTTTGAATGTTTTTAAACTAATGTTTCCATAAGACTTCCAGCAAATACTATAAAAGGATTATTAAAAAAATGCAAGAGAGTCATATACTCAGTTGATCAAGTCGAAAGTAGAATAACAGCGTCTTAATTCCGATGAGTTTTGGCGAATAACAAATAAGGTCTTGAGCAGATGCGAACCGTCTATCTCGCCCATCATTAACAGGTCTGAGGTGATTTAGTCAAACTTACCCTACAACATTTTAAAACTATTTCCCACTTTTTTCTTCCCTCTGAATTATCATCGGTCTCCCACTTTGTTCTTTAAACTTTTCATTCTTTTCGTCGATTTATTATTGATAAAACACCATGGTTTTATTAAAAAAAAAAAAAAAAATCGATTAATTTTTTTAATTTACGAGATTTTCCAGTGCGTGATCATGTACATGCCCATAGTGACTTTAAACCCTCACGTTTTCCTCTCTGTCAACCTAAGGAAAAAAGGGCAGCGAACGTGAATTGAACAACTTCAACGGATATACGATTTTCATTTAAGATATTTCCCTTCACAACTCGCTGGGCGTTTGCAATAACCATTAACAAGTCTCAAAATATTGTGCATCCACAACTATTGAGAACATAAACATAACAAACATACATCTTGTTTCTTTTTGTTTTCTGTTTGTTTTCCATTAAAAAAAAAACTGAACCACAGCAACGCTAGGTACAGCTACTTATTGATAACTATAGATCTTCACGGGCGAAAAAGTATATCTTTCCATTTAGACGTTCATATTGAAAAAGAAACAAACTAAATATACCTACAGATTAAAACATTGAATGACTTCACTGGATATACCATTTTCATTTAAAATATTTCCCTTCACAACTCGCTAGGCGTTTGCAATAACCATTAATACAGGGTGACCCAAGAAGAACGCGCCCCAACTCTACTAGACCCCGTATCTTAGTGTTTTGTCTGAATAAAATGACACTTTGGTCATAACTAGGTTATTCTATTCAAAACATCACATCAAAGCACTAGGGTCATTGGCCTTTTTTTCTCCGTTGACTGTAAAATGCTTAGAAAAACAATTGAATGTCCTCTGGGGTTTTTTGGGGTCACCCTGTAAGTCTCCAAATAGTGCTAATCCACAAGAATATACACATAAGAAATATACGTTTTTTTGTTTTCTGTTTTTTTTTCCCATTAAAAAAAAACTGAGCCACTGCAACGCGTAGCTAGGTACAGCTACTTATTAATAACTATAGATCGCCACAGGCGAAAAGTATGTCTTTCCATTTAGGTGTTCATATTGAAAAAGAAACAAACTAAATATACCTACAGATTGAAACTAAAACTAAGCATACATTCAGATTGAATATATGTACAGATTGAAACACTATCATCTCAGTTTAGTGAATGTAGTACATGTCTGTATAAACAGATATCAGAATAAATAGCTCTATTTACTATTGATTACTATTATATAAAGAAGTTTTCTGGATTTTTATCAAACAAATAAATTCTTGTGTATTGACATGTGTTTGGTCGTTAAATCACCCATCAACGTGGCTAAATCAAGCCAGATTTGAAACCAGGAATCTGTAGACTATACCTAATTCCAGCTAGTAATGAGTGTATCACATGTTTTGTAAATGTCATTTATTTGTTTATTTCGCTTGCAATACATTTGAGCAGAAAACACTACCTAAATGCTAATTGGGAATAATATTTCCGCACCAACCAAAATAAACAAATAATAACATCTACAAAAAAAGTTGATACACTTATTACCAGAGAGGGTTGGCTCAGTGTATACTTCAGCCTCCAGACTTGCACAAGCAAATCTTTTATCCAACAGACAGTATAGATTTAGGCAATGTTGTTTTACTACCGAGTTTTTAACAGTAATCTCTGAACGCATATACAATGCACTAGATAAGGCGGATGAAGCTACGGCTTTAGCCATCTGCATATCCAGAGACTTTGACAAAGTCTGGCATGAAGGGCTGCTAATCAAAATTAAAGTATACGGTATAACTGGACGAATACTAAATATAATTAGATCCTTCTTAGACAATAGGACCATCCAGGTTGTCACTGATGAATGTTTATCCAAGCAACAGAACATTAATGCGAGAGTGCCTCAGGGGTCGATCCTTGGACCACTATTATTCCTGCTATTTATCAATGATCTCCCTGATAATCTTGTCCGGTATATTTGCTGATGATACAGCACTCTTTAACATGCAGGACGAAAAACGGATGTACACAAATCGAGGACAATGGCCGAATTCTTAGAAAATGACCTCCTAACCATACTGGAAGGGGCCGTAAATGGATGATGACACTTAATGCTAGTAAGATTAAGCTGCTCTCTAACAATTACTAAAAGACTCTCCAACCACCAATATTCATGACAAATAACTCCCTACCTGAGAATTTTTCCTTCAAACTCCCTGGCTTAACATTCACAGTAAAAATAAACTGGAACAAGTACATTAAGGACATTGCGAAGGTTGCCACAAGGAAGGTAGGCTCCCTCTATCGTGATAGAAAACTACTTACACCTGAGAGTATTCTGTACCTCTACAAAACTAGGTTCCAACCTGTCCCATCACACCAATGTTGCGTCTCTGTGCCTGTTTTACAAGTATTTTAATGGAATGTTCTCTGATAAACTAATTGTACTTGTGTCCCCTCGAGGTACATATCCTCAGAAAACCCGCTTAGCAGCAAAATCATTTCACAGTTGAGGTCCTTAAATGCCAGAAAGCTTTCTACTCTAATAGTTTTTTTCCCTAGACATTGGAATTTCCTTCCTGATACCTGCTTCCTTAACTTTACTGATATGCAGAAGTTCAAATATAACATAATCCAACATCTTGTTAATCTTTCTTAGGCATGGTCCCAATTAGTAGCCCTTTACGTCCAACTGGCAATATGCCTTGATTGGGTGAAGGTGAAAAAAAATCTGATGTTGCTCCCTAGTAGGGAATAGCAAATTGATGAAGGGAAATTATTCACAATTAGTATTTAGGTAGTGCTTTTCGGTCTGAACTACTGCATAAAACGCAGGCAAAATAAACAAATCTATCAGGGTGACAAGAAGTTATTGCAGTTTTTAATTTTTAAATTCAGGTGAACATATCTCGGCTCAAACAAAAATTTATTGATCGAAATAAGCACCATCAGAATCAACACACTTTTACCAATGCAAAACAAGTTTATTTATGCCAGTAGCATAAAAATCTTGCGTTCTGGTGGTGATAAAATCGTTGAAAGCTTTTTTGATATCGCTTAGGTTTTTGAAGCATTTTTCACGCAGAAAGTTGTTGAGATGCTTGAAAAGTCATCGTCGGTTAGTGCGAGGTCTTGACAGTATAGCAGATGAAGCAGTGTTTCGTAACCAAATTCGTTCAACTTCTGCAGGGGCAGTTAAGCAAGGTGCGGTCGGGCATTTTGGTGGAGGAGAATTGGGCCTTTTCTGTTGACTAATGCTGGGTGTTGTTGTCGAAGTTTCTGATGCATTTCATCCATTTGTTACAGTACTTTGCCGCCTACATTAAAAAAACTAATGGACGACCTTCTTTTGGTGCTGCTCTGGCTTCGGGAAGTGTTGTGGATATTCGTCGACCACTACACTGGTCATCTTCAAGACTTATCGCTGCCACAAAATTTCTTAAACCATTATTGTATTATGCATACAATAGTAATTCCTGGACCAAACGCTTCGTTGATATCGCGAGCTGTTTCAGCAGTTTTTCGGCCTAGTTTGAATTGAAATAAAAAAATTGTGCATATTTGCTCTTTTCCCATCTTGAATTCAACGTTCTGAAAAATAAAAAAAATTTGTTTTAAAACGATTGTAATTTAAACGATTAGATTTAAACGCCCTTTGAAATGAAGTAAAGATTTTATAACGAAAATTTATTTAAAAATAAATCAAAATAAAAAAAAGAACTTTTTCCTCAACCTAATATATATATATTATTAGGTTGAGAAGAAAGTTCTTGCGGAATTTTATTATTCCACCATCTTTCCAGCGACCTTGGCAACAGACTTGATGTACGTGTTCCATTTCAGATCAGGAGTGAAGGTCAAGCCCAGAAGCTTGTCAAAACATGGGGCTTTTCCTAGACGAGAGCCATCCATTTCAATTGATGCCAGATGGGGATCAGAGTGTTGATGATGTAAAGATAGAAGTTTGGTTTTAGATGCATTAAAGGTAACCAGCCACATCTTCCCCCCCCCTGAACCACTCGTTCGAGATCAGAGGAAAGAGAATCAGAGAGACCTTTGTCATTTACAGCCTTTGATGCATTGCCGTAGATGGTTGTGTCATCAGCATAGATGTCAATGAATGATTTAAGTATGTGTTTAGGGAGATCATTGATGTAGATCAGGAAGAGAGTTGGGCCCAGGATGGACCCTTGAGGGACTCCAGCATTAATACTGCAGGCCTCTGATTTTTGTTCATCAACCACTACTCTCATGAGCCTATCAAAGAGAAATGATTTAATGATAGAGAAAACATTTCCAGTTATACCATAGCTGGAGATCTTGTGAAGTAGGCCTTTATGCCATATCTTGTCGAAGGCCTTTGATATGTCAAGAACCATTGCCCTGGAAAGGAAGCCTTTGTCAAGAGATTCACTAATCCTATGAGATATAACCGTTAGCACATCTGCGGTAGATCTTGCAGAACGAAAGCATATTGCGTGTCACTAAGAAGGTTATTTCTGCTGAGGTGGTTGACTATTGGTCTATTTAATATGGATTCCAGCAACTTACTCATGACACACAGGAGACTTATTGGTCTGTATTGAGAGGGAGATGACTTATCACCTGAGTTCTTAAATACAGGGCATACTGATGAGGTTTTCCAGAGTGTTGGAAAGCACTTCTCCTTAAGGAAATGTTTAAACAGTTTCGTAAATATGGGAGCAAGTTCTGGTTGAAGCTTTTTAACACTATAATTGGGATGCCGTCAGGGCCAGTTGCTTTACTGGAATCAAGGTTCTTGATTAACTTGGCGACCTCATGCACAGATATTTCTATGTTACCTAGCGTGTTCTGTGTTATAGGAGGAAATATGGGAAGTTGATGGCCTTTGTCGCATAGGGTAGAATTAGCTGATAAATTCTTGGCAAATAGTTTGGCCTTGTCTGAAGCTGAGATGACCTCTGCTCCGTTTATAATGGTTGGGATAGAACGCACACTTCTGTTCAGGATCCTATTTGTTATTTGCCAAAACTGGTGGGAACCAAGCCGCTGATCAGCTACTTTGGATTTAACAGACTGGGCATATAGATCTCTTGCATTTTTTATTACTCTTTTACAGTGGTTGCTGGCAGTCCTGAAAGCAGCTTTAGTCTGGGTGCATCTATTACGTTGGTAGCTATGAAAAAAGTGATTTCTGTGCGCGATGGCAGCAGCATATTCTGGGGAGAACCATGGCTGGCTGTTAGGTTTTTATTGGAATTTTTTAGATGGTATGAATCGGTCTATGCCTACAATTAACCATTTGGTTAGGTCTGATACTATTGAGGACACATCCTTTTCAAACATGGAATGCAGAGGTAGAACAGATATAAATGTACAGAAACTATCCCAGTCAGCCATTGAGTATCAGTATACAGTACGGTGGAGGGGTACGTCTGGGGACTTATTACATTTCGTTTTTATCTTAACTGATACGACAGAGTGGTCGGAGGATCCTAGAGGAGAATGAACGGAACATGAACATAGCTCAGGGGAAGTTGAGAGAAAAAGGTCTAGGAGGCTTGCATATTGACCTGTAGCATCGGGCACATGGGTGGGCTCGCGAACCATCTGAGTGAGGTCATAAGAAATGTCAAAATCATGACAAAACCTCCCCTCGTCATCGGTTTTAATTGAGTGGGTCAGCCTTTCCACGTTATGGACGTTGAAGTCACCACAGATATGAATGTTAGCTGAGGGGTGTGCAGACAGGATGTGGTCTATTTTCTCAGATATGCTCTTAAAGATAGTAACTCTGCTGTTGTGGGGCCGATAGAGGGCAAATATAAATTCAGTGATGTAAGCAAGTGCAACCCGTAAGCACACATAGGGTAAATTAGGATCTTCTCTAGAGATATCCCTGCCACATGGGAAGCCATCTTTAATGTAGGCAAATATTCCATGCCCATGTCGATCTTTGGGGTCAGATTTAGACTTTTTGAGTAGTCGTCTACGGATCATCAGAAATGTGTGTGTAAGGCTCTGCAGGGAATTATGGGAAGATTTATTTAAATGGTAGTTGGGGTGCGAGCGAATCTCAGTGGGAATGCTGGCGGCGGTGGGGTGTTAGTGTTATGGGAAAGGGAGAGCGTGCAGCTTTTAGGGTCCGTAGCAGAAACGGATTGGACATGGGGGTGTAGGGAAGGAGTAATACAAAGCTTTAAATTATATTGGTATAGTTCTGTAATGTGAACAGATCAAGGCTAGGTTTTTGCGTTTTAATGTAAATAGCTTCAAGAATTTTAAGCTTCTTTAAAATCGTCTCCTGGTGTAGTATTTTAATGTTGTTAAGTAAATTGGCAGTGAAATGTTGAAATATAGTACTAAATTTAACCTTATGGCAAGTGAGGCCATGTATATATATTTTTTTTTTCTACTATTTTTATTCTGTTCAATAGAGTGCTGAGCTTACACATGAAATTATTAGCTTTCTATTGCAGATATTGAGAGTGTGAGTCTTTAAGAAAGCAAACCCTGTCATTGACATTCGCCAGAATCATAAATGCGTAAGTGATTTTGAAGAAAATTTTTAATAGAATATATTTATCTTTTTTCATATTGGTTTCTATTTAACCCATAGTTGGGTCCCTAACAGGTACTACCACTCCAGGCCTGAGTGAACCTGGGAGCAATGGCAATTAAAGGGTGGCTCCACACTCCGCAAGTTGGGCCTCACCATCGGATATAGTTTAAGTTCATATCCAGGACCGCATTCTTTTTGGAAAGACCTTCATATATATATATATATATATATATATATATATATATATATATATATATATATATATATTAGTTAGGTTCAATGAAAAAATACAAATGCACAATCGTAAAATCCAATGCCATGAAGAAAAGTATAATCCAAATAGAGAGTTTTTTTAATGTTTAAAAGTATGCATCCATAAAATGCGATAAGGTAAAATTCACTGCAATATTCCCACAAGCGCGCTATAAAAAAGATTTGTTTGAAAAGCTTGTTATAAAAAATTTACTGAAGAATTCTTAGAGTCTATGTATATCTTAAAATTAGTATATTAAAAAGTATTAAAAATATTAAAATTATGATAGAATATAGGCCACTACAAGAGAGAACAAACTCCGTATGGTCCAATATACTATTAAAGTATTAATGAAATATAAAGCCAATTAAGACTAATTAGTAATGGTAATTAGGTTATTGAGGTTACCCTAACCCAGATATTTAAACCAGGTTAACATCTAGTCCCAAAGGAAATGAAATAGAAAGAGTGAAAGAAGTAACAGTTACTGCAGTTCAATACAAACAAACAAGTAACAGTTAATTTGACGCGAGCTGATAACGGGTGCGGGCGCACGTTCACTCCTATCGAACCTGCTGGAATACGCACACACACTGAGACACACTCTCACAAACATATATGTGACAAATTATTATTCAGATATGTACGCATTTTCACAGTTTTTAATACGTAATTCCACATCATTCAGTCACTACTCCGAAATGCAAACCTGGCTGTCGGATATTTTCTTACGCTGCGGGAATATAGAAGCATTATTATTTTTTCATTGCAGTAAATTAAATTGTGATTAAAAATTTAACATATATTAAATATTGTAAATTTAATTTGACAAGAATATGTTCATAACAGAGCTATAATCCATGGTAATATAAGATGCCACAGAAAATGAAAATAAACTAAAATATTTCAGTAAAATTATATATTAAAAAATACCAATATTCATTTAATTCAATATTAAAGTGTAATAGAAATTCACATAAACAAAATATTTTTATCTAAATCATTTTTAATTAATTAAGTTTATTAATTGAAAATAAATTATAGTAATTCAAAAAAACGTTAATAATAATCAAAACATACAAAGGTAAGTGCAAATAATTTTTACATAATGATTACTTTTGTAGTATTTTTATGTGGTTAAATAAGCAGGTTAATACAACATGGAATTACTTCCATAAAACTGCAGAGGACTAGACTCGAATTTTGAGCATAACTAAGAAAGAAATCCATAAGTTCTGGAAACTCACACTAATCATTATATTATACAGGTGTTTCCAAGATATGTAATGTAAGAAAAAGCAAAAAGGACAGTCAAAATATATGTGGTATTGCAGTAGTGGGTTCCAAACTACTCAACAATTAATGTGCGTAAGAAGTGAGTGAAAAATAAGTCTCAAATACAAAAGTTAACTCTAGGAACTAATAAAATAAACATGTCAAAGAGAAGGGGCAGATCTGCACAAAAGTTTCTTTTGTAAATGCAAACTTTTACACATTGTAGAGTTCGGGAGAAAAGATAACAGTGTTTCATTTAAGATAGGAGCTAGAATATATATATATGATAGAAAATCTTATTTTTTCTTTACCTGCACTTGAAGCGTTGTGTACACTAAAAAGTGAAAATAATTACGTATATAAATACGTTTTGAGGGCTTAAATCAACGTATTTTTTTTAAATAAACAAATTTGTTTACTTATATCAACTATATTTCGATGCTACAGATCTTTATCAATGAAGAGTCTGTCTTTTTTTCTTGACCGCATGGTGGAATTCTGCGTGCGAGTGTTATTGCTCGTCCATGAGTCTTGATAACGGCTCGATATAAAAAAATCAAAAGGCATAAAAATAGTCATCAAAAATTGAAATAATGAAGAAAAATATTTTTTATTATTATCGATGCCTCACACACACACACACACACACACACACACACACACACACACACACACACACACACACACACACACATATATATTGTTTTTGAAATAAAAACTAGTCTGTGTGTCTCTCTTTTTCTCTCTCACGCTCTTTCTTATTCCCCCTCTCTCTCTCTCTCTATATATATATATATATATATATATATTTTTTTTTTTTTTACACAGTGATCACCACTTATCAAGGCCCTGAAGCCACTCAGGGATAAGGGTTATTGCAAGTACATTACGTTAGTGTGGAGATTTGATGAAATGTTTGCTTAAGGGGGCGGTTCATTAGGAATTTGTTAACGTTGGACTTGAATGCATCCAAGTCGTAATCCGGTGAGAAGCAGGCAGACGAACTAATGCACACTTCTGTTCAGGATCCTATTTGTTATTTGCCAAAACTGGTGGGAACCAAGCCGCTGATCAGCTACCTTGGATTTAACAGACTGGGCATATAGCTCTCTTGCATTTTTTATTACTCTTTTACAGTGGTTGCTGGCAGTCCTGAAAGCAGCTTTAGTCTCAGTGCATCTATTACGTTGATAACTATGAAAAAAGTGATATCTGTGCGCGATAGCAGAAGCACATTCTGGGGAGAACCATGGCTGGCTGTTAGGTTTTTGTTGGAATTTTTTAGATGGTATGACTTGGCCTATGCGTACAATTACCCATTCGGTCCGGTCTGATACTATAGAGGACACTTCCTTTTTAAACATGGAGTGCAGAGATAAATCAGATATGAATGTACAGAAGCTATCCCAGTCAGCCATAGAGTATCGATATACAGTACGGTGGAGGGGTACGTCTGGAGACTTATTACATTTAATTTTTATCTTAACTGATACGACGGAGTGGTCGGAGGATCCTAGAGGAGAATGAACGGAACATGAACATAGCTCAGGGGAAGTTGAGAGAAAAAGGTCTAGGAGGCTTGCATATTGACCGGGTGTATCGGGCACACGGGTGGGCTCGCGAACAATCTGAGTGAGGTCATAAGCAATGGCAAAATCATGACAAAACCTCCCCTCATCGTCTGTCTTATTTGAATGGGTCAGCTATTCCACGTTATGGACGTTGAAGTCACCACAGATGTGGATGTTAGCCGAGGGATGTGCAGACAGTATGTGGTCTATTTTCTCAGATATGCTCTTAAAGATAGTAACTCCGCTGTTGTGGGGCCGATAGAGGGCAAATATAAATGTAGTGGTGTTAGCAAGTGCAACCCTGAAGCACATATAGGGTAAGTTAGGATCTTCTCTCCTTAATGTAGGCACATATTCCATGCCCATGGCGATCTTGGGTGTCAGATTTAGCTGTTAAATTAGAGTATCCGTTAATTATGAACTCATCATCGGCCCTATTCCAGTTTCACTTAGAAATAATATGTTCGGTTTCGTCTCCTGTAATTGGGTTTCAACCTCTGGAAGGTTGGAACGTAGACCCCTGATGTTGGAGAAGGAGACCTGGTAGTAGGGGTCTACGTTGGAAGATGGGGTTCTAGGTTTAATCGAGTTTTTTTTTTTCTGGAGATATTTCATGTTGAGGTTTTGGGATTTGTGGAATAGGTCGGCATACTTGGTTAGAGCAGTACAGATATATATATATATATATATATATATATATATATATATATATATATATATATATATATATACGTGTGCTTCTTAAATATTAAAGAAATATTTCTGTGTATGCAAATAAAATATTTTAATTAGTTGCATGGAACAAAAAACGTGGTTAATTAAACGAACATACAGACATTGCATGAGTAAATAGACATCTTTATCAATATTACTCCAAACGATCCTGTCAGAGGTCCTGATCAACATTGACAATATAATATTGATTATATTCAATCTCTTTAAAATGGAACGAGCACACGGTTTACAGTGAGAAGTGGAATCCCGAGGTGTGCCGGTAAGTGATTTATTAAGTGTACTTTCAACTTTCACGATAATACATTTCATCTAAAATTCTGGCAATCTTCCTTTACTCAATGCATGTCGTAAAGCATGACATACGGTAGCGTTGGATACATAATCTTTTTGTTATGTTCATGTTCACCATGATTTTGACCACACGTTTTTCACACACACTAGTCCACCGTTACTTTAACCCATTCTTTGCATAATTCCTTTAATTTATATTTTGTTGATTCCGCTCATGAACTTAAAGTTTCAAAGTATTTCACAAATTCTAAATTGGATTCAAGTCAGGAGATTGCGAATTAAGAGTACTAATACAATACCATTTCAAACCATTTCTTCGTAAGTTGTGCGGTATGTTTGACATCATTGTCGTATTGAAGCATGCAATTCCGACCATTTCCTAGAGTCTTCCTGTACATGCTATCATAATTTAACCGTGTATAACTTGCACCTCACCAGTGCCCTTGAATGAAAAGCATTCCTATATAATAATGGAATAACCACAAATTTACTCTGGTGATGGTATTGTGCTTGTTAAAAGCATAGCCCGCCATACTTTCGCCGAGAACTTTTCGCTGTACTCCTTCTGAATAGCTCAACTTTCTTTTCATCAGACTACATTACCTATTCCAAGAGTTCATAACTTTCTTTTCCTCAGACTAGATTACCTATTCCAAAACTGCATAACTTTCTTTTCATCAGACTAGATTACCTCTTCCAAAACTGCATAACTTTCTTTTCATCAGACTAGATTACCTCTTCCAAAACTGCATAACTTTCTTTTCATCAGACTAGATTACCTCTTCCAAAACTGCATAACTTTCTTTTCATTAGACTAGATTACCTCTTCCAAAACTGCATAACTTTCTTTTCGTCAGACTAGATTACCTCTTCCAAAACTGCATAACTTTCTTTTCATCAGACTAGATTACCTATTTCAAGACTGCATAACTTTCTTTTCATCAGACTACATTACCTATTCCAAAACTGCATCATTTCTTTTTCATCAGAATAGATTACCTATTCCAAAACTGCATAACTTTCTTTTCCTCAGACTAAATTACCTCTTCCACAACTGCATAACTTTCTTTTCATCAGACTAGATTACCTCTTCCAAGACTGCATAACTTTCTTTTCATCAGACTACATTACCTCTTCCAAAACTGCATAACTTTCTTTTCCTCAGACTAGATTACCTCTTCCAAAACTGCATAACTTTCTTTTCCTCAGACTACATTACCTCTTCCAAAACTGCATAACTTTCTTTTCATCAGACTAGATTACCTCTTCCAAAACTGCATAACTTTCTTTTCATCAGACTACATTACCTCTTCCAAAACTGCATAACTTTCTTTTCCTCAGACTAGATTACCTCTTCCAAGACTGCATAACTTTCTTTTCATCAGACTAGATTACCTATTTCAAGACTGCATAACTTTCTTTTCATCAGACTAGATTACCTCTTCCAAAACTGCATAACTTTCTTTTCCTCAGATTTGACTTAATCTTCCAAAACTGCATAACTTTCTTTTCATCAGACTACATTACCTCTTCCAAAACTGCATAACTTTCTTTTCATTAGACTCGACTACCTCTTCCAAAACTGCATAACTTTTTTTTCATCAGACTAGATTACCTCTTCCAAAACTGCATAACTTTCTTTTCATGATACAAGATTACCTCTTCCACAACTGCATAACTTTCTTTTCATCGGACTAGATTAATTCTTCCAAAACTGCATAACACACTTGTCATCAGACTAGATTAATTCTTCCAAAACTGCATAACACACTTTTCATCAGACTAGAATAATTCTTCCAAAATTGCATAACTTTCTTTTCCTCAGACTAGATTACCTCTTCCACAACTGCATAACTTTCTTTTCATCAGACTAGATTAATTCTTCCAAAACTGCATAACTTTCTTTTCCTTAGACTAGGTTACCTCTTCCACAACTGCATAACATTCTTTTCCTCAGACTAGATTTCCTGTTCCAAAACTTTTTATTTTTTATTTTTTTTTTTATTCAATTTTCACCCCAAACAAGGCACAGTGCCACTTTGAAGCAGGGGGCTACTATTAGGGAATTAATTAGCGGGGTCATTATGAAGGGAGAAGAGTAGAAAGATGTTTGTTAACATTACACTTGAACTTCTGCATATCATTGCAGTTGGGAAAGCAGAATCCCGGAAGGGAGTTCCAAAGACCCGCAGTTCTGGGGAAGAAACTATTGGAGTAAAAGGCTTTCTTGCACCTAGGGATCTCCACTGTAAAGGGATGAGACTTAGTAGCTTGTCGGGTTTGTCGGGGGTAGTTACGTCGGGGAGGTACAAGTGTTTGCAGTTCGTCAGAGCATTCACCATTAAAGTATTTGTAGAACAGGCAGAGGGATGCAACATCTCGTCGATGGGACAGAGGTTGAAGCCCAGATGACAGTTCAGGACCTATCAGGTTTGCGACTCTTTTTTGAACCCTGTCCAGGAGCGAGAGACAAGCAGCAGATGCACCAGCCCAGATGTGACAACAGTACTCCATACATGGGCGAATGGTTGCCTTATAGAGGTATAGGATACTGGCAGGCGTAAGTAGTTTTCTAGCACGGTAGAGGGAGCCAACCTTCCTTGCAGCAGCCTTGGCAATGCTCTCAATGTATCTATTCCAGTTCATAATCCCTGTAAACGTTAGGCCGAGGAGTTTAAAATAAGTACTTTCAGGCAATGTGTTCTTGGCCATTGCTATTGGTGGCAGAGAAGGTTTCTTGTAGTTATTGAAGGAAACCAGTTTCGTCTTGGCAGCATTGAATGTGACCAACCATTTTTGTCCCCATTCCACTACGGATTGGAGGTCATCCTCTAGTGTTTCTGCCATTTCCTTGGATATGTGTTCATTTGTTTTCCCCTCATATCTGTTATAGAGAGTGGTGTCATCGGCAAATATACCCATCTCCGAAACAATTTTATCAGGGAGGTCATTTATAAATATCAGGAATAATAGAGGTCCAAGGATAGACCCCTGAGGTACTCCCGCATTTATGTCATATTGTTTGGATGTACGTCCGTCGAGGACAACTTTGATTTTTCTATTACTTAAGAAGGATTTAATTACGTTATGAATTCTTCCAGTGATTCCATATGATCTAATTTTCCTTAGAAGACCATCGTGCCATACCCTGTCAAAAGCCTTAGATATATCAAGGGCCACCGCTCTACCCTCCCCTGTTTTATCCAATGAACGGTATATACGTTCAGAAACTACAGTTAAGATATCTGCTGTTGAACAGGCTTGCCTGAATCCATATTGTTTGTCAGTCAAGAGTTTAGCAGCTGTTAGGTGCTGGACTAGGGCTTTATTAACTAAGGACTCAAATATTTTGGCGAAAAGCGGGAGGAGGCTAATGGGGCGATAATTTAGTGGGTCAGTTCTTTCACCAGAATTCTTGAAGACTGGTACCACAGAGGCGGTTTTCCAGCAGTCGGGAAAACAAGATTCGTTAAGGCATTTATTGTAAAGTTTGGACAGAACTGGAGCAACCTCGGCAGAGCATTTTTTTAATAGCACAGCCGGGATGAGATCTGGTCCACATGCTTTAGAGGTGTCTAGGTTTTTTATAATAGCATGTACCTGAGAAGGGGTGATTTTCAAGTCGTCAAGTGTGGCGTCTGTTCGCAGAGGAAAATCAGGGAGTGAGTGGTGTACCGAGTTCAGTGTGGAGTTTGAGGCAAACCGACTGGCAAGCAGATTAGCCTTGTCAGTTGCCGTGCAAGCAACCTCATGATTGTTTGTTAGTGGGGGAATAATTGACTGTCCATTATTAACTACGCTGTTGTAGATTTTCCAAAAATCCCGGGTTCCTAATTTCTGTGCTTCGATGCGCTTTCTGGTGGTTTCAGAGTAATCTGACTTAGCTGTGTCTATCACTCTCTTACAATTATTTCTACCTTCTATAAACTTCTGTTTATTTGAGCTGGACTTATGTCGGTTGAATCTGCGGAACGCATGCTGCCTTTGACAAATGGCAGCTGCACAAGCAGAAGTAAACCATTGGGGAGAGTGGGGCTTGCTATAGTATTTCCGTGCGGGAACATGTGCTTCAATAGCAGTTTTGAACCATTCAGTTGTCTCATTTGCACACTGTTCCGCTGGAAGAGTAAAGATATTTTGCCATGGGGCATCTCTGATGAGCTCCCTGATGGCTTCCCAATCAGCCTTTTTGTAATACCTCGTTGTTTTGAGTAGTGGGTCTTCAGTTTTAGGGCGAGAATTTAGGCTGATTTCTACCATTATCACAGCGTGATCAGCATTCCCGAGTGGGCTATGGGCATTTGTTGTACAGTCATTGGGAACTGTTGTCAGAAAGAGATCTAGAAGTGAGGCATGTTGATCGTGCTGGTCTGGGAAACGTGTGGGAAATGTAACCATCTGAGATAGGGAATGAGATATAGAGAAGCTATATGTGGCGCTACCAGCTACGTCTGTGTGATTTGAGAATCCTAGCCAGTTACTGTGGTGGACATTGAAGTCACCAAATACATGTATTTGTGCGCTAGTATCGAGGGAGAGTGCTATATCTATGCTGTCTGAGACTTTGTTTATTAGGGTACAGTCTTGGTTTGAGGGAGAGCGGTAGAGAAAATATAAGTAGCTAATATTGTGTTACATATTTAGTCTGAAGCACATAAAGGCCTGGCCCTCTGATTCTAGTTTTATTTCTCTAGTTAGGGGGAGGGTGTTTCGAATATAGACTCCAAGTCCATGCATATGTCTGTCCGAGTCCTTACGGTAGAGTGGGAGATAACCAGGCATGTTAAAGTGGTTAGAGGGTATGGAGGAGTGAAGGTTAGTTTCACTTAATGCTAAGATATCCGGGGTGTTTACAAGGAGAAATGACTCAACATCATCTAAGTTAGTTCTAAGCCCGCGGATATTAGTAAATGCAAGCCTCAAGGGAGGAGGCAGGTTGGTTTTCTTTGAGTTTGGTCCTGGTTTAAACGTAACTTTTGCTTGAGCTGTCATTTCATTTTATTTTATTTAAAAGTTTCAGTTAGGGTGGATGAGTGAGGGGGTGCTGGACAAGTAGTTGTGCAGAATACCAGACATGCAATACAAGTAGACCATCAGCTGTCCTCACCCACAGGATTGTGGCCTCAGGAAAGCCCACCGGGGATGAGTGCAGGGTCCCTTTCCATGCGCGACATGGCACTACAAACATCCCGATATTTTACAACTGTTGATGGAGCAGCCGCTCTAAGCGCTACCAAAGAGTTAGGGCTCCTATACTATCAGTCGGAAACAGCAGCCAGGAACTGTCAATCCGGTACCCTCAATCCATTAGGCAAAGCCAGCCCAGTCCAACTGCACTGACATATATGGCACTGAAGCACCCCACTGTGTCCAGTTTAGGGGGATGGGATGTGGCAGGAGTGGGGAAAAGCGGCGTTCATTACCCTAGTCAGGAAACAAGGTCAACCACTGGGTGATTCAAGCGAGTCCCTGTGATAGTACCTCTACGCCTGGCCAATAGGCAAAGAAGGAGTATGAAAGCCGAGCGATAGACAGAGTCTATCTCCTCCTTAAGCAGTTTAGGTTTGCCAACCGGTGATTTGTTTGAGTCACCAGCTCTAGGAAGGTTGTCGTCCAGGACTGAAGAGACCTCCCTCCCCTAGGTTTAGTTTCAGAGTTTTCCTTCTCCTAGACGGATGGCCTGGGAAGACCTACGGGTCCATCAGCTCCGAGGGGGTTCGCCCCGCGCCTGGGTCCTAATCCAGGTATTTCTGCGACCCCGCATGGGTAGTTAATATTTATTGGTTATTTAGGTTAATATCTCCTGGAAAAATCGGGCATTTAGGTTAGCTTCTACAGAAGATTTTCACTCCTCAAGTGTGGTTTAAAAAGGGCATTATTATGCTGTCCATTTTCATTTATACTGAGAGAGGGTATACGTAAAAATTCATGCAGTGGAAGCAGTTAAATTTGCTACAGTATTGGATCGAGAGAGTCGAGTTGATGTATGGTTAGATATAGTTTTGTAAGTTTAGCAATGTATGGTTAGATATGGTTTAGTAGGTTTAGGAATGTATGGTTAGATATGGTTTAGTAGGTTTAGGATTAGGATAAAGTGTTAGAGTATGATCTACTTTCTATTAGAAATTCTGATTTGGTGCCCAAACCGGACATTTAGTAAGACTGAAAGATTAGATATGCTCAGTATAGAGACAAGAGAACATTTGATATGGAGTACAGTTATACCTGATAGATATAGGTTATTGCATATTCTGTAAGTATAGTTAAAGTATAGATGGATGGATAAGTAGTATTGTATACGAATGCATGGAATTTTAGACAATTTGAGTAAGTTGCCTTTAGACTACAACTAAGGAGAATGACTTCGCCTTTCACTTAATATCCGGAAGTTTTTATTCCAATGAGTACCGGTTTAGTTTGTGTAATAATTATTGCAATACTATCTCTTAATAAAGAGATATTAACGGTTACTGTTCATTATAGATTACTTTAAGTCAATGTATTGGACTAAGGCTAGTAAGTATTTACTTAGAAGCTTGGTTATGGGTTGGGAGTTATAATCGGGAGCATGCCTAGGAAATTTTAGGTGTTAATGGGTATCGATTTACGAGTTTGTTAAGGTCAAGGGCGGAGAGCAAGGACCCATCTAAGTTACGTGAGACGGATTTGTTTAGTGTCAACTTAGGAAGTAGAGCAGATTTGATTTGTTAGTGATCAGGAGAAAGAGAATTTAAGTAAAAAATAATAAGGTTTGTCATGCAAAACAGACAAGGCAGTCATCTTGGAGGTAAAGTATCTATAGGAGGTACTTGCTTAGTATACAAGCAGCAGTATTTTGTAGTTTGGAGAGGAATTTTAGGTACAATAGTTTCATGACTTATTGCACAAGTCCGTAGTCAAGGTGAGGGACGATGTACTTCTAATATTGAAACTGGGTTTATCTAATTTTAAAAGTAGTTGACTAGAGTGTTATTAGGTGTTCTACTTAGCTTAGGGATAGAATAAAGATTTAAGGTAATATTCAGGGTGATATAAGCAGTTTCATGAGGATTGGATATATGATCACTGGATGTTGAACTGCTCAGGAGGATTCTTGTATCAATTAAGAAGGATGTCTTGGTGATATAAGATTTGAGAAATTAAGAGTCTAGGGATACAGAGAGCTTTGAGCCGATGAGGATTCAGTATAGGCGATTGTATATAGGTAACAAAGGTGGTTTAGTTTAGTACGCACATATTGTACATATTAAGTATACTGCTTCAGTTCAATCCTCTAACGCAAAGGAAAATCCGTTTGCATTCCGGTTTGCAATTTTGTCAAGAGGGGAAATTTAAAAACAGCTTATCTAATTGTTGATGATATCAGTTTATAGACAATAGTACAGACTGATAAATTGTTGTGTAAGGCATAAGAGCCCCTCATCTTCAGATGAGATGATGGATCACGAGCATAAGTTCGGAGCAGGGATCCGGAAAGGAAATGGCAGTGTACAAGCAAGGGGGGGGGTCACTGATGTTTATTAACTTTTTTTTTTTTCTTAAAAAAAAAAAAAAAAAAAAAAATTTTTTTTTTTTTTTTTTTTTTTCGATGGCTGATTATATTAAGTATCGTACTTAAATAAAGTTTTCATGTCCTCTAAATAACTTAGCATAATTTCTTTTTTTACCGAGTTTGTCTTTACTATAGCATTGACTTATTAATTAAGTGACATGGCATTGTAAGCGGCAATAACTTTCTTTTCATCAGACTAGATTAATTCTTCCAAAACTGCATAACTTTCTTTTCATCAGACTAGATTTCCTGTTCCAAAACTGCATAACTTTCTTTTCATCAGACTAGATTTCCTCTTCCAAAACTGCATAACTTTCTTTTCATCAGACTAGATTTCCTGTTCCAAAACTGCATAGCTTTCTTTTCATCAGACTAGATTACCTCTTCCAAAACTGCATAACTTTCTGTTCATCAGACTAGATTACCTCTTCCAAAACTGCATAACTTTCTTTTCATCAGACTAGATTTCCTGTTCCAAAACTGCATAACTTTCTTTTCATCAGACTAGATTTCCTGTTCCAAACCTGCATAACTTTCTTTTCATCAGACTAGATTAATTCTTCCAAAACTGCATAACTTTCTTTTCATCAGACTAGATTAATTCTTTCAAAACTGTATAACTTTCTTTTCATCAGACTCGACTACCTCTTCCATAACTGCATAACTTTCTTTTCATCAGACTAGATTTCCTGTTCCAAAACTGCATAACTTTCTTTTCCTCAGACTAGATTACCTCTTCCAAAACTGCATAACTTTCTTTTAATCAGACTAGATTTCCTGTTCCAAACCTGCATAACTTTCTTTTCATCAGACTAGATTAATTCTTCCAAAACTGCATAACTTTCTTTTCATCAGACTAGATTAATTCTTTCAAAACTGCATAACTTTCTTTTCCTCAGACTCGACTACCTCTTCCATAACTGCATAACTTTCATTTCATCAGACTAGATTTCCTCTTCCAAAACTGCATAACATTCATTTCCTCAGACTAGATTAATTATTCCAAAACTGCATAACTTTCTTTTCATCAGACTAGATTACCTCTTCCACAACTGCATAACTTTAATTTCATCAGACTAGTGTTCCTGTTCAAAAACTGCATAAATTTCTTTTCATCAGACTAGAATAATTCTTCCAAAACTGCATAACTTTCTTTTCATCAGACTAGATTTCCTGTTCAAAAACTGTATAACTTTCTTTTCATCCGACTTGATTAATTCTTCCAAAACTGCATAACTTTCTTTTCATCAGACTAGATTTCCTGTTCAAAAACTGCATAACTTTCTTTTCATCAGACTAGATTTCCTGTTCAAAAACTGCATAACTTTTTTTTCATCCGACTAGATTAATTCTTCCAAAACTGCATAACTTTCTTTTCATCAGACTAGATTTCCTGTTCAAAAACTGCATAACTTTCTTTTCATCAGACTAGATTTCCTGTTCAAAAACTGCATAACTTTCTTTTCATCAGACTAGATTTCCTGTTCCAAAACGGCATAACTTTTTTTTCATCCGACTAGATTAATTCTTCCAAAACTGCATAACATTCTTTTCCTCAGACAAGATTAATTCTTCCAAAACTACATAACATTCTTTTCCTCAGACAAGATTAATTATTCCACAACTGCATAACTTTCTTTTCATCAGACTAGATTTCCTGTTCAAAAACTGCATAACACACTTTTCATCAGACTAGATTTCCTGTTCCAAAACTGCATAACTTTCTTTTCATAGATCTCGACAAACCTTAATCAGTCTTCACATGTTTTGATTTCAGTAAATCCATTTTTCTTGCTGATCTTTCATGAACGATATAAATAATAATAATAAGATCCTGACTTAGATTTATTCCTGTCCTTACGATCAGCTTTAATCTCATAACAAACGACGAAGTGTATATTTTTTCTACTCCTTTTTATCCACCTTGAAGTCATTTCATTTGATTTTTTCGATCTTCAGTTTCTTTGAAGGTTTTGTGTACCGTCACTCCTTTTACTTTCCGATGAGATTTCCTTCCGTACTTAGTGTTAAATTCATTTATTTACAATGTTTTTGTGCAATCTTCTCCTCCTTTAGTCACAAATATATATATATATATATATATATATATATATATATATATATATATATATATATATATATATATATATATAATAAGCTCGATAGTTAAATGTCCTAGAGCTAATTCAATATTAAGTAATGTGATTGATAATTTAAAATTTAAAAATCAAATTATAATTAAATTAAAAATCCGTTTCATAAGAAATGATCGTACAGATAATTGATTTTTTTGTTGTTCCTTCTCATGAAACGGATTTTTAATTTAATTATAATTTGATTTTTAAATTATCAATCACATTACTTAATATATATATATATATATATATATATATATATATATATATATATATCATTCAACCACGATAGTGGTTGAATATATGCTTAAGTCCGAAATTGAATGAATCGAGACACATTCAAACCCCCACCACTAATTCCGTTCGCAACCAAATTTCAAACAGGTTATATAGTTGGATAGAACACCTCATTAGCTACATTTTGAAAAGAAATTTCGAACATTGGTTCAGTAGAAAAAAAATTACAACAAAATATGTGGGTTCACAAACAGGAGAGTAAGTACATAAGTGACTAACGCTTTTTTTAAATTTTGCATAACTTTTTTTTGTATATAAATATTTTTACTGCGATTTTACCAATATGACATGTTAGCGTAAAGGTTAGAGTACCGGGGGCTGGCGGAAAGATTTTGGGTTCAATCCCGTGTATCGTTTTTTTTTATAATTAAAAAACCGAACTTTTTTTTAATAACTAATTTTTTTTAACTCTCCTTATGATTTTATAGCAAAAAATGGTGAATTTATCGATTAAAAATATTAGTGAATTCTATGATATACATATTCTTTGAATGAACTCAAATTTTTCGTTATCACATTTGATGAAAAATGTAGTCCCATTTTGGCAATGCGTCTGACCAATGATGCTTTTGAACCCGCGACCAGCACTGCGATGTCATCAGCAGCAGCCTGGGCATAAATATTCCTATTTTTAAACTCCTTTAAAAGAGGATTCAGCATACAGTTCTATAGTAAAGGTGATAAAATCCAACTTTGGGGGTTTCATTTAACTACTTCCCTTTTAACAGTTGCCCTCAGTAGTTCTACTTGAACTGTTCTGTGCCTCACCATATACTCAATCCATCGGATGAGTACTGGTGGCACATTGAGTTCTCGTAGCGACTCGAACATACTACTGAAGGGTATGTTGTCAAAAGCTCCAACGATATCTAAAAAGACACCGAGTGTCATCTTCTTTTTTGTTAGTTTACGCTCTATACAGATCATGAATTCATGAACCGCAGGCTCGGTAGAGACCCTGGCTCGGAACTACTGTGATTGAATGATAAATATTGCATAAATGTGTGTTTGAGAGCTAATTTTTTTTGACAATCATTAATAAATATTATAAATTTATATATTAATACAATAGCAATGCCTGGAAAAATCATGGATTATATGGAAAAATGCGCGCATGAAAAGTAATATTCTTAAGATTTTATTAAACCTGGAAAAGTAAAGGACAAGAAATTCAACCTGGAAAAGTAAAGAACAGGATATTCTAGTAAAGTAAAAAATAAGAATTTTTTTAGACTTAAAATATTGCAGCTAAAAATAAAATTTGAATATTGATAAATATTTTATTTATTATTTGCATATATTGTTGTTTATTGTTGAGTTAGAAAGAATTAAACGATCCTAATTATGATATAATAAAATTATTAATTTTTATGTAAATTATAAAATTATTAATTACATATACTAACTAACTAACTAATGAATTAATTTTATTCAAACAATTTTCACTACATAAACATATGTAAATAATAGGGGGAAATAAGTTCAATCCAGCGACTGACACCCTTTCTAACTCAATAATAAACAACAACATATGCAAATAATAAATAAAATATTTATCAATATTCAAATTTTATTTTTAGCTGCAATATTTTAAGTCTAAAAAATTCTTATTTTTTACTTTACTAGAATATCCTGTTCTTTACTTTTCCAGGTTTAATAAAATCTTAAGAATATTACTTTTCATGCGCGCATTTTTCCATATAATATATATATATATATATATATATATATATATATATATATATATATATATATATATATATGCATGTATATATTTATATATATAAATATATATGATTAGTTTTTTTGGAAAAAGAAATGCAGCAGAATTCTCAATTAAAAGGCAAATCCGACAAATAAGAGCGTATTTATATTTTGTATTTTGTGTACATTTTTTGTTTGTTTCTTTTTTTTTTTGTATAAAATATGTAATTTTTAATTAGTTTTTGGCGAAGGGGAGGGCGTATTTTTCTGTTTATTTTTTTTAACATTTGTTGATAAAAAATGATTTGCTTGAATAAACTTTTCTATACTTTCTCCTAACATTTTATGGTTTTCAAAGAATCATTCATCTTTTCGTAAAATAAAAACTTCTTTTTAAAAAAAGAAAAGTTTACTTCCAATGTTCTTTAAAAAAACCAACAAAATATAAGTTTCCTTGAAAAATAATAAAAAACGGTATTTTTTACGACCTGCCCCTATCCTCTCCATGTTTAAAACAGCTCTGTGGAGTATTTTATATTGCTTGTACATTTTAATTAGCAAGTAACGTCAACCATATAAAAGGTAGTTTAATAACTGTAAACCTACTTTTGGGCCACCCTGTATATCAAGATCCGAAACACAAGAACAAAAAAAAACCTACATAACATGCTTTAAATTGTAAGTTTTGTTCTGAATGCTGGGCTTGAGAAGCAGAAAAGTTCATGGGGATAACGATGCGCGTTAGACTTTCGGTAAAACCGCTTGCGCTGGTAAAGAACAAAAATGAAATCATCATACAACAATAAGATTCAAAATGGAAATCCAGTGAATAAAAAGTTTAATGGAATTACAGAAATAATGGTTGTAAGATAAGCTCCAATAAGATCTGAGAACGGTCGGAGTTTATTCTTAATTGACGGGATGAACACAAGAAAATGACTATCATTAGTTTAAACTTTAAACGTCTGCTGGTCATTTGTTTTATCTGTCACACACACTCATTCTCTATCGGTTATTATATACAACCTAATTTATGGTAGTGAGAGCAAACCTATATATATATATATATATATATATATATATATATATATATATATATATATATATATATAAGGTAGTCACCACTTATCAAGACCCGGAAGCCATTCGGGGATAAGGGTTATTGTGTGTACAGTACGTTAGTGTTGGAGATTTGATAAAGTGTCTTACTAAAGGAGGCGGTTCATCAGGTATTTGTTCACATTGAACTTGAAGACATCCAGGTTGTAGTCAGGTGGGAAACAGGCAACCGGAACAGAGTTCCACAGGCGTGCAATTCTAAGAAAGAAGCCTTGTTCATGGAATCTACATTTTGATTTTGGCACAGCAAAGGACTGGGGAAAATTATTGACAGTGGTTTCAGCTAGGCAGGTGTTTAGCATGAAAGATTGGCGAGGGGGGACCAGAGATTGGAGTTCAGACGTGCACCATCCATGGTAATAACGATAAAACAAAGACAGGCTCGCAACGTCTCTCCTGTGGGAGAGAGGTTGCAGGGAAGAGAAAAGAGCATCACCCACTAGGCCACAGAGTCTATTTTGTACTCTGTCAAGGAAGGATAGGCTGTTTTTAGCAGCTCCTGTCCAGATGTGGCAGCAGTACTCCATCCTTGGACGTACTTAGCTTTTATACAGATAGAGAATGGCATCAGGGGTTAGATATCTTCTGGAGCAATAGAAGGATCCTACCATTTTCCAGCGATCTTGGCAACTGACTTGATGTATGTATTCCATTTCATGTCAGGGGTAAAGGTCAAGCCCAGAAGCTTATCAAAACATCGAGCTTCCCCTAAACGAGAGCCACCCATATCAATTGATGCCAGATGGGGATCAGAGCGTTGATGATGTAAAGAAAGGAGCTTGGTTTTAGATGCATTAAAAGTAACCAGCCACCTCCTCCCCCACTGTACGACACGCTTAAGATCAGAGGAGAGAGAATCTGAGAGAATTTTGTCATTTATGGCCTTTGATGTGGTTGCATAGATGGTCGTGTCATCAGCATAGATGTCAACGAATGTTTAAGTATATGCTTTGGAAGATCATTGATGTAGATCAGGAAGATAGTTGGGCCTAGGATGGACCCCTGAGAGACTCCAGCATTAATACCGTGGGCCTCTGATTTCTGCTCATCAACCACTACTCTTATGAACCTATCAGAGAGAAATGATTTTATGATTGAGAAAACATTTCCAGTTATCTCGTAGCTGGAAATCTTGTGAAGTAGGCCCTTATGCCATTCCTAAACGAAGGCCTTTGATATGTCAAGAGCAATTGTCTTAGAGAGGAAGCCTTTATCAAGAGATTCACTAATCCTATGTGATATAACAGTTAACGCATCTGCTGTAGATCTGGCAAAATGGAAACCATATTGCATGTCACTAAGAAGGTTATTTCTGCTGAGATGGTTAACTACTTCTCTATTTAATATGGATTCAAGCAACTTACTCATGACACACAGGAGACTTATTGGTCTGTACTGAGAGGGAGAGGACTTATCACTTGAATTCTTAAATACAGGGCATACTGATGAGGTTTTCCAGGGTGTTGGGAAGTACTTTTCTTTAAGGCAAGGCTTAAAGAGTTTTTTAAGTATGGGGGCAAGTTCTAGTTGAAGCTTTTTCAGCACAATGATTGGAATTCCGTCAGGGCCAGTTGCTTTACTGGAATCAAGGTTCTTGATTAGATTGGCAGAGCGTGTTGTCCGTTATAGGAGGAAATATGGGGAGTTGATGGCCTTCGTCGCATAGGGTAGAATTAGCTGCAAAATTCTTGGCAAATAGTTTGGCCTTGTCTGATGCTGACGAGATGACCTCAAGTCCATTGATAATGGTTGGGATAGAACGCACGCTTCTGTTCAGGATCCTGTTTGCTATTTGCCAAAACTGGTGGGAACCAAGTCGCTCCTCAGCTACTTTGGATTTAACGGACTGAGCATATAGCTCTCTTGCATTTTTTATTACTCTTTTACAGTGGTTGCTGGCAGTTCTGAAGGCAGCTTCAGTCTCAGTGCATCTATTACCTTGGTAGCTATGGAAAAAGTGATTTCTGTTCGCGATGGCAGCAGCACATTCTGGGGAGAACCATGGCTGGCTGGTAGGTTTTTGTTGGAATTTTTTGGATGGTATGAATTGGTCTTTGCCTACAATTAGCCATTCGGTTAGGTCTGATACTATGGAGGACACATCTTTTTTAAACATGGAATGCAGTGGTAGATCGGATATAAGTGAGTGGTAGTCTATCGATATACAGTACGGTGGAGAGGTACATCTCCAGACTTATTGCATTTCGTTTTTATCTTAACTGATACAACCACGTGGTCGGAAGATCATGGAGGAGACAGAACGAAACTTGAACATAGCGCGGGGGAAGTTGTGAGAAAATGGTTTAAAAGACTAGCATACTGACTGGAAGTATCGGGCACTCGGGTGGGTTCGTGAACAATGTGGGTGAGGTCATAGGCAATGGCAAAATCATGACAAAACCGCCCCTCATCATCGTTCTTGTTTGAGTGGGTCAGCCATTCCGCATTGTGGACATTGTGGACAAATGTGGATGTTAGCTGAAGGGTGAGCAGATAGGATGTGGTCAAATTTTTCAGATATGCTCTTAAGGATAGTAACTCTGCTGTTGTGGGGCCTATAGAGGGCAAATATAAATGCAGTAGTGTAAGCAAGTGCAACCCGGAAGCACATATAAGGTAAATTAGGGTCTTCTCTGGAGATATCCCTACCACACGGAAAGCCATCTTTAATGTAGGCACATATTCCATGTCCATGGCGATCTTTAGATTTAGATGTTAAGTTAGAGTATCCTTTAATTATGAATTCGTCAAGGGAAGTGGTCGGCCTAATACCAGTTTCACTTAGGAAGAATATGTCTGGTTTCGTCTCCTGTAATTGGGTTTCAACCTCTGGAAGGTTGAAACGGAGACCCCTGATGTTGGAGAAGGAGACATGGTAGTAGGGGTCTACGTTGGAGGATGGGGTTCTAGGTTTACATGTGTTATTTTTCTGGGGGTATTTCATGTTGAGGATTGGGATTTGTGGAACAGGTCGACAGACTTGGTTAGAGCAGGACAGAGAGGGAAGGTAAGAGAGAAAATGAGAGGAAGATTTTTTTTTTTTTGTAGCCATAATAAGGTAAAGCCGTAACAATTACCCACTAGTATGGCATCGAGAGGCCCCACTCGAAACTACTGCATGGTCCAGAGTCCATTCACCAAATGGCAATGCAGCAGCCGCAGTATTTTGCACCTGCTGATAGGACGGCCTCCTTAGTGGTTAATTCAAGGTTCGGGTCCCTGACTATCAGGCGGTTAACATCAGTCCAGATGAAACGTTTACCCCCAGCACCCTTACTAGTGACATGGCCACAAGGAGAGACATAAGAACAGAAAATTTCCGACATCTCAGACTACTGTTCACGACGTACTGTCGTCCTGGAGAGCAGCTTTTTTCTCACCCTTTGTCAGAAACATCACTCATTGGAAATGAGGACTGAGGGACAAATAAGAGGAAGCGAGAGTAACGAGAACTGCCGATAACACAGCCACAATGCGTTATGTACACTCTATTTAAAAAAGAGGGGTGTAAGGACTTCAAAAAAATATATATATAAGAGCGAATAGTTAATAAAACATGTTAAAAAACACCTTGAAGAAGAGTTAAAAACATATTTAATTTGAAAAGGAAACACTAAATAAGTGGATAGTCCTTAATGCGGGATCGGATTTTGCATGCAAAAGTATTTGATGAAACTGCAAGTAAGTCAAAGATCTTACTTGAAACAAAATAAAAGCAGAGGGAATATGGTGAAGAAAAAAGTGATTTCACGTGAATGGATAGTCTGGTAAAAGGTAAAGTATCCAATGACGGTAAAATGCAAAAATGTAAATCCAAGAAAGTTAGTTAAATTTTATTATATATATATATATATATATATATATATATATATATATATATATATATATATATATATATATATATATATAAAACGCTACCTCTGAGGCAGGCATGCAACACAGTGCAAATATATTCTCAGAGGCTTGTCAAAATTTTGGTCTCATAATCAATACCAAGAAGACTGTGGTGATGCTCCGGGAAAACCATATGCAGAACCCAACATCTCAATCGGGGGACAAAGACTCAATGCGGTTGACAAGTTCACCTACTTTGGCAGTACGCTCTCCCGCAATGTAGTCATCGACGATAAAATCAACACCAGAATCGCTAAAGCAAGCGATGCCTTGGGCAGACTCCACAAAAATGTATGGGACAGAAGAGGCATCACTTCCATGACAAAGATCAAAGACTATAAAGCTGTCATACTCACCACCTTAATCTATGGATGTGAGTCGTGGACTGTCTACCAACGGCACGCTAGAAAATTAAATCTTCCACACCACCAGACTGAGGAAACTGCTTGACATAGGCTGATAGGAAAGGATACCAGACGCAGAAGGCCTCACTCGTGCAGGACTCCCAAGCATCCCCACTATACTGATGAAAGTTCATGCCAGACTACAGACTACCCAAGAAGCTTCTGTTTGCTGAGCTCCAACATTGCAAGCGCTCCCATCGTGGTCAAAGAAAACGATTTAAAGACACTCTGAAGACATCACTGAAGGCCTTCAACGTAGATCCGTCATCATGGGAGCAGACAGCTTTGGATAGAGCCAAGTAGCGGGCTGCTGTTCATGACGGCGCTTGCTAACATGAAAGCTACTGAAAAGTTGTTGCAAAGAAACGCAAAAAGGACAGGAAGGACAGGAAGGACAATATTTTGAAACCCTTGACATCTGCTATGATTCCCTATTCCCACTGCAATAGAACTTTTCAAGCAAAGATTGGGCTTATCAGCAATATCCGTACTCACCGATGATGACTCCCCTCACCCTACCCTACAAGATGATCAGATGGTCCTTGTCATTTCGACAGACGAACACACACACACACACACACACATATATATATATATATATATATATATATATATATATATTACTTAGATGCTATCAGGTGAATTTATATATATACTAGCATTTTAACCCGGTGTTGCCCGGGTGTTTGGAGGTGTCTGTTGAGCAAAAAAAACGTGTAAGTAGGAAGACAGGTTCGAACCCGTACCGCAAAGGAGAAAAAGAATGAGGAAAAAAACCCATCGTCTTTGCCGTTACGACCACCACCAAACCGGAATTGACGTAGGTTTAAATTAAGTCTAGACAATCGAAAGGAGAGGATTACTTTCGAAAATATCGGCGAAAACAGCGACCCCTCCTGTAGAGAAGTGCCTAGTTGAAGTGGAAGATATTAATGTTTTTAGCCAATCTTTCGATATTTGTCGTATGAAAGGTCGAACTTTAAAGCGATACTGATCTTGGTAAAATCCGTCGCCTCTATTGAAAGTTTAAGGCAGACATGCAAACAGACATACATACATACATTTATATATTGGTAATAAAAACTTTTCGACCCAAACTGATGAAAAAGCTTGCCCTATCTCTGAATACCCTTTATGTAAAATTTCAAATACTTAGACCAGAAATTGTCTCAGTAATTTGGAAGAGACCGCAGAGGTCAATTTGTTTTTTTACCTTGGACCCCTATTATGACCCCTTAAAATTTATTGTTTTGGGCTCAGATCAAGTTATTAAGTTAGATCCACGTCCAAGGAACCTATATCTAAAATTTCAAGTGTGTAAACCCAAAATTGTCGGAGGAGTTTGGTATAGTTCTCAAAGGTCAAATCGTTGAACTTTGACCCCTTAATCGCCAAATTTCTGGTCAAAAACCGATCACATCGATTTTCCCAAATTTCAGTAACCTGTATATCAAATTTCGAGTCTGTAGACTAAAAATTGATAGAGTTATTGCGTATGGAAATGTACACAGACACACAGATACACAAATACACAGACACTTTCACTTTTATATATATATATATATATATATATATATATATATATATATATATATATAGTAATTTATAAAATATATATGGCGATTTATAAATTACTAACTAGCTCTACATACGTATTGAGCACTTTTGAAGTAAATACTTAAAGTTTACTCATAAATCTATACTTTCGTATATTAATTTTATGTGAGTAAATGAAGTAGTTATATATATATATATATATATATATATATATATATATATATATATATATATATATATATGTTCGCCTGCCATCCTGTTTTTTTGTAAGTTGGAATCGCCAGATCGTCGAAGACAAGATACAAGCAAGCAAGTTCCACGGAGTTTTATAATTACGTACGCTATTTTCCTGCTTTCGAGCAGAATTGCATTCTCCGAAAACTGAAAAACAAATATCAGTTTCATATTGAAAAGCTTGACAAACGTTTCTTGCAATCGAACGGAATTCCGTTCTTTCCTTAATTGATTTTGCGTATTCTTTCTCATATCAACGTTATATAATATTCGTACAGTATATAGACACCTAATTATAAATTTATTGACTTTATTTCGTATTTTATACATAAACAGCGTTTGCTTTGCAGCTTCCTCTTAAGTTTCGTTTTTTTTTTTAAATGAGAAATGATGATTTCACTAAAATTATAATCTTGGTTGATGTTTTTACAACGTTTCGTCCCACATAACCTTTGAATTTTATACAGATGCACCTTCCCGAGAACAATCTACAATCGTGAATTAAAAGAACAGTTCAGTTCATAATTCCGTATCGATTCTCGAATTCCACTGAAAGTTCTAAATAAGATGCGCCAGAAGACGGTAGTGCTGTGCACCGGCAGAATCGTTGTGTATATAAAAACATACGACAAACTTCGCGCAAATCTTCAGTTCCTCACATATAATTGTGTGACAGTTCCCACACTGACATCAAACTGTGCACTTATTGTCTCTATACACACGACGGTCCTTATCAATGAAATTCTTTATTTAACTTCCTCACTCTTCCTACACCTCTCATCATCCTCCACAGACTCCCTGCCTTTCTTGAATCTCTTATGCCACTCAAAAACTGATGCTTGATTCACGAAAGCAGCCTTAAGCATCCCATACGTTTCTGTGGCATTTTTCCAAGTTTAAAACAGAATTTTATTGCATATCGTTCTTCTAAATTGTCCTCACGTCCAAATTGCATTTTTGAAATTCACCAGCTGTGACAATCAAGCTTTAGTAGGGTGTATTCCAATTCTTGCTGTAGCTGTTCATTTGAACCTGAAACCATAAAAATTGGTCAGTCATCTTATAAGATGTATAGCAATGACATACTGAATTCTTAAGAATCTACAATAATTTTAAATGACTGTACAAAAAAAAAGTTTAGAAACTTATTTAAGGCACCTCGTATATGGGAATAGTGTTCCTAATAACTGAAATATATTTGCTAGTGCTTCTGCAGATTTTGAACCTAACAAAACCAGACTAAATTCTAATATTGGGTTATTGTAAAAAATAGTTTTAAATTATGGAGAAACACACATTTTGTTTCTTTTCTTTTAGTACGTCTTCGGGAAAATAGCAAATACACATTTTCATATTTATTCTATTTCTTCGTTTAAATGATGCACATGTTGATCGAAAAAAAAAAACAGGTTTCATTTTTTAAACAACCCCAAATTCCCACAAAGTTCAAATCTTATTTTTATTATTTATACTCAACAGGAGTTCTCATACACGTCATCATCAGAGATTGCTCATTGACAGCAACCGGTGATGTTCTCTCAAGTCTAGGTGATAACAAGTCTCCTCAAATTTCACATACAATCTACCTATTTCGATAACCTTTGCAAATGAATTTGCGTTTTTGTAACAGCCGCATACTATGGACTTATCAATGCCAATGGAAATTGGTCATCACTAGAATTTGGATGGCTATAAGCCCTCCCCAAGGTCCCAGTCTGATTTAGAATCAACACATTCGTCTATTAAAGCATTTATTAGACATATATTTTTTTCTACGTTACTTCAGCGGAAATAAATACTAAAAAAATGGAGATATTTCAAATTGAGTAAAGTCTGAATAAAAAAAAGTTTTAAAAAATCCCATTTTCTGAACCTATACAAGCTTAACCATATTCGGGTAATTATACAGTTTTATATTTTGGATAAGCTTTTCAAATTAAATTCAATTTTATGGTACTTTTCTTTTTTAAATCGTTGATGAAAACAGAATACTTAACATATGAATGTCTTAATAATAACCTTATTATTTCAGCACGAATCATAAATTTCAATTTTTTTACTTGGGAGTAACCACATATCAAGGCTCGGAGGGCACTCGAGGATAAGGGTTTATGAATGTAAGGTGGTACTGTAGTAATCGGTAATCGGGTAAATTGAGTAGAATTTGAATATTTATGGTTATGGTTCAATACGAACCTGTTTACATTGTATTTGAAGGCTACCATGTTGTATTCAATCGGGAATCAAGCCAGTGGAACAGTGTTCCATAGGTAAGAAGTTCTAGGAAAGAAATTTTGTTCAAGAAATCTCGGTTTAGATTTAAGCACAGATAAAGTGGGGGGAAATTGTTTATAGTGGTTGTAGCTTGTCGAATGTTTTTTGTGAAAGTTTGGCAAGGGGGACATAGATTGGAGCTCAGACGAGCACTTGCTATTTCCAACTGTTATTCTTCTAACCATTTTCAAATTGCAGATACCAGACAAATATCTACTCGATTAGAAAAATATCCAATAAAGTGAAGTTAATTTCATTTGTTCAAATTAATATCATAGATCAGACTACACAAGTCACATGAACGAGGTTCGGCAAATCGTTAAGTTTAACATCAATTAAAAATAAGAATAAACAACTTCACATTGAGATATTTTTTAATAAACTGAAAATTCTTTTTATGTTTATCCCTTGAATAAGGTAACTGACTGGAATTCATCATTATATATCTATATATCTATAAAAATGAATGTGTCTGTGTGTCTGTGTACATTTCCCTACGCAATAACTCTGTCAATTTTTAGTCTACAGACTCGAAATTAGATATACAGAGTACTGAGATTTGGGAAAATCTATGTGATTGGTTTTCGGCCAGAAATTTGGCTGTTAAAGGGTCAAAGTTCAACGATTTGACCTTTGAGAACTCTACCAAACTCCTCCAACAATTTTGGGTCTACACACTTGAAATTTTAGATATAGGTTCCTTGGACATGGATCTAACTTAATGAGTTGATTTAACTTAATGAGTTGATTTAAGCCCAGAACAATAAATTTTAAGAGGTCATAATAGGTGTCAAATTTTTAAAAAAATTGACCGTTTTTTTTTTTTGTTTTTTTTTTGCTGAGCATACAACGCCGGGTACCCATGCTATTTACATATATATATATATATATATATATATATATATATATATATATATATATATATATATATATAGCGCGTCAGAAGGCGAAGAAAGGAAATCAAATAAAGTGCTTGATCGCGAACATGAGACCTGAAATTACAAATATTTATTTCAAAACTATATATACATATTTCAAAAGCGGACCAGTGGTTTCATTGTATTGAATCAACCATTAGTGGTTGAATCACATCGATACAACTGGTCAGCGACTTTGAAAAAGCGAACCAACGCAAAAGTAAAAAAAAAAGAGACAAACATAGTTTAACGGGCGGTATCACTGCAAGCAAAGAGAGAGAGAGAGAGAGAGAGAGAGAGAGAGAGAGAGAGAGAGAGAGAGATGATACTGGAATAGGGCCGACCACTTCCCTAGATGAGTTCATAATTAACGGATACTCTGGCATGGAATATGTGCCTACATTAAAGATGGTTTCCAATGTGGCAGTGATATCTCTAGAGAAGATCCTAATTTACCTTATATGTGCTTCCGGATTGCACTTGCTTACACCACTGCATTTATATTTGTCCTCTATCGGCCCCACAACAGCGGAGTTACTATCTTTAAGAGCATATTTAAGAAAATAGACCACATCTTATCTGCACACCCCATGGCTAACATCCACATACGTGGTGACTTCAACGTCTATAACGTGGAATGGCTGACCCACTCAAATAAGATGGACGATGAGGGGAGGTTTTGTCATGATTTTGCCATTGCTTATGACCTCACTCAGATTGTTTGTGAGCCCACCCGTTTGCCCGATACTACAGGTCAATATGCAAGCCTCCTAGACCTTTTTCTCTCAACTTCCCCTGAGCTATGTTCATGTTCTGTTCTTTCTCCTCTAGGATCCTCCGACCACTCCGTCGTATCAGTTAAGATAAAAATTAAATGTAATAAGTCCCCAGACGTACCCCTCCACCGTGCTGTATACCAATACTCCATGGCTGACTGAGATAGCTTCCGTACATTTATATCTGATCTACTTCTGCACTCCATGTTTAAAAAGGAAGTGTCCTCTATAGCATCAGACCTGACCGAATGGTTAATTGTAGGCATAGACCGATTCATACCATCTAAAAAATTCCAACAAAAACCTAACAGCCAGCCATGGTTCTCCCCAGAATGTGCTGCTGCCATCGCGAACAGAAATCACTTTTTCCATAACTACCAATGTAATAGATACATTGAGACTAAAGCTGCTTTCAGGAACGCCAGCAACCACTGTAAAAGAGTAATAAAAAATGCAAGAGAGCTATATGCCCAGTCTGTTAAATCCAAAGTAGCTGATCAGCGGCTTGGTTCCCACCAGTTTTGGCAAATAACAAATAGGATCCTGAACAGAAGTTTGCGTTCTATCCCAACCATTATCAACGGACCAGAGGTCATCTCCTCAGCTTCAGACAAGGCCAAACTATTTGCCAAGAACTTTGCAGCTAATTCTACCCTATGCGACAAAGGCCATCAACTTCCCATATTTCCTCCTACAACACAGAACATGCTAGGTAACATACAAATATCCGTGCATGAGGTCACCAAGCTAATCAAGAACCTTGATTCCAGTAAAGCTACTGGCGCCGACGGCATCCCAATTATAGTGTTAAAAAAGCTTCAACCAGAACTTGCTCCCATACTCACGAAACTGTTTAAACGTTGCCTTAAGGAGAAGTGCTTTCCAACACCCTGGAAAACCTCATCAGTATGCCCTGTATTTAAGAATTCAGGTGATAAGTCATCTCCCTCTCAGTACAGACCAATAAGTCTCCTGTGTGTCATGAGTAAGTTGCTGAAATCCATATTAAATAGAGAAATAGTCAACCACCTCAGCAGAAATAACCTTCTTAGTGACACACAATATGGTTTCCGTTCCGCAAGATCTACTGCAGATGTGCTAACGGTTATATCTCATAGGATTAGTAAATCTCGTGACAAAGGCTTCCTTTCTAGGGCAATTGCTCTTGACATATCAAAGGCCTTCGACAAAGTATGGCATAAAGGCCTACTTCACAAGATCTCCAGCTACGGTATAACTGGAAATATTCTATCATAAATCATTTCTCTCTGATAATAATAGTGGTCGATGGACAAAAATCAAAGGCCTGCAGTATTAATGCTAGAGTCCCTCAAGGTTCAATCCTGGGCCCAACTCTCTTCCTGATCTACATCAATGATCTCCCTAAACACATACTTAAATCATTTGTTGACATCTATGCTGATGGCACGACCATCTACAGCAATACATCAAAGGCCGTAATGACAAAGGTCTCTCTGATTCTCTCTCCTCTGATCTCGAACGAGTGGTTCAGTGGGGGAAGACGTGGCTGGTTACCTTTAATGCATCTAAAACCAAACTCCTATCTTTATATCATCAACGCTCTGATCCCCATCTGGCATCAATTAAAATGGATGGCTCTCGTCTAGGAGAAGCCCCATGTTTTGACAATCTTCTGGGCTTGACCTTCACTCCTGATCTGAAATGGAACACGTACATCAAGTCTGTTGCCAAGGTCGCTGGAAAGATGGTGGGATCCTTCTACCACTCCAGAAGATATCTTACTACTGATGCAATTCTCTATCTGTATAAAAGCCAAGTACGTCTAAGGATGGAATACTGCTGCCATATGTGGGCAGGAGCTGCTAAAAACAGCCTATCCTGCCTTGACAGAGTACAAAATAGACTTCGTGGCTTAGTGGGGGATGCCCTTTTCTCTTCCCTGCAACCTCTCTCCCACAGAAGAGACGTTGCAAGCCTATCTTTGTTTTATCGTTATTTCCATGGCAGGTGCTCATCTGAACTCCAATCTCTGGTCCCCCCTCGCCAATCTTTTACAAAAAACACCCATCTAGCTGAATCCACTGTCAAAAACTTTCCCCACTTCTTTCTTAGAAGTGCACGCCTGTGGAACTCTGTTCTGTCTGCCTGCTTCCCTCTTGACTACAACTTGGATGTCTTCAAGTCCAACGTAAACAAATTCCTGATGAACCGCCCCCTTAAGTAGACACTTTAAATATCCACACTAACGTACTGTACTTACAATAATCCTTATCCCTGAATGGCTTCCGGGCCTTGATAAGTGGTGACTACCTTCTAAAAAAAAAAAATAAATAAAATAAAAAAAGATACCCCCACTTCCAAATACTAACAACTGAGGGGCTTGTATTAACTTCGTATCTTCAATTGAGATTACGTCCCTTTTTAATCAACTTAGATGATATGCCTCTTAGGAACGTTTATATGATTTTATCTTCCTTTGAAGTAAAAATTTAAAAAAATATAAAATTTATTTTTATTATATTAATTCTCAATTTGAAGTTGATTATTTCTCAATTTGGAGTTCATGAATCAATTTTGGAGTTGATTATTATAATTTTGAAATTAATTAATCCACTTTTAAGTTGACTGCTCCATTTTGAAGTTGATTAATTCATTTTAGAGATGGGTATTTTTTACATGAAAATAAGCTATTTCGACGTTGATTATTATCATTTTGAAGTTGAAAATGTATAGAGCGTTTCTATTTGAGGAGCTGTATTTTCCCTACATTAAAACCGCTCTTGTGTCTAACTCTGCGTTTATGGGGGAGCAAATAAATAGGAAAACAAATCTTCTACTGCTAATGTCGGTATTGTTTCCAATTATCTTGGATTTTACTTGATTACTGAACTCAATTGATGTCGATTTAATAAGGATTGCGCAACACTTGCTTCACTTTAGACCTACAGATATCACTTTTAACCATCAACCAGGGTTATTTTCTCTTGGCATCAAAGCCAACATAGTCTACGCCATTGTTGTGCTGACTTATTTCTTGTTGACTGAGGTATGTCCTGTGCATTTCTAGAAGATCCATTCGTCCAGGCTTTATCTTCTCCCTTTGAAAAAGGGGTTAGTTTATTGCCAATCTCGTGAAGCGCCCTTACAGATCTAGGAATGCCAATAGGACTGTCTATACATTTTTTATAGGCCAGCGTGCCGTACCTCTACGTGCACTACTCGCTTGATTTTCAAATCTCACTTTCTGACCCTTGTGTTACATCACCCCACCATGTGAGGTAGATGAATGACTTCATTATAGATTTTTTATTGTTATAGATTTACATCAGAGCTGACGATATTGCCAACCCTATAGAAGCCAAGCATAATCTTGTAAATCATATATATGGTGTCATAACCATGGTTACAAAAAACAGTTCGTGTAAAAATAATGATTTCAAAAAAAGTAATTCATTAATTTTAAACTAAGTGCCTGTTTATCAGACATCATCAGAATAATCTCTGTAATTTTTCTAACCCGAAAATAGAACCCCCGGGGATTTTATTTCTCAGCCATCAACACATTTGAGGTTGTAGCTTGAAGTATTTATTACGACTGATTTTGTTCTAATTTCATTATAAATTTAATGTTAATCAAATTTGTTCCAAATTATTTGAATATTAATACATGTTCATGTAATTAGATTTTTGTCCCCTTTCTTGTTTTCTCTCTCTTTCTCGCTCTCTCTATCTCTCTCTTATACACAGGCGATCGCAAAGTTCTGTAGCTTTGTAGCTTAATATAAGTTGTATAATTATCACTCCTCAAAGGATATATATATATATATATATATATATATATATATATATATATATATATATATACTCGTAAGCAAGAAGAAAATGGGCCAAACACATTTTATACTTTTTATTGCATTAAAAGCTATATTGAACAAAGAACAATTGAACAAGGAAACTTAATCGAGACTAATAACACATAACAAGGCATTTACTTCATTAAATGCTTAGTATGGAATCGGATTCCTTTTGATTTCTTTAAAAGATAAATCCTTTTAGATATGTTCGCAACCAAAGTAGAACACTGTGAAGAGGCGATGCTATTCCATTCGCTTTGCACAGCTTGTCACAGTTTGTCATTGTTCGAAAAAGTTCTTCCAGCCAATGCACGAGATATTATGCACCAAATATTCTCGATTGGGTTTAAATCGGAGCTTTCACTTGCATCACATCAATTGAATTATCAGAAAACCATTTTTTGTGACTTTAGCAGTGTGTGCAGGGGCATTATCATGTTGAAAAATAATGTTCTGGGATATTCCCAGCGTCTGGATACTTGGTATCCAGACGCTGGGAATAGGACGCTGTTCCTAATATTCGAATGTATTCCTTTGAATTAATTGACCTCTCACATCTAATAAGTTCCCCAATACCTGCTGCATTAAAAGTTCCCCATAGTATTAACCCCCATTCCTGTGTTTAACTGTCGTTTTTATGCAAGTTAGCGAAAATCTTGCTCCAGTTCTTCGAATGCATCGTTCGGGAGCATCACTAACAAGACAAAATCTTGATTCATCTGGCCAGAAAACATTCCTTAACCAGTCTGTATCTTCCTTGCCATAACACGAGTAAAATCCCTTTCTATCATTGATGTTCTTCTTAGATAAAAATGGTTTCTTTGCACACCTTTTAGAAGAAAATCCCATTTCTTTCATTCGTCTAGATATTGTATATCTAGAAAGAGAATTTCCAAACCCTGTTTTGAATACTTTGCTATAGTCAACATAAGTTTTCCTTCGATCCTTTAAAACAGTTAATTTAAGCCTGTGATCATCCTTCAAAGTGGATGCTCTAGGGCGATCAGATCCAGATTTCCTTTTTACCAAGCATTCGACTTCGAACCTTGACCAATTCGCTTCACTATAGAAAAAGATGTTTTCACATTTTCTTTTCTTAAAATATCAAAAATCTACTTGTAAGTCATTTTAGACTGCCTTAATCCTGCAATTCGGTTTTTTATATCCTCGCCAAGATGCGGTCCTAGCATTTATTATTATATGCTATAATAATAATGATCTGCAAAATAGAAATTTTCAGTTAAAATTAACAAAAATTCATGGAAAAATATTGAAAAATCGATTTCTTCCTTTTTTCACTCCTGGCCCATTTTTTTGCTCATAAGTGTATGTATACAGTGCAACCCTGATATAAGAGACGTCAGCGAGTCTTACATTACTCTTTTATCCGGATTGCACTTATAACCGGGCTCTGATATCTAGGTTAAGCTGTACATAAACTCAGGCTCTAATTAGGGACCAGAGAAAATCTATTTTATATCCGTTTTTTATATTCGGATCGCTTATATAAGGGCTCCACAATATATATATACTAGTGTCTGTAAGTATTTAATAATTATTATAGTAAATAATTATGTCAGCCCCTTTAAGAAATTCGTTTTTTTTTATCCTTGAGCACTTTCAGTTGAAATAATTGTACGTCAATTTAGCTCTTATGCGCAGATCATCATATTTTTTAAAATTATTTTTTATTACATTTTCACCCTAAACAAGGCACATTGCCACTTTGATGTAGGGGGCTACTATTAGGGACACAGACTACAGGGGTACTAGGTGGAGAGTTGGGCAGCAAGATGTCGGTTAACGTTACACTTGAACTTCTGTATGTCAGTACAGTTGGGGAAACAGGAACCTGGCAAGGAGTTTCAAAGTCTAGCGGTTCTGGGGAAGAAACTACTGGAGTAAAAGGCTCTCTTACATCTAGGGATCTCTACTGTGAAGGGGTGGGATTTAGCTGCTTGACAGGTTTATCGGGGGTATTTACGTCGAGGGGGTACATCTATATGATAAGATCAAGTATATTGAGTAAATGATAATATGTTGTGGACATTATTTTTTAATGCCTAATGATAAATTATCTATGTTATTTCGGATTGGCTGTATCTAAATGTTCTCTTGTGTTTGCATTGTGAGACCAATTCGTTTTTAGTGTTTATTGTAGGTTTAAGGAAGGTAACTGTTTTAACTACTTCGGAGATGCAAAGGCTACAAAATTTAGACTTTGGTGTGTATGATTTTGCATTTTTTTGTATACTGTATTTCATTGAATACAGAATCCTATTAAGTGTTAAGTTTTAATTAAGGTAGTTAAAGAAGTATTTTTATTCTGCGTATTTTCATTTTTGAAGGAATGTAAGTGGTTTGAGATTCTCAGTTTTATTAAATTAGAAGTTGCGCCTATATATATTAGTCCTCGCATGAAAGAGCAGGACACAAAATGTTTTAAATAATAATAATAATAATAATAATAATAATAATAATAATAATAATAATAATAGAATAACAATAACAAAGACTTTCGCTGACAAGGACTACTATTGCGCGTAACCAGTTATACAGTCCTTTTGAAATTTTCATCTCTTTTTTTCTCGTTATATACTGAATATTTTTAATGAAACCAATATAAAATATGTTCCTTATTAAATTGTAAAGATTTTCTATTCTGAAAGAAGTTTAAAAAAATTTAATCTGAAAAGTTATTTTTACGTTTTTGTTAAAAAAATTCAGATTTTTTCATTATTCAGACATGTATGACAAAGAGGGAGTTGCAAAAAAGAGATGTGGTGTGAGGAGAAATACATACAAACTGAAACAGAGAGAATATTCAGACCTACAATTAATAAATTAGTTCTCGCGCGAAAGAGCAGGACACAAAATGTTTTAAATAATAATAATAATAATAATAATAATAATAATAATAATAGAATAACAATAACAAAGACTTTCACTGACGAGAACTACTATTGAGCGTAACCAGTTATACAGTCCTTTTGAAATTTTCATCTCCTTTGTAAAGATTTTCTATTCTGAAAGAAGTTTAAAAAAATTTAATCTAAAAAAGTTATTTTAAAGTTTTTGTTAAAAAATTCAGATTTTCTCATTATTCAGACATGTATGACAAAGAGGGAGTTGCAAAAAAGAGTTGAGGTGTGAGGACAAATACATACAAACTGAAACAGAGAGAATATTCAGACCTGTAATTAATAAATAAATACAAAGAGGGGGTTACAAAAATGAGTTGTGATGTGAGGAGAATCACAAAACGAAATGAAATTTAAAACTCTCCTTCTCTCTTACAGGAAGAAAGAGACACAGAGAGAGACAGAGAAGACAGGAAAACAAGAGAGTAATGCGAGGAGGTAAAAAAAAATGGGAAGCTATCAGAGATCTTATCAGAGACGCCCCATGGGGAAATATTTTTTCTCTTCCTGCTGAACAGTGTGCAACCGAGACCACTGAATGGTTCAAAACTGCAATCGAAGCGCATGTTCCCATGCGGAAATTCTATAGCAAGCCCCACTCTCCCCAATGGTTTACTTCGACTTGCGCAACTGCCATTGCTCAAAGGCAGCATGCATTCCGCAGGTTTAATCGACATAAGTCCAGTTCAAACAGACAGAAGTACATAGAAGCTAGAAGTAACGTTAAGAAAGAAATAGCGACAGCTAAGAGGGAATTTACGGAAACCACTAAAAAACGCATCGAAGCACAAAAACTAGGAACTCGTGACTTCTGGAAAATCTACAACAGTGTAGTAAATAATGGGCAATCAACAATTCCCCCACTAACCAACAATCACGAGGTTCTTTGCTCAGCAACCGAGAATGCTAACATGCTTGCCAGTCGGTTTGCCTCAAACTCCACACTGGACCCTCTAAACCACCCCCTACCTCAATTTCCTATGCGGACAGACGCCACGCTAGACGACCTGAAAATCACCCCTGCTCAGGTGCATGCTATCATAAAAAACCTTGACACTTCCAAAGCATGTGGACCCGACCTCATCCCATCTGTGCTATTAAAAAAGTGTTCAGCCGAAGTAGCTCCAGTTCTCTCCAAACTCTACAACAAATGCCTTAATGAATCTTGCTTTCCGAGCTGTTGGAAGACTGCTTCTGTAGTACCAGTATTCAAGAATTCTGGCGAAAGAACTGACCCATTAAATTATCGCCCTATTAGCCTCCTCCCACTTTTTGCCAAAATATTTGAGACCTTAATTAACCATGCTCTAGTCCAGCACCTTACAGATGCTAAACTTCTGACCGACCGTCAATATGGATTTAGACAAGCCCGTTCCACGGCAGACATCCTCACTGTAATCTCTGAACGCATATACCATTCACTGGACAAAGCGGGAGAGGGAAGAGCGGTAGCTCTGGATATATCTAAGGCTTTTGACAGGGTATGGCATGAGGGTCTCCTCAGGAAGATTAGATCTTACGGTATCACTGGTAGAATACTTAACGTAATTAAATCCTTCTTAGATAAGAGAAAAATCCAGGTTGTCCTCGACGGTCGTACATCTAAACAATATGATATAAATGCGGGAGTGCCCCAAGGATCTATCCTTGGACCTCTGCTGTTCCTGATATTCATAAATGACCTCCCCGACAAGATTGCCTCTGAGATGGGTATATATGCTGATGACACCACACTCTATAGCAGGCACGACAGGAAAACAAACGAACATATATCTAAAGTAATGGCAGAAACACTAGAGGATGACCTCCAATCAGTAGTGGAATGGGGACAAAAATGGATGGTCACGTTCAATGCCACCAAGACAAAACTGGTTTCATTCAATAATTACAAGAAACCTTCTCTACCACCTATAGCAATGGCCAACGACTCTTTATCTGAGAGTACGTCTCTCAAGCTCCTTGGCCTAACGTTCACTGGAAACATGAGTTGGAACAGTTACATCGAGGGCATTGCCAAGGCCGCTGCCAGGAAGGTGGGCTCTCTCTACCGTGCTAGAAAACTTTTAACACCCGAAAGTATCCTGTACCTCTATAAGGCCACTATTCGCCCATGTATGGAGTATTGCTGTCATATTTGGGCCGGTGCATCGGCTACTAGTCTCTTGCTCCTTGACAGGGTTCAAAAGAGAGTCGCAAATCTGATAGGCCCTAAACTGGCATCAAAACTTCAGCCTCTGTCCCATCGTCGAAACGTTGCATCCCTCTGCCTGTTCTACAAGTATTATAATGGTGAATGCTCTGAAGAACTGCAAGCACTTGTGCCCCCACGACGTGAACACCCTCGACAGACCCGACAAGCTGCAAAATCCCACCCCCACACTGTAGAGATCCCTAGATGTAAAAGATCCTTCTACTCCAGTAGTTTCTTCCCCAGAACTGCTAGACTTTGGAATTCCATTCCGGGTCACTGCTTCCCCAACTGTACTGACATGCATAAGTTCAAGTGCAACGTGAACCAACATCTCGCTGCCCTAATCCCTACATAGTACCCCAGTAGATGTTTCCCCTGATAGTAGCCCCCTACACCAAAGTGGCAATGTGCCTTGTTTGGCGTGAAAATGTAATAAAAAAAAAAAAAAAAAAAAAAGACAATAAACTCACTAACAGGCTATTATACTTTAAGAGAAAGGGGAGGTGAAAAACGCACACACACACACACACACACACACACACACACACACACACACACACACACACACAGAGGAAGTCATAACAAACATAAACATTCCCATTGATAAACTATAACCATAATCTCGCCTGTTTTGTCGTTTACTTCCTAAACGACACCTAGGCACCACACCAGTACACCACCGTCTTCGTCTCTGGACAGTCCGGACAAAATTCAACAATTGTTTTTCGTCTCGTCTCTCCCTCCCTCTCTCTCTCTCTCTCTCTCTCTCTCTCTCTCTCTTTTTCGTACAGCCGCGACGGCGCAACGCGCGTGCGCAGCAGCAATTTAGCAGACGATAATATCACCAAACAGTGATTATAAGTCATGGATCTTTTTTAAAAATTCATTTCTTACTCAAAAGTAGACTTTAAAATAGAACAGAAAACGTTCAACAATCAACGCCGACTAACGAACATAATCAACAACAACAACATAAATTAAGTTATCTGCTGCTGTGGTCAATCTGCCATCGATTTTTTCAAGGCTTATTGATATATTGCTTCTTCGATTTGTTAACTTTTTCTTAGTGGTGGTGTGTGGTGATGGCTTCTTGTTTTTTTTTAATGAAACCCTCCTAAAAACGAAACATTTGAAAGTTAAGTATTCAATTTTATTGTTGTAAAAATCAGCCATTTTGTTTTTACCAAAAAGTAAGCGAATTTCTCCAATTATTTAATTTAAGATGAATGCTGGCAATAATGATGTGAAGAAAATTAATATTGACGATTTTCATTTTTCAAGGAAAACTTAAAAAGAAAAAGAAGGAAAAAAATAGAAAATATTATCTGAAAAACAAAGAGAAAATAAAAGAAAAAAGTAATCAATTTTATCAAAAAAACAAACAAAAAAAAATGATAAAAGTACAAAGAAAAAATTATCAAAGAAATAAAATTAAAATACTGAGAAAACATACATTATATTATAATAAAAATATTATGAAAATAAAAAAGAAACATTCATTGTTATTATAATAATTCGAACAAATGTCGTAATAGGCATAGACAATACAAACAGTTGAATGATTATAATTCAATTCTTTATATGTCAAGAAAAGACACTATTTTTTATAAACAAATTTTATTTAAAAAATTTGGTCTAAATAAAAATCAAAGAAAATTTTATGGTGATTACATACCAAAAATAATAATTTTGAAAAAATTGATCCAATCATATAAAAACTTTATTAAAAAAATACTGAATTGAATGATAGTCAAAAGCAAGAGACTAACAGAGTTACATTTAATGTAGAAAATAAAAACTACATAAAAGGAGTTGGTATGGAAAATTTCATGATTAGTCAATTGAAAAATTATTTTAAACATATCAACTCTATTGTACAAGAAGCTGATAAAATTGGCTTAATGAAAAATATTGGAATATAGTCTTCCATTGTTTTTCAACTGAGCACATTTTAACTGACAGAACTGCCTGTCGGTATGTCCCATTGACTCAGTTGCAGAACCATAACTATAAATTCATGTATTGTACAAATGAATGCAATTGTAATCAGCCTCAAAGTGATAACAAACAAAAAGTTGGTTGCAATAGTATTGTGAATAAAATTGCCATTGTTAATAATATTAATGATGATGTAGAAAATGAATAATCGAATAAGCATATATCATTGGCTAGAGTTTGTAGCATTAATGAAGGCTGTCCAGACACAAATCAACAATTAAAATATGCCAAACAAATCGACATTATTTTAAATGCTTTTAATCCTCAGATGAAAATCTCTCAAATGAGAAAAATATTAAATAATTTTCAGAACTGCAAAAAAGTACATTCTGATGGAATTTTTTGTGCTGGCCAGAAAGATTGCACTGACAATTTGGCTCTTTTAAGGTGAGTGGCATCTCATTCACAATATTTAAGGACAATTCTTAGGAAAATGTATAGATTGCTGTCAATTGGAAATTGGCTTAATAAATTTGACATTGCTATGATAAGTGGTGATTGGTTATTGTTTTCTACTTTGATCAATCAAAACAATTTGGATTCTAATATTTCTGCGAAATATGATTACTATTTTCTTGAAACCAAAGATGAGATGCATACTGAGTCATATGTCACAAATAAATATAACAAACTATTTACAAATTACGAAAAAGAAATTTACAATTTTAAATTAAACCATTGTGACATTTGAAAAATGAGACATAAAGACTCTGAACTGTCTGAGTGGGAAAAATGGGGAATTGAAAAATTTGTGTCACAAGAAATATTAGAGATTATTCGATTGAACTATACTCTTCCTTGCAGTATTTGTAAATCTTGTCGATATAATCTAAAAAATAAAGGAATATCTACTTTGGCATCAATCAACGGGCTTGAAGTCACAGAAATTCCACCTGAAATATGTAATTTGAATTTTTATGAAAAGCTTTTAATTCAAAGAGCCATTATAAAAATATAAATTTAAATTAATTTTTAGAAAAGTTAAATGGCAAAAGTAAAACAATTGGACGAATAAATAATGATGATATTGTTGCAGTGAGTGAACATTTTTATCATCGATTTCTGGCATTTATGAAAGTAGTCATACTTGATGAAAATGGTCCACTGAGTAAAGTTAATCATTATTTTTGGCGTCTAGAGTACCAACACAGAGGTGCTCTTCATGTACACATGAAATTATATTGTGAAAATGTCCCAGTTTTTAATAAAGATTCTTCATCAGATGTCCGGAAATTTATTGAAACAAAAATTACTTGCCATCTTGCATCTCATTTTCAATCTCCAAATTTGTCATATTTGGTTACTAAATTGCAACGTCATACATGTACTGGATCTTGTTATCACAGAAAATGTGTTAATAATAAATTTTACACCATTTGTAGATATGGATTTCCCAGAGGTGTTGGAAAGTTCAAGTTTAACACTGTTAAGGAAAGTGTTTAATCACATAAACGTCGCAAAAAAGTACTAAAACTTTATAACTTGGAAAGAAGGCCCGAAGAACAGTATATTAGTGATTATAATCCTGTACTTTTGATGATGTGGAAATCTAATATTGATATACAGTACATCTCGGAAAGTTCAATGGTATTGAATCATTATATCACCAACTATCAAACTAAATATGAAAAAGGTGAGACTGAAGGTGTGTGGTTATTTGACCGCTCTAAATCTCTTTATAGTAAATACAAAAATGCTGGTCTTTCATTTCTAGTTAAAAGAGATTTAGGGGCCTATGAAGTAGCTGATAAGTTGTTGGGACACCATTTGTTTGGAGCATCTGAGGCTGTCATGTGGGTTGGTGAAGACATCCCTCAATATAGAACCCATAGATTTTTGCCACAAAAAGAATTAGACAATCTGTCTTCTGATTGTACAGACTTGTACTATGGCAATATGGTTGAAACATGGTACCCAAATAGACCTGATTCAATGGAAAACAAAAGCTTATATTATGTTGCTAGAAATTATGAGAGAATCAAATATTTAAAAATAAATGATCAAAGTGATGAAATGAAACTTAAAAATAACTTTGGTTATTTCTGTAAAGTTAAAGAAAAAGTTGTTAAAACTCCAAATGTGAAATTAACTTCAGAGACAAAAGAACTCTTTTTTTATAATCTATTGATGTTGTTCAAACCATGACGTCTAGAAGAAATTGATTTGCTTGATGGTTGTAATATATCCCATTCCCTATCTAGTTAGTTACATTTCCGACACGTTTCCCAGACCAGCACGATCAACATGCCTCACTTCTAGATCTCTTTCTGACAACGGTTCTCAATGACTGTACAACAAATGCTCACAGCCCACTCGGGAATGCTGATCACGCTGTGATAATGGTAGAAATCAGCCTAAATTCTCGCCCTAAAACTGAAGACCCACTACTCAAAACAACGAGGTATTACAAAAAGGCTGATTGGGAGCTCATCAGAGATGCCCCATGGAAAAATATCTTTACTCTTCCAGTGGAACAGTGTGCAAATGAGACCACTGAATGGTTCAAAACTGCTATTGAAGCACATGTTCCCGCACGGAAATTCTATAGCAAGCCCCACTCTCCCCAATGGTTTACTTCTGCTTGTGCAGCTGCCATTTGTCAAAGGCAGCATGCGTTCCGCAGATTCAACCGACATAAGTCCAGCTCAAATAAACAGAAGTTTATAGAAGCTAGATATAATTGTAAGAGAGTGATAGAGATAGCTAAGACAGATTGCTCTGAAACCACCAGAAAGCGCATTGAAGCACAGAAATTAGGAACCTGGGATTTTTGGAAAATCTACAACAGCATAGTTAATAATGGACAGTCAATTATTCCCTCACTAACAAACAATCATGAGGTTGCTTGCACTGCAACTGACAAGGCTAATCTGCTTGCCAGTCGGTTTGCCTCAAACTCCACACTGAACTCGGTACACCACTCACTCCCTGATTTTCCTCTGCGAACAGACGCCACACTAGACGATTTGAAAATCACCCCTTCTCAGGTACATGCTATTATAAAAAACATAGACACCTCAAAAGCATGTGGACCAGATCTCATCCCGGCTGTGCTATTAAAAAAATGCTCTGCTAAGATTGCTCCAGTTCTGTCCAAACTTTACAATAAATGCCTTAACGAACTTTGTTTTCCCGACTGCTGGAAAACCGCCTCTGTGGTACCAGTCTTCAAGAATTCTGGTGAAAGAACTGACCCACTAAATTATCGCCCCATTAGCCTCCTCCCGCTTTTCGCCAAAATATTTGAGTCCTTAGTTAATCAAGCCCTAGTCCAGCACCTAACAGCTGCTAAACTCCTGACTGACAAACAATATGGATTCAGGCAAGCCTGTTCAACAGCAGATATCTTAACTGTAGTTTCTGAACGTATATACCGTTCATTGGATAAAACAGGGGAGGGTAGAGCGGTGGCCCTTGATATATCTAAGGCTTTTGACAGGGTATGGCACGATGGTCTTCTAAGGAAACTTAGATCATATGGAATCACTGGAAGAATTCATAATGTAATTAAATCCTTCTTAAGTAATAGAAAAATCAAAGTTGTCCTCGACGGTCGTACATCCAAACAATATGACATACATGCGGGAGTACCTCAGGGGTCTATCCTTGGACCTCTATTATTCCTGATATTTATAAATGACCTCCCTGATAAAATTGTTTCGGAGATGGGTATATTTGCCGATGACACCACTCTCTATAACAGATATGAGGGGAAAACAAATGAACACATATCCAAGGAAATGGCAGAAACACTAGAGGATGACCTCCAATCCGTAGTGGAATGGGGACAAAAATGGTTGGTCACATTCAATGCTGCCAAGACGAAACTGGTTTCCTTCAATAACTACAAGAAACCTTCTCTGCCACCAATAGCAATGGCCAAGAACACATTGCCTGAAAGTACTTCTTTTAAACTCCTCGGCCTAACATTTACAGGGAATATGAACTGGAATAGATACATTGAGAGCATTGCCAAGGCTGCTGCAAGGAAGGTTGGCTCCCTCTACCGTGCTAGAAAACTACTTACGCCTGACAGTATCCTATACCTCTATAAGGCAACCATTCGCCCATGTATGGAGTACTGTTGTCACATCTGGGCTGGTGCATCTGCTGTTTGTCTCTCGCTCCTGGACAGGGTTCAAAAGAGAGTCGCCAACCTGATAGGTCCTGAATTGTCATCTAGGCTTCAGCCTCTGTCCCATCGAGGAGGTGTTGCATCCCTCTGCCTGTTCTACAAATACTTCAATCGTGAATGCTCTGACGAACTGCAAACACTTGTACCTCCCCGACGTTACTACCCCCGACAAACCCGACAAGCTACTAAGTCTCATCCCTTTACAGTAGAGATCCCTAGGTGCAAGAAAGCCTTTTACTCCAATAGTTTCTTCTCCAGAACTGCGGTTCTTTGGAATTCCCTTCAGGGATTCTACTTTCCCAACTGCAATGATATGCAGAGGTTCAAGTGTAATGTTAACAAACATCTTTCTACTCATCTCCCTTCATAATGACCCCGCTAATTAAGTCTCTAATAGTAGCCCCCTGCTTCAAAGTGGCACTGTGCCTTGTTTGGGGTGAAAATTGAATTAAAAAAAAAATTCTTATGCTGAATCATTTAAGAAAAATGCCTTTTCCATATCTGAAATGATGAATTATGTTATTTAAAAAAAAATGAATGAAGCAATTGAAAAGGCCAAAGTTTGGGAACAAGAAGCCAAAAAATCATTTGCTTATTTTTAGATTGTATTATATCATTATTATCTGTTTTTAATGTCATATTATGGGTAATTACTTTTTTGTTGTCTTCTATATCTACGTCTATCCCAAATCTTTTAAAGCATTGTTGTAAAACGTTTATAATTAGTCAAAGGCTTTTTTGTTAGCTGATCCTTTTTGAGATAGCTCGTACTAATTAATGAATTATAGATTTTGAATGATTCGATTGTTCATGCACATAACATAGATTCAAATTTATGGTATTGGGAATAAGATTTAGAATTTAAATTCAGAGAATATCCAAGAAATAAAATGTTTTACCTATTTGGGTCAACTTCAATGGATAGGCCAAAAGCTTTGAAAAAATCGTGTGGTTTCTTGATAGTATTGTTGTACTGTCTTGGCCTGGCTAGTGTGACAAATAATGCGTCATCTTTGTACAGTCCTCCCTGTAAGATTTGGAAGTCTATTTTGAGCTCTTTTAATATGAATAGTCCCACTAAATCTGTAACTTTGGCAAAGTCTGAGACCTATTATTATGTCAAGATTGTTGAAGGCATCTTTTCTTGTCCAATATTTTCCATCAAAATGTACTAAGGATCGTCTTGCTAATAAAATGAATTTTATTTCTAAGTCAGCAATGTCTGAATATTTTTAGCAAATATTAAGGCCTTATTTAAGAGTTAAATTGATAGTAATTATTTATATCAAAAGTAATGAAATTCAATCTTTGCTTCTCTTTAAGATTTAAGATCGATTTTAGAACAGAGTCAGAGTATTGCAAGGGGGAGAACTTAACCTTTCTTTTCTGGAGGGAAGGATTCTATCTAAGATTTTATTACTTACCGATTTTATATCTGAACTAGAGGGACAATTTAGAAGAACATAGATGTGGGTATGCAAATATTATGTGGAGATAACCCGTATATTAAATAACTTGTAGTCACTCTTGACAGTGAAGCTCTTAAAATATGTGGCTGATGTCTTACCTATTGGGAAGAAAGCTATCCTTAGCATTTGTTGAAAAGTTATCGTGTCACATTAAAACACCGTTTTCTGGTTAGCCACACGTGTTTTGGAGTACGCTTTTTGTCAGACAACCTAAGAAGTCACTTTTTTACTTGAGCGTCACCACTTATCAAAACCCGAAAGCCACTCAAGGATAAGGGTTAATGAATTTAAGGTGGTAGTGTAATGGTGTGAATTGGGTAAAATTTGATTATTTATTGCGACACCTCAACTAGAACTTGTTTACATCAGATTTGGAGGCCACCATGTTGTATGGAACCTGGAAGTAGACCACCGAAAAGGTGTCCCATAGACGGACAATTCTGGAAAAGAAGCTTTGTTCATGGATTTTGCGTTTAGATTTAGGAACCGTTCAAGTGGGAAAATCGCATATAGTAGTTGTAGCTAGTCGAGTGTTTTTGCGAAAATTTGGCTAGAGGGAACCATAGATTGGAGTTCAGTGGATTATGAAAATAATGATGATAACTTCTCTTATTATAAAGTTTTTTTGTTTTTTTTTCATTATTTTACTTTTTTAACCAGGGTGTTTGGGCGTAGGTGATGTGATTCTGGTGGTGGATCTATTTCAAGCTTGTTTTGTCTTGAAATTATTCTACTCTTTCGCTCCTGTTTTTATTATCTTCTTTAAATCCGCACAACAAGCACTTTACTATTTCCTCAACTGACATCAAAGGTTTCTGGACAAACGTTTCTAATGTTTAATCTTTTCTCCTGAGCAAAACTCCTCATATTCTTGCTTTTTGTGAAACGAATCTAGATGCTTCTATTGATAGCAACTATTGATAGCAACTATTGGTAGCAACTATTGATAGCAATGTGGATAATTATTTGCCTATTGTCCGCTTAGACTCTTCCACACATTTATATGACCTTGCGCTTTTTCGTCACAAAGATCTCCTCATTTCATGTGTACCGAGTCTTGAATCTCATGGGTGTCCTTTTTATATGTCCTAGGTTGTTTTTGCTACACTCCATTTATTCTTTTTACATTATTCCTATTCTGACAATAACTGCTCAGTTGTTGATGCTATATGCATCACTATTCATAATACATTGCAACTTAATCTATCAAACCCCATCTTTGTTTTTGTTGACTTTAATGTTCATCATTTTGCCTGGCTTTTTCACTCTTATCATACAAATCTAGCTGGTGTAATCTGTTTTACGAAGTACTTTCTATAAGTTTTCAGACTTTTTTCATATAGACATGTTTATTGATAGTACACATAGGAAACTATAGTCCCCTTCGAAGTAATCCTCTCCGGTTGTAATGCACTTGTTGTACCGTTGCGACTACTTCTGGAGGGCCCTATAGAAGTCCTTTTATGTGAGCGTGTCAATGACCCTCATCACAGCCTCTTTCATCTCCTTACTTACCTCATGACGACATTCTCTTAGGTTTTCCTTGAGCTTATGGAATAACTAAAAGTCACAAGGATCAAGGTCAGGACAATAAGGAGGGTGAACAACTGTTTTGATTCTCATCTTGATTAAATAGTCTGTGTAAAAGTGGGAATTGTGGACTGGCGCATTGTCCTGGTGGAAATGCCACTGATCCGATTTAAAGAATGCTGGCCTCTTCTGGTGAAATCTCCCCCTGAACTCCTTCAAAACCTCAGCATAGTATTCCTTGTTGACTGTCTGTCCATTGTGAACCCAGGGCATGTAGATCATGTCCGTGCTGTCCAAAATTGAGATCATCATAAATTTCTAGGTGGATTTGCTCAGTCTGGCCTTCTTAGGTTTGGGAGAGCCAGCATGCTTCTGCTGGAAACTCTCTCCTGATTGCCGCCATAGCAGTAAAAAGTAGTAGATTTATTCATATTATTTGAATTCTTTGGACTATTATTCTCATTTCGAGTATTATTTTCACATTTGATTCTGGTGACGTTTTGTAAAGCTTTACTTGTTTTGAATTTTTCAACAAATATTTTGTGTGTGTGTTGTTTTGGAAATTTCTCTTTGCTCCTGTGTATTTTAAAGAAAAATTTCTTGACCGTTTTCAAAAGTTCTTCGTTTTGTAGTCGGCTTCTACTTATAATGTTGGACGATGGTAAATTCGAGAATTCTCTACGAGTTTGAGAGTGCTTGGATTTTTTTGTGTGAAGGGATTAGTTATTGAAAGTCCCTTCTTTTTCCGACAATTTTTCTGAGACTTTTACGATTCAGAGGTACGCCAGTAGAGTTTACCTTTTATCAAATAAAATATTTAGTAACCGTTAGTTTAAAAGATTTCTTTTAATGCATTTTGTAGGTGATTATTTTTTTATGAATATTTCTTCCTCACCAATTTCTCTGTGGTTCATATGTGTGTAAAATGGCGCTAATCCTATTTGGGTTTAACCGCTTCCTCCGAAAGAGGAAGTTCCATGGGAATACGAAATTTAGAAGCGGTCCCTAGTCACATGTATATCCCATCAGGGGAGATGACGATGTAAGGTTTTTGTAACTCTTGCAGGGAGGTGTCAACGTCCTCCTATATACAGTGCCTGGAATTCCCAAATTAGTCACCCATTTAAGTAATGACCAGGCTCAATGTTGCTTAACTTCGGTGATTATGCCGTATTTCATATGCATTGCATTGACCCAATAGTTTATTTTACTATTTTTTCAGAGCAGTACATTCAATGTTATGTTGATTATATGTATTATTCGGATTTTTTGAACTATTGTTCTCATCGTGAATGTTTTTAGCATGTTTCGGGCAATGTAGCCACCGATCTTCTTTAAATGTATCTTGTCGAACTCACTTTCAACATCCAGAAAGGTGTAACACTTAGAACTGATATTTAAAAAGTATTTTATCCACTAAGTTATTAAGCCTCACTATTTAGTGCTACATACAATTATTACAATATACATATTTTATTATTTTTTATACAATTCTATATATATATACATATACATATATATATAATTATATATATATATATATATATATATATATATACATATATATATATATATATATATATATATATATACATATATATATATATATATATATATATATATATATATATAGTAAAACTGGTAATTAGTAAAAACCTGAAGAGAGTGCTCAATACTATTGCAGAGCAAATATGTGTTTTATTTATTTATTACCGCTTTATCTGTTCGGTTACATATGTTTGGGATGTTGGACCATGTTTACGATCCAACAGCCTTGTCAGACTTTACAGAAATGGTTGTTAGTATTTGGAAGAAGTGTTTTAGAGGAAATATTTTTTTTTTCTCGTATTTCCTCTAAAACTCTTCTTCCAAATACTAACAACCATTTCTATAAGTTCTGACGAGGCTGTTGGATCGTAAACATGGTCAAACATCCGAAACATATGTAACCAAACAGATAAAACGATAATAAAACACACACACACACACACATACACACACACACACGCACACACACACACACACACACACACACACACATATATATATATATATATACTTTTTATTTGTTTTTGCATAAGCATTAATATGTCGCTACACATTCAGGAGCATGTTTCGGTCAGCTAATTACTACTAACTAGAGACCTTAGAGGTTTTTGTATAAGGTATATCGCCTGAAAGTATTTTTAGTTACTAGTGACTAGCTGACCAAAACATGCTGATAAATGTGTAGCGCCATAATAATCCTTATGTAATAACAAATAAAAAGTATATCTTTCTCTAGTTCGGTATTGGGCATTCTTGTATTAAAACTTCATCGGACCCTTTACATCTGGAAAAGATTAACCTGAAATTATATATATACTAGCATTTCAGCCCGGCGTTGCCCGGGTGTTTGGAGGTGTATGTTGAGAAAAATAAAAAGAAAAAGAAAAAGCGATCAATTTTTTTAAACTTTGACCCCTATTATGTCCCCTTAACATTTATTGTTTTGGACTCAAATCAAGTTATTAAGTTATATCCATGTCCAAGGAACCTATATCTAAAATTTCAAGTGTTTAGACCCACAATTGGCGGAGGAGTTTGGTAGAGTTCTCAAAGGTCAAATCGTTGAACTTTGACCCCTTGCTCGGGTGTTTGGAGGTGTATGCTGTGCAAAAAAAAGCAAAAAAACAAAAAATGGTTAATTTTTTAAAACTTTGACCCCAATTATGACCCCTTAAAATTTATTGTTTCGGGCTCAAATCACTTTATTAAGTTAGATCCATGTTCAAGGAACCTAAATCTAAAATTTCAAGTGTCTAGACCCAAAATTGTCGGAGGAGTTTGGTAGAGTTCTTAAAGGTCAAATCGTTTAAATTTGACCCCTTAACAGCCAAATTTCTGGCTGACACCCGTCACATCGATTTTCCCAAATCTCAGTACCCGGTATTTCAAATTTCGAGTCTATAGACTAAAAATTGACAGAGTTATTGCGTAGGGAAATGTACACAGACAGACAGACAGACAGACAGACAGACAGACACGTTCACTTTTATAGATATATAGATATATTAGCAGGCTGACCGGAATTACCCTGTCGCAAAATACGCTTAAATATGATATTTTGATTAATGCAGATTTCATATTTATTATTATATTATATTGGGCCAAATATATAGTAATTATTTAAAAAGTTAAAAAAAACTGACTTGAGTGCTATCACCAAGAATCGAAACCATAACGTTTAACTTATGATTTACTTTTTTCCTTTAATATTAATGCCTGAGCTATGAAAACATGTTTGCTGCAAGGCTAAAAGTTAAAACATGAACCAATAGCTATTACGTTACGCATGCATATTCGTAATGCCGTTGTTCGACCTTCACTATGCAAATTCCATTTTTTTAAATGTTCAAACTTTTGCACGATTTTCCGCAGATAAAACCCAAATATAAAGTTTTGCATGGGTTCGAATTCCCTATATATTAAGTTTCATCTGTAGACCAAAAACTGGCAAGGGAGTTTGGTAGGCAATTTTTTTTAAATAAATATATATGTGTATACATAAATATATAAAAAAAAATTTGTGTTTACTATAACCCTTTTATGGAGAATATGGACATTCGTTTACATTTATTTAGTCACTCGCATATCCATGAGTAGGTATATAATAAAATTCATTTTCATAATTTTTAAATAGAAAATGTAGGCTTTGAATATCAGTGTAAGTGCAATGAAAAAACTCAACTTTATATAGATATAGCTTAATCATTATAATTAATGATTCTCATATTGTGCTAAATTCGTAGGTTTAACAGAAAAATTTCAGAGTTCAACAATTTACACCTGAAGAAGGTCGGAGGTTACATCGAATGAAACCTTGTAAAAATATCAAGATAAGTCTAAAGAATCCAGATAATACAAATCATCTAGATTATAGGCGTCCCGACCTTGCTGCGGCGCAGCAATGGGATCCCAAAAAAGTGCAATTATACAAGACATTTCTGGTCGCCGATTTTCCGACTTTGCGTTTACCATCATGTGCACGCGGCAGATGCCCCATCTTGTTTCACTAGGTGTCGCCAGGCGCTTCACCAACCCGCCTGGTGTTGGTAGGTGTCAGAAAGTGCCCGCATGACGCGTCCAACAACTCTCACCCGGTGCCCGACGTCTGACCTGGCGTTGGAACAGCCCCCCCCCCCCCGAAAAGCACAATTATACAAGACCACATTTCTGGTCGCCGATTTTCCAACTTTGTGGCTACTAGGTGCCGTTGGTGGAGATGGACAAGAAGGTTGTTGTTGGGATTCGGGATTGGTCGTCAGGCCAGGAACAAAATTCATAGGACGAGTGGTTATTGTGTCGGCATTCTGCCATGCGTGCATTCCCTCAAATCGTTTCCTTCTGCTGCACCCTCCTCCAATCTGCTCCGAGTCCCTGCTTTGTGTCTGTTTGCACTGGGCGATCAACAGTTTCTTCTCCAAAGATGCTCTTAACAATCTGAGTGTCCACAGCGGCTGGTATATTCACTTTGAAAATTTAGAGTGCTCAGAGCGGGCTGTTCAAGCTTGCATACGATAAGTATGGAATGATGGAAAATGGCCCTGTTCATGTCTGTCGGTCTCTGTCTACAGTGAGGCAATGATCAAAAGGAGAAGTTGGGGCCACTCGTATTGCGACGTTAGAGGTGAAATTCTTGGATCGTTGCAAGATCGTGTAGCAAGCATGTTTTCCTCGATCAAGAGTGAAAATTGGAGGTTCGAAAACGATCAGATACCATCATAGTTCCGATCATAAACAATGCTCACCTGCGATCCACCAGTATTCGCTTCCATTAACCAGCAGGTAACCTGCGGGTAACCAGAGTTCGGTTCTAAGTGGAAGTATTGTTGCAAAGCTGAACCTTAAAGGAATTGATGGAAGCGCACCACCAGGAGTGGAGTCTGCGGCTTAATTTGACTCAACACGGGAAAACTCACCCAGCCTGAACACCTAAGCGATTGACAGATCGCTAGCTCTTTCTTGATTCAGTGGGTGGTCGTGCATGGACGTTCTTAGTTGGTGGAGCGGTCCATCTGGTTGATTCCGATAATGAACGAGACTCTGGCCTGTTAACAAGTGCGCTGATGTCAGTGATTTTTACAGCGGGCTCGGCGTCCTCCATGGCGCTTGGGTCTGGGTCAGTTTTCTCATGCACTTCTTAAAAAGACGGGTGGCAGAAAGCCACAAGGTGGAGCAATAACAGGGTTGTGATTCCCTTAGATGTCCTAGGCCACACGTGCACTACACCCCAGCCCAAAAGGGTTGGGAAACCTCTTAATCACCTCCCATGATAGGGTTCGGGGCCTGGAATCTACCCCATGAACAAGGAATTCCCAATAGGCTTGGGTTAACAGCTTGCGTCGATTTGTAAACACCGCCCGTCGCTACTAATGACTGAATGGTCCAGTGAGGTCCTCGGATCTGGCAGCTGCCATCGCCTGGCAGTGTGCGACATGTCCGTCACAACACTCATGCCACTCAGCCTTGGCGTTCGATACCTGGAGAAGATGACCAAACCCGATCGTTTAGATTAGGAAGGAGACCTTTGATGCTGCAAAAATAAGTTTGAGTAGTTTCGTTGGCATTCCCAGATGAGTTTGCCTCAGACAACTAGCAATAAACTTGCTCCACCGAAGGGCGTGACAGGACAGATATCCTAACTCTACCCAGAACATTTGCCTTGATCCTATCACTAAAAGAATACTGAAATAGTCCAGTGTTGGTTGGACTGATTGTCGACAGTGGAACCGCGACTGGCATACTACGACACACACACACACACACACACACACACACACACACACACACACACACACACACATGTCTTTCCCATCACAAGGGGATTTGACAATGTCGGAAGATGGGACGAATGCATCACCCATATAGGCGGAACATTTCGGTTCTGCAAAAATAAGTCTGAGTAACCCAGTCGACATTCTCCAGTAAAGGGCGCCTTAGACAACAATTGATACACTTGCTTCATCCGAAAACCGGGAGGCAAGGTCTGAGAGGGTTTATCTCCTTAGGCTACTTAGAATATTTGCTTAGTCCGACAATTAAAGTCCACCGAAATGACCCAGTTTCTGTCAAACTGATTGTTGAGATCAGAATCTCGACTGACGTACTACATACTCTGACATACACATACACCGAGAGTCGATATATCTCGATATATTTATACAGTTCAGAAAAGTTCGTATCTTGTGTATGAATGTGCGAAACTAAAATATATTAGTATAGTAAATTTACAAAATCGCTACTATTATATAAAATGAACTTTGTGTGTGTGTGTGTGAGTTCGTTTCCTATAGACTCGAAAACGGCTGGGCTGATTTTTATGAAATTTCACAAAAAGGTACTTTATCCACCTAACATTGTTCCTAGATGGATTTTGTATCAGAATGTCTTCGATAAGTATCGATAATCGATAATCGATAATCGAAATAATACGACGAAAGAAGGAACAGGCGATTTTGAAAAAAGTAAACAACTTACACAGCCTAACATCACAATTTGATTTGAGAAATTTTATTACTGCACAAGCAGAAATACTCCTCATATAAAGTTAATAGTAAGTTCTTTCATATAACAGGGGCCCATTTGAAATAAATATTTGTGTTTAGAGCATAAATGAACCATGATGCTTCACTTTTGCAATGTAAACTTAATTCAAGCCGTTATATAAAAAAAATATAAAATTACCATTAGATTTTCTACAGTGCAATGTAGACTACAATGTATTGCAGATTAAGTCACTGCAGAGAGGAATGTGCAGCTTCGTCCTGGATGAGTCCCCAACTAGAACAGGCAATCTCCTGATTTGATTGAAAAATGGGCGATTTTATCGATTTCGATGATACTAAAAATGTGGAAGTATGAAACATTCGTTGATCATCATTCAATCCCGGGCGACGTTGGGGTTCTCTGCTAGTAATTAATAAGTGTATCTTATTTTATTCACACTCAACAAATAAATGACAAATAAAATATTTTACACAGAAAATAAAGATGTTTATGTTAATAATGGGTATATAAATATGTTTATGTTAATAATGGGTATATAAATATGTTTATGTTAATAATGGGTATATAAATATGTTTATGTTAATAATGGGTATATAAATATGTTTATGTTAATAATGGGTATATAAATATGTTTATGTTAATAATGGGTATATAAATATGTTTATGTTAATAATGGGTATATAAATATGTTTGTGTTAATAATGGGTATATAAATATGTTTGTGTTAATAATGGGTATATAAATATGTTTGTGTTAATAATGGGTATATAAATATGTTTATGTTAATAATGGGTATATAAATATGTTTATGTTAATAATGGGTATATAAATATGTTTATGTTAATAATGGGTATATAAATATGTTTATGTTAATAATGGGTATATAAATATGTTTATGTTAATAATGGGTATATAAATATGTTTATGTTAATAATGGGTATATAAATATGTTTATGTTAATAATGGGTATATAAATATGTTTATGTTAATAATGGGTATATAAATATGTTTATGTTAATAATGGGTATATAAATATGTTTATGTTAATAATGGGTATATAAATATGTTTATGTTAATAATGGGTATATAAAGATGCCCATATAGATTGTACCTATTTACTATGCCTCCTCACGGGACAGAGTTAGACACCAGGGTCGTTTTTTAACGTGGAGAAAAGGTACAAAAATAAAAAAATTTTCTCAGTCGTGAAGGATTTCTCCTCCACCGAAAGAGAACAAGAAACGGAAGTGCAGCATCTGAAGAACAGATACTACACTTTGAGGTATTTATTTGCTCCCCCACTGAGCAAATTAGGCACAAGGCCGATTTTTAATGTGAGGAATGAAGGGGAAATGGGGACCAACTCCCCGGGGAGTAGGGGAGCTGGATAATGACAATTGGTATGAAGGGTTGCTCCTACATTGACCAAGGTCTTATATGTGGGGTCTCCCCCACATATGGTCTTTGCTTGTAGTATCTGCCGGAACAGATACTAAACTTTGATCTTGGCCAAAAGTCCATATAGATTGTAGCACATTTTATTTATTCATATTGTTAACAATGCAGAAAGGAACAAGAAGCCGAATTGTCTTTCTTTTTTTTTTTTTTTTTTTTTAATTTTCTTCCTTTGAAGATTATAACGCTGGGTATGGAGTAGCCAAACCAGCTGCCAACATTGCCTTGCTTTTTATTGAAACTAACCGAGAGCTCTTTTTAATATCCTCGTTGTGCAATTGTCTGAATCTCTTTTGCACTTGATTCACCAGGAATATTAATTATGTAGGACTTCAGGTTCTTCTTCATAAACCCTGTCACACCTATAATAACTGGTATGATTGATATCTCCTTAAGATTCCAGTTTCTTTTCATATCATACACGAGACCTTGATATTTGGTCTGTTTCTCCCTTTTACCTCTGTTCAGACCTCCATCATTAGGGACGCCCACTTCAACTAAGGTTGCAACTCTCTTTAACTTATTCCATATAACTATCAGGTTTGACAACACATTTTCAAGATAAGTGGCTGCAGAGATTACTATTCGTAATGTATGGTCTCATGCATGTGGGTTGATGTAATGATGATGGCAAGATACACGCTCAAGTCCAACATAAACAAACTCCTGACAAACCGCCCCCTTAAGTAAGACACTTTATCAAACTCCCCAATACTAATGATTACTACAATACTATCTCATTGATTACTGTATACAAAATAACCCTTATCCCTTAGTGGCCTTCAGGCCTTGATAAGTGGTGACCCCCATGTAAAAAAAAACAAAACAGTACCATCCCTTTCGTTGACTGATTTCAGGAACACATGTCTTATTAAATTAAAAAGAAAGTTCTTGCGAGATTTTTTATTTTGATTTCAAAGGATTTATTTTCAAATAAGTTTTCGTTATAATACTTTTACTTTATATATCATTCAAATAGCGTTTATCGCTTTTTTTAATCATTTAAATTTCAATCGTTTTAAAACTAGGATGTCTTCTTTTTGGAACGGTGAATATAAAAAAGCGAATTCGCCCAATTTTTTAATTTGAATTCAAGCTAGACCAAAAAGCTGTGGAAACGAAGGTTTTGGCCTACGAACCACGTTCTGCGTGAAAAAAAAAAATCACAGCGATATCAAAAATGCCTTCAGCGACTCTATCGTGACCAGAATGCAAGATTACTGGCATAAATACACTTGTTTTCCATTCGCAAAAGTATGTTGATTCTGTTAGTGCTTATTTCGATCAATAATGTTTTGTTTGAACCGATATGCTCATCTGAATGTAAAAGTAAAATTTCGCAAGAACTTTCTTGTCAACCTAAAAATTAAAATGGAGTCTTTATTCGTATTTCTCTATTCCTAGTAGAAAAATAAAGATTAACATTACGGACAGCTTTAACTAACAGTAACGGAGGAAGCTAGATAGAGATAGATGAATAGAGATAGATAAATAGATAGATAGATAGAGAAAGAGTATGTGTCTGTGTGAGAGAGAGTTATTATTATTTTCCCAACAATACATTGAGTATTACTGTTTAATATTGTTTTTAAATATTTATCTTTTCTTTAAGTGCAATATTATACAATAGAGAGAGAGAGAGAGAGAGAGAGAGAGAGAGAGAGAGAGAGAGAGAGAGAGAGAGAGAGAGGGCAGAAGGGGGATAAAGAGAGAGAGATAGACACAAACACATACAAAGCCGAATTATTTCATGACACGTCTCTTCCCATACTCACGCTAAGATTATAGGTGAACTATCAGTTCACGCGTTCGATCGCTGTCATTATACTGAGGTGAGCGACGTATTATCTTGACTTCTGTGATCCACCAAGGTGACACTGCACACCGGTCAATCACTCAGCGAGCATTCATTCTTTTGAACCAATCTGAAATTCTTTAATTCTACAATGAATACCCTTTTCTTAAATTCCACAACTCATATTTTAGGCTATAATATATTACAATATATGTGGAAACCATTAAACCATATGCTGATGACACCACGCTCTATAACAGGCACAACAGAAAAAAAACTAACACATACCTAAGGAAATGGCAGAAACACTAGAGGATGAACCCCAATCTGTAGTGGAATGGGGACAAAAATGGATGGTCACATTCAATGCTGCCAAGACAAAACTTGTTTCCTTCAATAATTACAAGAAACCTTCTCTACCACCAATATGAGGGGTGTGCAATAAGTAATGCCCCTGACCCAGTTCCCATAGAAGTATAGCAACGAAACTTGGCACAGTTATTAGTCTTTCTCTACATAGGAACCACCCAGAGTTATGCATTTCTCCCATCGTTTGATGCAGCTCTGGAGACCGTTTTTGTAGAACACCCCAGGTTAGTCCTCCAACCACGACATGACTTCAGAAATCAAGGCTGCATCATCTGGGAAACGTTTTCCTTTAAAAAACAACTTCATGACTAGGAAGAGGTGAAAGTCAGAGGGTGCAAGGTCAGGAGAGTAGAGAGGATGGGGGTTATTTCATAACCACACGCCTGTGCTTCTGATCTGGCGACATGCGAGTTGTGGACGGAGCGTTGTAGCAGGAGGAGGGTACCTTTGCTGATCTTGCCCCGCCTCTTAATTTTGATAGCTTCCCTTAAGTTCCTCAAAAAGTTCTTTCTAGGGCAATTGCTCTTGACATATCAAAGGCCTTTGATAGGGTATGGCATAAAGGTTTACTTCACAAGATCTCCAGCTATGGTATTGCTGGAAATGTCTTCTCAATTATTAAATCATTTCTCTCTGATAGGTTCATAAGAGTAGTAGTTGATGGGCAAAAATCAGAAGCTCACAGTATAAATGCTGGAGTCCCTCAGGAGTCGATCCTGGGCCCAACTCTTTTCCTGATCTACATTAATGATCTTCCAAATCACATCCTTACATCATTCGTAGACATTTTTGCTGATGACACTACCATCTATGGTAGCACATCTAAGATAGTAAACGACCAAGTTCTCTCCGATTCTCTCTCCTCTGATCTTGATCACGTTGTACAATGGGGAAAGGAGTGGCTGGTTACTTTTAATGCATCTAAAACCAAGCTTCTATCTTTACATCATCAACGTTCTGATACCCATCTGGCATCAATTGAAATGAATGGCTCTCGTCTTGGGGAGGCCTCAAGTTTTGACAGGCTTCTGGGCATGACCTTTACTCCTGATCTTAAATGGAATACATACATCAAATCTGTTGCCAAGGCCGCTGGAAAAATGGTCGGATCCTTCTATCGATCCAGTAGATATCTCACTGCTGATGCAATTATCTATCTATATAAGAGCCAGATACGTCCAAGGATGGAGTACTGTTGCCACATATGGGCAGGAGCTGCTAGAAAAGACTTGTCCTGCCTTGATAGAGTTCAAAATAGACTTCGGGGCCTGGTGGGAGACGTCCTTTTCTCTTCGCTGCAACCTCTGTCTCACAGAAGAGATGTTGCGAGTTTGTCTCTGCTTTATCGTTATTTTCATGGAAAGTGTTCGACTGAGCTTCAATCTATGGTCCCCCCTCGCCAGACTTTCACAAGAACACTAGACTAGCTGAAAACATTATCAATAATTTTCCCCACTCTTTATCTGTACCTAAACCTAAACATAGATTCCATGATCAAAGCGTCTTCCTTAGAACTGCACGCCTGTGGTATTGTCTTCCGTTTTCCTGCTTTCCAGCTTTCTATAATATGGTTGTCTTCAAGTCCAACATGAACAAGTTTCTGATGAGCCGTTCCACTTAAGTTAACAAATTTACCGAACTTCCATTACTATCGATTACTATATTGTCCTTTTGACTACTCTACACTCTTTAACCCTTATCCTTGAGTGGCCTATCGGCCTTGAAAAGTGGTGACGTCTATGTAAAAAAAAAAAAAAAAAAAAAAAATTGAAGCATAATAGGCTCTTGTAATTGTGGCACCCTTTGCCAGGAAATCTGTCATCACTACTCCGTCCTGGTCCCAGAAGACTGTGAGCATGACCTTGCCAGTGGAGGGCTGCAGCCTTGCTTTCTTTGGAGGTGGTGAGTCCAAGTGCTTCCACTGCATTGACTGGGCTTTGGTCTCTGGATCATAGTGATGGACCCAGGTTTCATTCTGTGTAATCAGTCTTTTGAAAAACTTTGACTCATCTTCTTGGCACATCTCCAAATTCATCCTCGAGCACTTGACGCGTTCTTGCTTCTGGAATGGTGTGAGCAACCTGGGAATCCATCTGGCAGACACCTTATGCATATGCAAATGGTCATGAATGATAGTTTCCACAGACCCTGTACTAATCTTGACATCTTGGGCTATTTGACGAATAGTAATGTGCCGATCTTCGAAAATGGCAGCCTCAACTTGACGGACAGATGCCTCATCAATGGCAGAAGGGGGGGGGGGGCGACCAGGTCTGGGAGCTGTTTCCACAGACTTCAGGCCATGTTTGAATTCACGATGCCAGCGTTTTACAAGGTCATATGATGGGACGTTATCACCATAAGTTTTTTTCATTTCATCAAAAGTCTCCTGTGGTGTGCGTCCTCTCAAATACAAAAACCGGATCACTGCTCGACATTCAACAGGCTCCATTTCACACCTGACTCAGTTCAAACACCTGTAAAACAGAAATCACAATTAGTAATTTGCCACATAACCCGCAAAAATTTCAGCTAGATCAGACAACTGGAAGTGGGCCAGGGGCATTACTTATTGCACGCCCCTCGTAGGAATGTCCAAAAATTCATTATCTGAAGGTACTTCTTTTAAACTCCTCAGCCTAACGTTCACAGGAAACATGAGTTGGAACAATTACATCGAGAGCCTTGCCAGAACCGCCGTGAAGAAGGTGGGCTCTCTCTACCGTGCTAGAAAGCTACTAAAGGCCGAAAGTATCCCGTACTTTTATAAGGCCACCATTCTCCCATGTATGGAGTATTGTTTCATATTTAGTTTGGTGCATCTGCTACTAGTCTCCCACTCCTAGACAAGGTCCAAAAGAGAGTCTCCAACCTGATAGGTCCTGAACTGTCATCTAAGCTTCAGCCTCTGTCCCATGACAAAATGTTGCATCCCTCTGCCTGTTCTGCAAGTATTTTAATGATGAATGCTCTGACGAACTGCAAGCACTTGTGCCCCCACGACGTAAATACCCTCAACAAACCCGACAAGCAGCTAAATCCCAGCCCTACACAGTGGAGATCCCTAGATGTAGGAGAGCTTTCTACTCTAGTAATTTCTTCCCCAGAATCGCTAGACTTTGGAATTCCATTCTGGCTCCATGCTTCCCCAACTGTACTAACATGTAGAAGTCCAAGTGTAATGTGAAGCGACATCTTACTGCCCAACTCCTTACATAGTACCCCAGTAGCTTATGTCCCTGATAGTAGCCAAAGTGGCAATGTGCCTTGGTTGGGGTGGAAATGTAATAAAAAAAATACCTGTAAACAAATATCAACCATGAGATAAAATTCAAGATCATTTCAACAATCCCATCATATTTGGTACAAATAAACTTCAGTATATGCCTGATATGTCCGCCAAAATTTTAATCATGGGTATTAAACAGGTTTTTTTTTCGTCATTCAATATCTCTGCATCCCATTTTCCCCGGATGTATCTTTATGTCTGACTCTTTATCCATGTTTGTCTTTAAGCATTAGTTTCTTTCTTCATCTCCCGGATGTATCTTTTTATTCATGTTTGTCAATGTTTCTTTTTTTTATAAAGTCACCTCTTTTCAAGGCACGTACTCCACAAGACAATAACGGTTGATGAGTGAACGGTGGTCATTGGGACAATAGCGTAGTAATAGTAAGTAATAGAACTTTGGTATAATGTGATTACTTAAGAGGACGGCTCAACAAGAACTTGTTTACATTAAACTTGAAGACTACCATATTCCACAGGTAGACAGTTGTAGGAAAGAAACTATGTTCATGAAATCGACGTTTAGGTTTAGGCACAGGTAGAATAGGAGATATTATTGATAGTAGTTTCAGATAGTCGAGTGTTTTTTGTGAAAGTTCGACAAATGGGACCCATAGATTGGAGCTCAGACGAGCACTTGCCATGAAAATAACAATAAAGCAGAGACAGGCTAGCAACCTCTATTCTGTAGGAAAGACGTTCCATTCACATCTCAGTTGCCACTCCATAATTCTCTTTTTCTCTTTCTCTCTCTCTCTCTCTCTCTCTCTCTCTCTTTCTTTCTTTCTCTCTCTCTCTCTCTCTCTCTCTCTCTCTCTCTCTCTCTCTCTCTCAAGTCGTTCCAAAAGTAAAAGATTCCTATTTTTAACTCCAAAATCCAAGACCCACGAATACGGGATGGTACAATTATAACGAGCGACATTTGGTACTTCAGAATTTATTTTTCTACATAGTTATCACCATTCTTAATGTACTTTTGCCAGCTATGAAAGGGCGTACGAAACGCGCTTTGTCATACGAGGGTCATTCCAAAAGTAAAGCTTTCTATTTTTTAATTAAAAAAATTGACGAGCTGCGAGGACGGGAGTGGTAACATTATAAGGAGCGAACCTTTGTGTTCTAGATTTTATTTTCCTACATAGTCATCAGCATTCTGAATGCATTTTCCCAGAAATTCAATGACATATCTTCGATGCTGACGCACGTCCATAACGGGATTTGGTTTCTCGAACTTTCATATCGTCAATATCTACAACAGAGAGATGAACCTTTCAGGTCATGAATGCATGAGTTCAGTCATCATAACAATGTAATTTAATATTCCCTCTGATTATTTCAGGTGGAATAAAAAATAGGAGGCATTACTTTTGGAATGTTTATCGTATTTTTCTCTGTTACTGTCTACACGTCTTTCTGTCTATTTCTAGTTTCTTTTAGTCTCTGGGTGTTTTATTCTACACGTATCTTTTCTTCGCTATGTTAAGATTTCTTTATTTCTTCATGTTTTTTTTCTATCCTCATTCTCTATCTTTATTTCCGTCAATATCTATATTTCTGTCTCTCTCCTATCCCGCGTGACACTTCATCTCCGTCTTTCTTCTCTAATCTTTGCTTTAATTTTTCTCTTTATGCCTTTTCCCATCTCAATCCCTCTTTATTACTCTTCTTCCATTTTTTTTCCCATAATACCTTTTTCCTCTTTCATATTTATTTCCTTTTGACCCTATTTCCAATTATATCTTACTTTCCTGTATTCGTTTTCACCCCCCTTCTCTCTCTCTTTCGATCTCGCCCACAGCCTATCAAACCTCTGCAGAAACGGAACAAAAAGCCGGCGCACCATTCGAAGAAACTCGTTCTGAAAGCCCTCAAATTATCTATTAAATCTCCAAGAAAGGTAATTCCTTTTCTTATTCAACCCGCTTGCTTTTGTTTTATTTCTCGCACGGTTCCTCGCGTCATTGAGTGCACTTTTTGTCTGCGTGACACAAAGCGAATACAAAGCATTTCGCCCTCAGCATTTCAAGTAGAAAGTATAAGCAACTAATCAGAGTGAAAGTTAAAACGACTTCCGTTATTTCTACTGAATTGATTCAAACGGCACTTTTATCGCTATTTTATGTGATGCATGTAAGAATATAAAGCGCTCATAGCTGGCGGCTATGTACCAGACTGTTGCAGATGTGACGCGAAGAACAAAACAATAGTTTGGCCTTCAAAACTGCATATAGACATACAGGTCATCGAGTGCATGATCGTGTATCGAATCACTTTTAAAAGATAAAGTGATTTCACGCGCCAGAAAAAATTGAGAACTAAAACCGATTTTTTTTTTCGATATCTTATGGAATGTATACACAGATCAAAAGCTCTTATAGCTGGCCATGTGTCAGAATATTACACATATTACACGAATACACGAAATAGCAAACCGGTATGAGTTTGACCTTCAAATAGCATGCAGATATACGGGTCGCCAAGTATATGGTCATTTATCAAATCGATTTAAAAAAGTAAAGCAATTATATGCCTCTCCCCAAATCAAGCACCAAAATTGCCCTAGCTTATTCTTTTCCCAATAAAACACAAATCGGACATCAAAAACACGTGCATTGAATTTTCATTTAAACTCGATCCAAGACCAACGAAGGTACATCTAAGGACGTAATAAAAACCTTATGTTACGATCTATTTTATTTTCCCCTACCAAAGAGTTTGTTTCGATTTGTTAGTATGTTTACTTTCGTGTCGTCTAGCGTCCACATCGCTTGACCAATCGTCACAAAACTTGGAATTTATGTTTTCAGACAAATCTGTTGATTAGTTTATTGATTTGTTAGTATGTTTACTTGCTATATCGCTTGATCATAACGGAAATTTTATCATCACGTTCAACGAATTTTATCCCGTTGCACGAGACTAAGTGTTCTAAAGAAATTTAATCACATAAAAAAAGGCCAAGGTAAACCGGTATAAATTTTATCAGAAAGAAAAATAGGAAAGGAAGGAAATGTATAGTTTGGCTGGGCTGCCAAATCAGTCCCTCTGGCGGTTCATAAAGAACACTTATAACAAATATACTTTTTACTTGCTTTTTTTTCTTTTGGCATTTTGAAAATTCGCAAAACCGCTCTGGTGCTTTAGTTCGAAGGTCGCAACACCGCTCTGGTGTAAAGCATAGGCCGCAAAACTACTCTGTTGTAATTCCAAAGTCGCAACACGGCTCTGGTGTTTTTTTTTTCTTCTGCGAGTCTGTTGTGTTTTTTCCTTCTTCCTTTTATCGAATATCGCGAGACACAGCCAGAAGTAGTAGCACCAAATTCACCGGGAGAGGGGGAGAAAAGAAGGGGAGAAAGAGAGAAGAAAATACACCAATTAGAGGGGGAAAAGGAAGGGGAGGTAAATAAATAAAAATAAAAATAAAATTTCTACAATCAATCGTCACTAAACTTGGCTATGGTCTTAGAACTGATTTAATTTTCGGATATGTATATCAAAGATGAAGGACAGCAAACTCAGTTACACGTTTGGAAATATATACTGTCTTATTCACTTAGAGACTCGTTACTTGACCCATATTAAAGCCCAGGAAGTCCTGCATCTTATATGGCATTGACTAGGGCCTTGATTTTGCCTAAAAACCGTTCTAAGCCAACCTGGATTTATATTTCCGATTTTTTAATATCTGAGGCATGATATGGTACCATGCAAAATTTCAAATGTTCCCGTGACTTCAGGAATATTTATACAACATGCATAAGTAAGGACTAGATAAATCTTTGACCCAACCTTTCGTTGTCAGGTGGAGCTATGCAATCCCGTAATTTATGAACGTGTATTGTTTAGATTAATCGGACAATTGTTCTTATCTTGCACAGCGGTTCGGTCGATGTAACCTTCGACCTTCGTCAAGCGTAAAAGTCGCCATGTTTTTTCTTGCTAAAAACCTGGCAACTTTTACACCTGACGAAGATTACATCGATCGAAACGCTGTGCAGATAACAGTAAAGATGACAATACTTGTCCGCTTAATCTACACAATAGTAGAACTGTAATAATTTATGTACTTGTTTATGTACTTGGGTTTACACCACTAAGAAGCTGCTATTATTTATGTATCCAGGAATAGAATGAATAAGCGAAAAGTCAAAGGTGTGATGAATGGTAGGAATGAGATATTGAACGAAATATGATAAACGATCTATTGGTGAAAAGAAAAAAAAAAAACAGATTACACTGAATGAGAGCAAAGGCTTCTGTTAGTATACGATAGAAAAACAACGAGGCAGTAAGATTTGAGAGATAGGGGTATGAGGCAAGCGATAGAGATGAATTAGAAATTAGTGCAACGAGATAATATATGAGGACAAGACATACGGCTAAACAACCTAAATGCAAGGCAAGATAATGAAAGAAAAAGAAAGCGGAGGAAATATAGATAGATAGATAGATAGATATAGATAGATAGATAGAGAGATAGATAGATAGAAATAGAGAGAGAGAGAGAGAGAGAGAGAGAGAGAGAGATAGATAGAGAGAGAGAGAGAGAGAGAGACAGAGACAGAGACAGGCGGGGAGAAAGAATAAGGTGTACCGCCATATTTTTTTTGTAATGAAAGAGCGTAAAAAGGCCAAATTTTGGCCTTAAAAAAGCCAACTTGCCAAACCTAAAAAAGGCCGAATTTTAAACGTTTAAGGCGTGCACATTTAGTCTAATAAAAATGATAAAAAAACATAAAAATGATTTTTTTTTGTTTTATTATAGACTTTTGGTCTATAATGTTTTATATAAAAATAAATAGTTTGTATAATTTTTTTGGCTGTCAAATAATTTACGCCGCTAAACTACACATTTACCTTTATTTTTTGTAAGGGCAATTTTTTACTGTTTTTTTTTGTAAATAAAGGAAATTTTAGATTTGCAGGAGTTTGTTTATGTTGGACTTGAAGACGTCCAAGTTGTAGTCAGGTGGGAAACAGGCAAGCTGGGAAAATGGTAGTGTTGCATATTGGGGTTTCAGTGATGAGAGAGTCTTAGGAAGATGCTTATTAAAAGCACAGTCTTAGAGAGAGAGAGAGTAAGGCTTAGAAGGGAGATGCTTAGAAAGAGTCTTATTACAGTGAGGGATGTTGTAAGACCCAGAGAGAGATAAATGTTGTAAGAGACTAGATATTGTTCATGTTATAAGAGATTCTTATATATGAAAATGTTCATTTCTTTGCTTGTGTGGATTAGAAGGAGAAGAAAGCTCTTAGAGTGAAGGGATATAGTGTTCAGACAGTTCGGACATTGTGTAGATATGATGATGTTGAGACGTGTATGTAAAGACATATATTAACACAAATACATAATACAATTGGACTTTACCTTTCTGTAGGAATCATAAGACACAAGACGAGCTTTACAAAAAACAATGGTTTATTCTTCACACGGCCGTGATTCCATCATCAAGAATTCAAAGTTTCACATTTTTTTCTTGAAGTGACGTCTCGCTCCTGACGTCTGACTCTCTCTGAGTTTTCTCACTGACTGATCTAACTCTAACTAAAGTTTTTCTCTATTCTAGAACTTTCTATTTTCCGTGACGTCATACACATGTTAAAACATGTGCATTCTTTCACGTTTCCTGGACATACGTGTCCAAACTTTTCCTATTTCTACAAAAGGAATTTTAACCTATATTCAATATGTTAAAACATTATCTTATAAGCTGCATTCTTTCAATTTAAAATTTCATAATAAACTTGACAGCTCACATTCTTTTCTTGAAATATTTATCTATTTCTAAACAAATGTTTTGTTTTACAGTTTTAAATTCTCACACGTAATCTATTTCTAAACTAGATTACGAGGTTCGAATTTCGCCTATGTCATTTCATTTTCATTTTAAACTAAATTCTCCATTTTTATACTTACATGAAAAGGGGACAGCCCTTATCATGTAACAGTGGGATCCTTCTACCGCTCCAGAAGATATCTCACTACTGATGTAATTCTCTATTTTTATGAAAGCCAAGTACGTCCAAGGATGGAGTACTGCTGCCACATCTGGACAGGAGCTGCTAAAAACAGCCTATCCTGCCTTGACAGAGTACAAAATAGACTTCGTGGTTTAGTGGGGGATGCCCTTTTCTCTTCCCTGCAATCTCTCTCTCACAGAAGAGACGTTGCAAGCCTGTCTTTGTTTTATCGTTATTTCCATGGCAGGTGCTCGTCTGAGCTCCAATCCCTCGCCCCCCCTCGCCAATATTTCACGAGAAACACCCGTCTGGCTGAAACTACTGTCAATAATTTTCCCCACTCTTTATCTGTGCCTAAATCCAAACGTAGATTCCATGAGCAAAGCTTCTTTCTTAGAACTGCACGTCAGTGGAACTTTCTGCCGCTTGCCTTTTTCCCACCTGACTATAACTTGGACGTTTTCAAGTCCAACATAAACAAACTCCTGACAAACCGCCCCCTTAAGTAAGACACTCTATCAAAACCCCCAATACTAATGATTACTACAATACTATCTCATTGATTACTGTACACGCAATAACCCTTGTCCCTGAGTGGCCTCCGGGCCTTGATAAGTGATGACCCCCATGTAAAAAAAATAAAATAAATAAAATAAAACAAACAAATGAAATCTTTTCAGTTTTTTTCGTAAGTGTTTTTTTTTTAATATTAAAAAAACAAACAAACAATAAAAGCCAAACATTTTTTTTCTATCTACACGGAATTATTTTCCCAGCTAGAAACTTAACCTTTTTTTATGGATAGCATCTAGGAGCAAATTACTCTAAAATTAAAGTTTTAAAAAAGGTCGCTGTTGGAAATATTAATTCCAAAATAAATTAAATTAAATATATTATCAATATAATTGTTGTTTAAAATTTATTAAATAACAATTTGAAATATAATATTGAAAATAATTCTCTCGCTAAAAACATTAACTAAGATACCGCTATTTTATTTTTTCTTAGTGTCATATGCAAAAAAGGTGATCTCTTAATTGTATATTTTTCCAAGTATCATACTATATATAGAAATAAATGAAAGATTAAAGTAATACACGTTTTCTATATATTAATCAAATTGTGAACACACAAACAAACAGACAGTAATACGAATTTATATATATATATATATATATATATATATATATATATATATATAATCCTTTTTTTGTAGATGCTGATGTAATCAATGTGAGTTTATTATATTTTCGTCCTTACAAAACATGATCGGCTGGTTAAGCCAAAAATACGGACTGGTAGGGCTATTTGGGAGAAGCGTTGAAAGATGTTGCGCTAATTATATACCACTCCGACCACTCGATTTTCCAAATTTATTTAATTTCAAACGGAAAGAATCTAAAGTTTGAATTATGAATAGTATTTTATAATATTAAAAAAAAATATTAATAGCTTTTCTTTCCAAAACTTCAATAATAAAAAAATCATATACATGTGGAAATGTTACAATCTCAACTTTTTATATATGCTTATAAATTTCAAGTACAGACGAATATTTTTTTTTTTACATGGAGGTCACCACTTATCAAGGCCCGGAGGCCACTCGGGGATAAGGGTTCTTGCGTGTACAGTAATTAATGGGATAGTATCGTAGTAATCGTTAGTATTAGAGATTTGATAAAGTGTCTTACTTAAGAGGACAGTTCATCAGGAACTCATCAGGTATTTGTGTATGTTGGACTTGAATACATCCAAGGTGTAGTCAGGTGGGAAACAGGCAAACGGAAGAGAGTTTTACTGGCGTGCACTTCTAAGAAAGAAGCTTTGTTCATGGAATATACGTTTTGATTTAGGCACAGATAAAGAGTGGGGAAAATTATTGACAGTGGTTTCAGCTAGATGGGTGTTTATCGTGAAATATTGGCGAGGGGGGAACAGAGATTGGATCTTAGACGAGCACCTGCCATGGAAGTAACGATAAAACAGAGACAGGCTCGCAACGTCTCTTCTGTGAGAGAGAGGTTGCAATGAAGAGAAAAGGACATCACTCACTAAGCCACGAAGTCTATTTTGTACTCTGTCAAGGCAGTAACCAGTCACCTCTATCCCCACTCTATCACACGCCCAAGATCAGAGGAGTGTGTGTATGCGTACGCAGACATAAAGAAAAAATAAAATAAAATGAATTAAAAAATCAAATAATATAAATATAAGAGTATACAGAACATATTTATTGCGGCATGTTTAAAATATTTCAAAATAAACGAATAAAAGGTTATGTTAAGAATAAGTAGGTTTGAAAACACTTTTTAAATATTGTGTCAAGTTGGCCTAATAGTTATCGTACTTGGTTCAATGTTTTTAGATTTTGGTTTCGAACTGTTTAAACAACATAATACACCGTTCCTTTTCCTTTTCTTTACTTTATTTTTTAAGGGTACGTTTTATACCTACGATATTTCTGTTTGTAACAAATAAGAATTCTGCATTAATTAAAATATAATATTCATGCGTATTTGACGACCGGGTAACACCGGGCCGCTTGCTAGTTAGAATATAGGATGGATAATTTTTTTTCCAAAATCTTTAATATGAATAAGAATAAAATAAAATACTAAAACAAAATACTACAGATATTGTATGAATGGTTATACGTATATGAACTTTAAAAAGTACTTTGTATATCTCTTCTTATTATAAATTTTCCGAATGTCTGTCTGGTATGTGTGTGTGTGTGTGTGTGTGTGACGCGGTTTATCTCAGCCCACAGGCAATCCACCCAGGCAAGTAAGGTACCGAAATGAAGCTTATAACCAAGCAGATGTTTTAGTTATATTTATATTCATGTTTGGTGTATGGAAATGCAAAAAAAAATAATAAAATAAAATAAAATAAAAAATAACGATTTACTAAACAACGTTTTATTTACTGGATGTTATTCCGGTACAAGGACTCAAGTTTGCCCAGCTAGGCAAACTTGGTTTCTTGTATAAGAGTGAAAAGCGAAAAGTCGAAAAAACAAACAAACAAACAAACAAACAAACAAAAAACAGAAAAAAAAGTCTGAATTGGAAAATATCATAATTTCAAATTCATATATGAAAAAATCGTTTAATTTAAAAACCAGCGAAAGATATCTCAGAATCTGCTAAATCTATAAATGTAAAAGCGAAAATGTATGTATGTATGTATGTATGTATGTATGTATGTATGTTCGCTTTTTCTGTATGTCTACAAAAGGCTTTTTTCAGAGAAGCGGTGGGTCGCTTCACAACTTTTTAAAACTTTTTATATCACATATAAATCGTAATATCTCACAGTTAACAACGAAGCTCACCTGTCTATTCAATTTGCTCGATTTCAGGAAGATACATATTCAACATTTGTCGCTCGCCGCATGTGGGTTAGTCTTTTTCCTATAACATCTTGGGAAAATAAAAATCCCGCAGTCAAACTTGACCTCATTAACTCATTAAAACGGGCACCTGCCAAATCCAAGTAATTAAATAAATTCAAACGTGTTTCCGTTAGCATCTCGTGGTGGGGCAATCGTTAACGTCGCACATTTATTTCACACTTTAATTTACAACTTTGCCTCAACGGTTCGGGTTCCATCCTCATACTTACCTACCAAAACATTTTTTACCCCCCACCCCCACCCCCGAAGTTTCCACACACACCTCCAAACACCCGGGTACCCTTCGCTAGTAAAATATGAATATAAGTTTAAAAATATTAATAATAATCTATATATTAATACGATAGCGTGTGTGTTCTGTTCTGTTTCACGCTTACATCCGGATCGTTTAATAATTGTGTACTTCCATTTCTTGCCA